>NC_092804.1:8151579-8751579 GCF_040954645.1 Diabrotica undecimpunctata
ACTTCTGGAGAAGAGCGGCTGGAAAATTAAAATTAGACAGAGAAAGAAACGAGAAATTATGGGTGTTAAGCACAATATAACAGAGGACATCAGAATAAATTAACTATGATGGTATCGACACGTCCAAAAATAATGGATAAACACAGAATAGGAAGAAAAAATGGAAGAAGAAGGCAAGGTACACCGAGATTAAGTTGGAAAGAAGGAATCAATAAAGACATAAGGGAGAGAGATAAAAACCTTTGGACTGGAAATCAGAAGACGGCGTAGAACGTTTTAAACTAATTGATTGATTGATTATAAATTTATTAAAAATATAAAATTCAGCATTTTAAATAATAATTTTCTCTATACTCAATAACCAAAATGGTTTGGATCATCCAAGCCAACTTGCAGCGCGGTAAGGCTGTCTCAGGTGTACTCGTGAGAAGACTGTTCGAACTATCAGCAGTAATAGCCCTCACATAGGAACCCTGGGTGTATTATAGGAAAAATATGCGGACTAGGGAATCGCGGAGGTCAACTATTTCGGTGCTCCGAACTAAAAATTTATTCACCTGCCCGTTATAGGACTTCTGTTCGTGAGACCTCGTAGCAGTAAAAGTGAAGTATTAAGTCGGTGAGACGTAAAAGGAGATAGTTGTCTGTTCTGCTTACTTTCCTTACAATTGACCGAAACCCCTGTAACCACGGAAATGATGGAGTTGATCAGATACTTTGCCGACTTGCGGCTCCCGCTCATGGTAGGGTGCGATTCTACTATAGCGAGTACGGAATTAGTCACCATGGTACGACTCTTTTGCAGATCCTCTCTGGAATGAACTTAGAAATTCTGAATAGAGGCTCTATACCTACGTTTGTGACGTTTAGAAGACGTCAGGTTATCGACCTCATTTTATGCTCCAGAGCGTTAGTGAGACTGGCTTTGGAGTGGGTAATGTTTGAGAAGGTATCGAACTCTTTCTCGAAGGAGCTCAGTCGTAACCTCGTAGTTCTTCCCCAGTATCAATGCGAAGCAGATCCAGAGCTCTGACTTATCATATGAAGTACAGAGAACTACTGGTTACGCTATTCTCTGGTGGACATCTCAGATAGCAAAACAGCGCAGGCTGACTCGTTGCCTCTTCAACAAAGCCAGGTGGACTAGTCGGGACTCATTTAACGAGGCTCAGAGGCAATAACAGTATCTGATTAAAAGATCAAAGAGGAGGTCTTGGAGAGCCTACAGCGCCGCAGCTAAGCTCCACCACGCCCTCTCAAAAAATCCAACTCCGGGATTAAGTCGGGTGCATCTTCCCAGTGGAAGTCTATCTTCAACTAACGAGGAGGTTCCTAGGAATCTCTTGGACGGTCACTTCTCAGAGGGTCAGAATGATGATACTGACCCAGCCATGATTAGGGGATTTTCGTATGGCGAAGGAGGTAACATCGTATAACAAGATGTACTGGAATGTTAGGGGCTTCTTCCCCCTTTAAGTTGTCAGGTGAGGACGGCATTATGCCGGTTCTGCTTTAGCAGTATCTGAATCTTATTGTCTGCATACTAGTCAGGATATTTAGAGCCTGTCTTGCCATAGGGTATATTACTATACCCTGGAGGTATTGTTGTATTAATTCCTAAATCGGGTAAAACTGATTTTACACTTGCTAAATCGTTCCGACCAACCAGCCTCTCATCCTTCCTTCTAAAAAATTTAGAGATACTGGTGGAACGATTCATATGATATGGAGCACTTATAGACAGCCCTTTGCATGCACGTTAATATGCCTACCAGGCAGGGAAGTCTTGTCAAACGGCCCTGCATCACCTTCTACAGTGTGGAACGACATGGATTTGATTTTGGATATTATCTAGAACGGCCCGGATAAAATCAAGAACTTATCAAACTGCTTTGCCTTTTATTCAACCAATTTGAATAATACTAGGGTTTTAGGGTTTTACTTGTAACATATATACTGCTAAAATATATTATCGCCATATGCACAGACAATTTCTAATTAAATTTAATTTATTTCCCCACTTTAGTCAAGAAATATGTAACACTGGAATATTTCTATAGACTGTAGAACATGAGTTTAAAAAAAATACCCTGAGTTAGCTTAAATAAAATATAAATGACACCACAGCTTATTTACCCTTTTAGTTTTATGTAGTCTAAGCGATCCCCTCTAAGTAACCTTAAAAGAACAAGAACCATAACCATTTATTATACTTGTAGATATACTTTATAAAGAGCTTTTACACGAAAACAGCAGAACTACTTTAATTTTACGATAAAAATAACAATAACCCCCGAGCTGGTTTAAACTTTATGGTGTTAGTGTATTTACAAGCTTGGTCCTTGGAACACGTGGACTTTGACCTTTTACATTGTAGAAAATTCTTCGAAATGAGATTTTAAGATGCATTCCTCATGTGAAAATTTAGATATAAATATAAAAAAAGTGACCTTTTTTAAGAAAAATATTATGCAATAAATTCAAAAAATCTTTGGCTTTGGCTGATCAAATTACTGTCAAAAAAAAATCAATTATTGGATGTTAAAGATGAGAAAAAAGTTGGCAAAAATAGTAGAAAAAATAAGCTGACACATGAAGGGTAATCATCATCATCCGTTTTGAGTCCACTGCTGGACATAGGCCTCCCGTAAATAATTCCAATGCATTCTATCTTGAGCACCCTGAATCCAGTTGTGCTGAATACGCTTGATGTCATCTGACCACCTTATTGGAGGACGTCCTCGATTACGATAAGCATCGTGTCTAGGTCTCCATTCCAGAATTTTCTTTGTCCACCTTCCATCTTTTAATCTGGCAACAAGCCCCGTCCAGTTCCATTGCAATGTTGTAATCCTTTGAACTGGGTCAGTAACACCAGTTTTTCTCCTAATTATTGTATTTGATACTCTGTCTCTGAGGGATATATTCAGCATTGACCTGTGCATCGCTCTCTGTGCCACTTGTATTTAATTGATTACTTTTCTGGTAAGGGTCAATGTTTCTACTCCATACGTTAGATGTGGGAGTAAACATTGATCAAAGACCTTCCTTTTCAAACACATGGGAATATCTGATCTAAAGACTTCTCTCAGTTTTTAGTTAACCTCCCATGCCAGTCCTATTCTCCTGTTTAGCTCCGTTGTTTGATTATCTTTTCCTAATTTAATCTCGTGGTCCAGATATTTATAGCCATACACCTGTTTAATTTGCGTGCCGTTAGTTGAGATGTTTTTCACCAGTACTAGTTTGGTAATATATTGTGTTTTGGAGAAATTAATTTCAAGTCCAACTCGTGTACACGAGCTCTGAAGGTCTTGAAGAAGCTGGCAGACATGATCTACCCAGTCTGCAAGGACTATGTCGTCTGCAAATCTCAAGTTGTTCAGATATTCTCCATTTATGTTGACTCCCATATTCTCCCAATTATTGTTTCTCATAGCACTCTACAACAAAGCGGTGAATAGCTTAGGGGAGATGGTATCTCCTTGCCTAATACCTCTCTCGAAGGGAAATGTATTTGTGTTGCCATAATACATTCTAACTTCAGCTGTTGCGCTATAATATATATTCCGAAGAAGAGTTGTGTACCTATGATCAATACTGCACTCTGTAAGAGCTCTTAACATGGAGCTATGCTGGACTGAGTCAAACTCTTTGTCAAAGTCTACAAATATTAATATCAATGGCGTGTTGTATTCTGTAACTTTCTCTATTAAGGAATTTATTACTTGTAGGTGGTCATTCGTTCCAAAGCCACTCCTAAATCCAGCCTGCTCTAATGGTTGGTGAAAATCCAGCTTAGGTTCCAGTCTGTTAGTAATTATTCTCATAAAGAGCTTATATAAATGAAAAAACAAGCTGATAGGCCTGTAGTTTCCAATTTTTGTTACATCTCCTTTTTTGTGCGATATTATCATAATGGCACTATTCCATTTTTCAGGTGTAACTTCTTCAAAGAGGCAGGCAGTATAAAGGGTTTTTAGTGGTTTTGATGAAGGGTAATGCCTAATACAATTTAGAAAAACATGGCTGGCACTACAACTCAAATACTTCGAAAAACCTAAAAAAAATCTGGGATCTGAGTATTTTGAACATATTTTGTTAAATATTATTGGTATAAAGTTTACAATTTGTAAAAAAAAACAAAATAAAAAAATAGATGAAGCAAACTAATGTTTTGCTACTTTTCTTTTTAAATACCTTACTTAAGAATCGCCATATACTGCGAAATGCACATTCACAAAAGGATAGGAAGTGACAGTTTCGTAAAGTGAACAAAATCCGGTGGATTCCTAACCAGAATGGCGTGACAAAGGGCAGTTCGTTAGAAAACAAAATGCACGGTCACTGATGTCGACCTAGAAAGTACTTGCGCGTATAATTAATTAATGATAAGGTCGTTTTAAATAGTTAATGGTTTCGACATCGTTACTGCAACTTGTCGGAAGTTCGGAATGAATTTGCATAACTTTGATTTTCACACTTTGAGTAACGGTTAATACAATATATTTTATAAAAGGTTATAAATGAGAGGCAAAGCAAAACGAGTTAACGAGTCTGCTTTTATTAAAAATTGATATTGAGGCATTTTACTTTGTATCCTCAACATTCCAGCTGATGTTTTTCTGAGAGTTAAGGTTTCTGCTCTGTATGTGGAACTGCTATATGAAGCAGAAAGAATAGGCGTGAAAAAAATGTGTAGGAGGAAGAAAAGGGAGCATATGGATAAAAAACTCCAAGAGATTAAAGAACATTACATTAATAAAAATGTGAAAAACTTTTACAATCAGGCATCATCAAATGAAGCAGTGAGCAAGTAGCAGGAAAACAGAATTACTATAGGAGTAAAAAAGAGCATCTAATAGAAGATAAGCAGGTTAGATGCAAGAGAATTTTAGAGAGTTGCTTAATGAAGAACAGGATGGAAATAATAAGGAGCAAGTGTAAATGGTATAAAAAACCATATATAGCATAAAAAACATTAAAAGTGCTGGCACTTTCATTGTTTTGCAGCAACATTGGTATTCCTGTAGAACTAATCAAGCATGTAGAAGCACTTCTAAGGCGGATATGTGGTCTGCTTACGAAAATCTGGGAGCGAAAGGAAACGCCGGAAGTATGGAAAGAGGCAATAGTATGTCCCATTTATAAGAAGGGAGATAAAGCAATGTGCGAAAGCTACAGGGGTATCACTTTTCTGGATGTAATAAATAATGTACTCACCAGAGTTACAAGAAGTAGACTGAAAAGCCACTTAAACGAGCAAATAAAAGGGAGGATTAAAAAAAAACAGATTCACCATAGATCAAATATTCACGTTAAAGATGATTTAGGAAAAGATGATCAGACTAGTTAAAGTGATCTTAATGAAGATCGGCAATAGAGTAAGGATAGAAGGAAGCCTATCAAGAAAATTAGAAGTAAGAAGGGGACAAGCAGGGAGATCTGCTGTCGACAGTACTCTTTCATTTCTTGCTGAAGGCAATAATGAGAGAGAGTGGAATGCGAACGAAAGGTAGGACAACAGAAGCCAGGTCCTGGCCTTTGCGGACAATGTGGTGTTATTGGCAAAACTATAGGGGAACTGCTGAGGATTTTCAAACTGTTTAAAACGAAGGCTAATAGTATCTGGAAATGGGGCAAACCACATATGAAGGCGCAAATCTAAAGACTAGCACAAACAACGGGTGTAAAGAGTATTGCTTAAGAGCGTAGGCGCAAAATTTCGGGCCAATGCTTTTTAAATGCGTTCATTTTTTTCGAATCCTGAGAAAACTAATAAGTATTTTTGAAAAATTTAAACGCAGAATAAAAGAATACATTATGACTGAGGGCTGAAAGTCACTGAAAACTTCTATAATGTTTATTTTAATAAGTTACAGGGGTGAAAAAAAAAAGAGAAAATTTAGTGTGATTTTTAATTTCAAATATCTCATTCAAAAAACTTTTTTGTTTATTCTAAGGGACTTTCGGCCCTCAATAATAATGTAATCTTTCATTCTGCGTTTAAATTTTTTTAAAATATTTGTTAGTTTTCTCAGGATTCGAAAAAAATGAATGCATTTAAAAAGCATTGGCCCGAAATTTTGCGCCTACGCTTTTAAAAAAATATTACGGAGTTTGAGTATCTAGGAGTAACTCTAAAAAGTAAGGGGGAAAAAAGACAAGAAATTGTGAAGCGGATTTCGAGAGAAAGGAAAACGGTCCGAACAGTGATCCAGTGACTGTGAAAAAAATATGCTTAACATCTGAAAACGGAATGTTTTATGAAAGATTCTGAGGAGTAAAAGACTATGAAGACGTTTGAAGGAGATCGGGGACCTGTACGCGAAACCAGAAATTACTATTTCAACTTTTGATTATGACATTTTTAATGATGTTCGGTACATAATAGTTTATAATTATTTAATTTAATGTTTTTCTTTCACAGTTTTCCAGATAACCAGCAATCACTGATCTTTTTTGGTCGGCCGCGTCTATCCAATTATAATATATACTATCATTCAATTTTTTTTAAATAAGTTTTTTATAGCATTTATTTCGTAAATAAATCCAAATTTTATCAAAGACCCTGTTATTTTTTATCTTATATTTTTTCCCGAGTTCCCAGGATCTTATTTACCGTAATGAGAAATTCCTCTGTACAAATAAAGAAAATCCACCAATTGCGATGCTAATTCCAATAAAAAATACCTAGCCCCACAACCACTTCAAAAGATCCTATAATTATGTTTTCTAAGACTCTGAAAACAAGACAGGTTTACAAAAAGTACGAAGAGAAGATCGGAATGAATGGAGGGAAGGAATGAAGTTTACGGATACAAAGTTAGAACTTTTTAATGAAGCTTTGCAGTTTCCAACGGTTGGAGTTTTTCTGCGTAATTAGTTTATTTTCACCTTTTGTTAGGACGACCTATTTTTGTTTGTTTGATGTTATGCACTACAATAGAGTGGGTAGTGTTGATGAAAAAAAAAGGGGTTGGCTTTAGAGCTCCACAATTTTTTTTATATGTTACATTCTCTAACTTTACTAAAACAATGCTTGTTTGAGAATCATAAAGAGCATACATGGAAAATTATACATATATAATCAGACTACACTGTTATCTGTAAAAATCTAAAAGTAACATTTAATATTGTCACTTGAATTTAAATTTATATAATTAAGTACATTTTTTCTTTTAAGATACATATTGTTTCCAAAGATTTTACAAAATTAAAATGTCTGTCTGTCCATCTTAAACATAACTCCTCTGTTATTAGAACAGATATAATGACAAAAGGGGCATCGAATGAAAGCTACCTAAAAATGGTATTAAAAGTGAAAAATTTAGAACTAGAACTTTCAGTTCCAGAGTTTTATTCGTAAGTGTTTTAAAGTCGCCGAAAAAGTACAAGCGATATATTATTTGACGCACCTGAGCAAGACGAGAACAAATATATACTTCTGGTTTTTATATCACTTCCAGTTAAAAACTGTATGCCAATAGTTTGACAAACATAACTTAAAATTATTAAACCGAATATAAATTGACAAAAAGTTACACGAAGAGTTCAAATGCCAACTTTCTGTTATACTTCCTGTCACGTTGGGTGAAAACCTAGAACTAACGAAGTCCAGTTGCTTGTTTTAATAAAAATTTGATGCATTTTAAGATACTAAATGATCATATATTCAAATGTTTTTGTTAATAATTTATTGGTTAGTAATTATCTGAAGTCCGTAGATTTATTTGTCTAAGAGGTGATTATGTTAACAAAGAATTTCTGAACTTCCTACAATGAAAACAAGGGAGTGGTCCGATGTTTAATCAGAACAACAACGAACTCGTCAGTGGTTGGCCGGCAATCTCGTGCATCTACCAAAGTCTACTAAGTATGTCACTTTATTTCTGTGAGTAGGCCAGTAGTCAAGTCCACCAGGCAATATGTACTTTAAGATTATTGCGTTTTTCTTAGTGAAATAAGTCTCGAGCCCCAGTGCTGTTGTTTAGTGTAGTAGTCTCAATCTGCTAAAAATTTTTGCTTGTTTGTGCTGTCGTGGTGTGCAGTAGAATGCTGTTATTGTTAAAGATCCTTCCTAATTAATACTTAACTGATAAACTGTGGTTTTGCTGTGCTGGTGCAGCCGCTTAAATAATTTTTTTATTATGACTGCAGATTCACCTGAACCGTATCATATATATCTCAGCGAGTATTCATTTATCATTATTTACCTTACTTTTCTTGGGAATTGCAATATTTCTTAGTATGTCCGTATCTTTAACACTAGTAGCAATTATTGTCGATACACAGGTCAACAATTCAATAGAGGGTTTTGCCCCAATTCCCAATCTCAGAAAGAGTGATGCTACTACAAATAAGGACATCACACACAAAATGTAAGTATATGCACCAACGATGGATGCAACAGAAGATGAAGTAGAAGCATTCTACCAAAAAATTAAAGATGCACTTAAAATGACAAAGAACAGGGAAATCACGGTAGTTATCGGCGATTTCAATGCAAAAGTCGGCAAGGGAAGAGTTGGAACAATAATGGGAGATCAAGGACTATGGGAATGTAACGATAGAGAAGATCATCTAATATAATTCTGCCAAGAACAAAGTCTAATAATCACAAACACGTTCTTTAAATTACCTATGAGACTGTTATATACATGGCGCTCACCAGCAGATAAACCGGAAAAAGTGGTAAAAACCAAATCGATTATTTAATGATTAAGGAGAGATATGGTAACACCATCAAATCAGTTATAACATATTCAGGAGCAGATGTCACATAAGGCCATAACCCACCAATGGCTATTATCACGTTTAAACTTAAACGTATTATAAAACCCCAAAGAACTCCAAAATTAGATATTAGAAAACTGAAAAAAACTGATATAAAATACAAACTCCAACAAAAAATATATGAAAACTTTGATAAATTAATTACTAACACCTACGAGAGAAACCAACAATAAGAAACAAAAAAACTGCCTCCTCATTCCATGCAAAGAGATATTAAAACAACCGAGAAGAAAGAGCCTGAAAGAGACTGAATGACCGACGAAATACTCGGCAGGATGTACCAAAGAAGACAAGCCAAGAACAAAAACAGTCACAATTACAAATCATTGACAATGAAATCAGGAAAATGATAAGAGAGACAGAACAAACTTTAAAAAATGTTAAGAAAAAATGTTAAGAGATAGATCTTCAGAACAAATACGACCTATTCAACCTACATAAAAAGGTTAAAGTAATGGCAAGGCTGCAAAAAAGAAACCACAACACAACTCTTTTACATAAAAATGGAAATACTATCAGAATCGACCACGAAAGAGGAAACCTACAAGACATATCTTTCAAGGACAGAGAAACAAGTATAGAAATTACAAAGGAAGAAATATTGTATGCACTAAAGAACATCAAAAACGGAAAAATTCCGGGGTTTGATCAACAGCCTATTGATATCCTTAAAATAGAGGACGGTTGTCCTCTTAAAGTTCTTTAATGAAATTTATGAGTCGGGTGACATACCTAATGAATGGTTGACCTGAATATTTATTTGTCTCCCAAAAAATGCTTGAGAATGCACCGACCACCGCACCATAAGCCTAATGTCTCACACACTTAAAATGTTTTTAAAGGTCATCCTAAAACGCTTTTACCAAATGCTTGATATGGATATTGAAGAAATCGATTTTGGATTCCGTAGGAGCGTAGATACCCGTGAAGCTCTCTTTGCATTCAACGTACTAATCCAGAGATGCTTGGATATGAACCAAGATATGTACGACTGTTTCATAGATTACAACAAGGCTTTCGAGAAAGTACGTCACAAAGAGCTAATAGACGTTCTCAAAGCAAAACAATTACAATACAATAACCTTCGAATTATAACAAATCTATATTACAAACAGAACACGTATGCATTAATAAACACACATCAGAAGAGTTCGAAATAAAAAAAAGAGTGTGATAGGGGTGTGTATTGTCACCATTACTATTCAATGCATACTCTGAAGAAATTATGAAAAGAGCTCTTGAGAGAGAAACAGCAGGAATTAAGGACAATGAAACACCAATTACCAACATTACACATCAGGACATTCATTAATTGTTCATGTCGTACTTTATCGAATGCTTTATTATAGTCAATGAAACATGCATATATATCTATTAAGTGAAAAAAGAGCTTCACGCGTTCCTAGGCCTTTGCGAAAACCAAATTGTGTATAATTAACGTCTATGTCCAATTTGTGATATATTTGGTTATGGATGACTTTTAATAGTAACTTTAGCACATGAGACATTAAGCTAATGGTGTGGTAATCGCTGCATTCTCTTGCATTTTTCTTTTTATGGAGGCAAATAAAAATCGACGTTAACCACTCTTTGGGTAATACGTCTGAACTAAATTTGGATCAAGAGTGTCACTAAAACATCAATGTGCTTCTCATCTAAAATTTTTACGATTTCTATAGGAAGCATGTCAGGTCCAGGGCTTCTCCCACTTTTCATTGTTTTTAATGCGTGTAATATTTCTTCATTTTGTAATATATGGACCTATTTCTTCTGACGTAAGTACTATGTGCTCCAGATCTCTTTCATCATCGAACAGTTCGTCTATATATTCTGCCCATCTTTATATTTCTCGTCCGTCTGTGTTATAGTTTCCCGTGTCTATCCAGAATTGAACATTTTTATAACCTGATTTAAAACTATATAGACATTCAGAAAAAATCTAAAAATAGTAGCTACTTGATTTTAAAAGTGGACAGAATAGTATAAAACATATGAAAGTGTGTATTTATTATTTTTATATTACTTGAAAGTTAAAGTACACATTTTCGATATTAATATTAATCTGCAACATTAAAACAGCTCTCTCGCATCCACCCACAAATCTATACTTTTTTATTGATTCCTCACCGTATCAACTTTTTTATTTGAACAACAAAAATTTCACACTTCACTCGAGACTTTTCTATCCTAAAAAGAGATTTTTATTCAAAACATTATGACCTGAAAATGTTTTACTGTTCCATTTATCGATTAATATCTATGAATGTATTCACTACACCCACACGTACACACATATGTATATGTACTTATTATTGAAGCTTGACCTTATCAATGAGTGGACATAATTCCATTTTTGGTTAAAAATAGGTATTTGTTCAAGTGGTGGTCGAGGTTAGTTTGTTTTTGACACAAAATGTGGGATAATTTAATCATAGCTTTAACTGATAAAATCGTCTAATACAAGAGCTTTTAGATACTCAAAAAATTCATATTCATAAAAGAAATAATGGAATATAAGAATAAACAAAGGAAATTTGGAATTTTGGCTTGACAAAATTGTAATCAACTACTACCAAAACATATATTTATAGAGCGTTCTTTGTTAACATTTTGTGTTTTTTTGTTTAAAGCTGCATCATCCAATGCAAGACTACTCAGAAAAGATAATACCAATTAATAATAATTCTGGGATCAAACACAACTCTTTAGTTAATTTCCTAGTTAGTTAACGTTAACTGTAATAGCGCTAGTATTTTTGAGTTTCACGGTAGACTCGAAGCAGACAGTAAAATCTTTGGTTTTTATTAAGTGATATAAGAACTTTACTAAATGACTTTGACCCCGTCTCATTTAGTAATATTAAAATAAAAAGAATAAAAATTTCTTTTATTCTTTGAATCCAACATTATAACAACAAACGATGGACAGTGTTTGAAGTATACGAAATGAACGAGGCTGCGTCCATTTCGTATACTTCAACTAAATCTACAACTTCTTTCATTAAGTTCCGTAAATTGACAAAAGCCTATCTATCTGAAAGACCTTATTATTCAGTGAAAGAGTTTCTAAACGAATAATTAAGAAAGTACAGAAGCTTTGTCCATAAAATTGTAAAATTTTCAGTGATAATAAAGCATATTTCTATTCTATTCTATACCAAAAAGGTGCCACCTTGTACATAGTCGTAAACATTATAGAAGTACATACCTGCAGTCCTGTTCTGTTTGTCGATTCGGTTTTGTAATTCCTTTTTGACTAACATAGCTTCTTACAACTAATCGAGCTTTAATTCGTACATTATTCTTATATTTTTCAGTATTTTTCCAATTTAATACTTTTACTACTTGCATCAGAAATATCACGACATAATGCTAACGAATAATATATGGTTTAAAATAAAAAATATTAATATTTATCATCAAAACTAATAATGCACACACATGTTAGAGCTAACTGAAATAATAAAATAAACGACTATAGACAAATGGCAGAAACGATGGTGGCGCCACAAGAATTATTGTATAAAGGTAACAAGTCCAGGACTAGTTTCCTTTATACACTCAACAATAATTTTATCGTGCGATATTTCGCGTATGGTGAGAGATACAAATTTCCCTTATAAACTCATTGATCCGTCGGTTTTGGTTTAACAAAATGTATATCTCACTTTAAATTCGTACTGATGTGGACTTATCCCCTTTATAGGATAAGCGATTAAATTAATCTTTATACGGTTTTTAAAGGTCGCTATAATTTTTTCAATCAATTTGACTAAGAGTTCCATGGCTATTAATTCTAGTTTAGAAATGGTACGCTGGCTTTTCAAAGGTGCGAAATGCGATTTAGGGGCAACAAGATTTGATGACAAGGAATTATTTACGTTTTGAGCCACTATATTTTGCCGTGTTTTGAAGAAAATATTATATGTATTTAGGGTCAGATTCCATTTTGTATTCCATCGTAAACAGTGCAAACATAAGTGTAACATGTATTATATATTGTTTATATAATTAAAGAACTTATTGAAATAACTAAATGTTTTATTTATAATATACCGACAAACCCAAGGGAATAAAAAAAATCTATTTAAAAAGTCAATGTCATGAAATAACAAAGAATATTAGTTTTTGTAGTTATAACATCCAGTCAACTGCCTGAGAAATTTCGACAAAAATTTGAATTTTGAAATTAAAATCGATAAAAGCACTATTATTTATTGTGGTAAATCATAATCCTACTGAATATTACATATTTTATCCTAAAATACCACAACCATTTGATACTGCAGTAATAATTTCTTCCTCCGCATCCATTATCTATTTAAAAAACAAATATCAATATACCGCATTCGCGTTTTAATATATAGCGGCAGCTATTACCCTTTATAGGTCGTTTTTCGCTGGCTGTGGCTGTCGTTTACTAAAACCCGGTTTGTTTTCAAAAGCTATGCCTTTTATTAACCGAATCCAACATTTTCGTGTTTGCGTGCAATAATCTATAAGTAGTGGCTATAAATTTTTGTTTTATAGAATAGAGGGTGTATCTACAAATGTTTGGTGTTGAGTCAACAAGTATAGAGGGTTCTGAAATTGTTTCCTTTTACGTCACAAATTTTATTAAATTACTCGTCGAAAATATATATACATATATATATTTTATTTAATGGCTTTGGATTATTGATCAATTCAGCCACGATATATAATAAATACTGTTTGCTATAATATTGTACATGTTATAAAATTACAGAGTTCTTTGTTTAGACAGTAAAAGGGGAAAATCTCAGTAGTTGGCTGTATATCATAAATTAAAAAAACTTCCACTGAAATAAAAGCTTGTGATGTAACAGTATATCTTATTCTTTTTCTCACTGCGCCGTCTCCTTTCGAAGGTTGGCGATTCAAATGGCAATTGTAGTTTTGGAAACTGCTGCGCGAAAGATCTCTGCGGATGAGCGGTCGAACCATCTCCTCAGGTCTTTCAGCCACGAGTTCTGGCGTCTTCCTACTGATCTTTTGCCCTGTACTTTTCCTTCCAGTATAACTTGAAGTAATTCATATCTTTCGCCGCTCAACACATGACCCAAGTATTGCATTTTCCTCTCTTTGATTATTCTTAGTATTTCTTTTTGTTTACACATGCGACGAAGTACTCAACATTAGTAACTCTTTGTACCCATGGAATCCTCAACATTCGTCTGTATATATACATCTCAAAGGCATTTATTCTTTTTTCTATTTCAGAGTCCATTGTTTAACTTTCACAGCCATACAGTAAGACAGAAAAAACGTAACATCTGATCATTCGGATTCTAAGCTGTAGACACTAAGGTCTGATCTTGTAAAAAATGTTTTCATGCTCATGAATGTTTTCCTTGCTTGTTCGATTCTTGATAGGATTTCTTTTGTTGGATTACACTGACTATTGATATTTGTTCCCAAATATTTTATGGAATTTACCTGTTCTATTATTTGACTCTTGGCATACACTTGTACGTATATTGGTGTCTTTGAAAATACTAAAGTTTTAGTTTTGGAAACGTTTAGATGTAAACCGAACATTTCGCTGTGGTGAACTACCGCATTTATTATATTTTGTAGTTCTTGTGCGTTGCTTGCTATTAAGACGGTATCATCAGCATATCTGATGTTGTCTATGCTGATTCCGTTAATCTTAATTCCGCCTTGGACCTCGTCTAATGCTTCTCTGAATATAGA
Source organism: Diabrotica undecimpunctata (assembly GCF_040954645.1). NCBI lineage: Eukaryota > Metazoa > Arthropoda > Insecta > Coleoptera > Chrysomelidae > Diabrotica > Diabrotica undecimpunctata. Next base: position 8,166,090 of record NC_092804.1, read on the forward strand.
CTCCGAATACAAATTAAAGAGTAGCGGTGATAAGACGCAACCCTGTCTCACTCCTTGTCGGATTTGTATGTCTTCGGATGTTGTGTGCTCTATTTCAATTATTGCCGTTTGGTGCCAGTGTAGTTCTGAAATAATTCGCAAGTCTTGTACGTCAACTCCAGTTGTTCTCAGAATTTCGATCATCTTTTGATGGTTAACGCAGTCAAATGCTTTTCGATACTTCTTGTAAATTCGTGTATGGATAATGCTGACAAAAGTTTTTAAGGACATGAGACATCAAGCTTAATATTCGACAATCATCGCATTGTGAGGAATTCGATTTTTTTTTTGGTGATGCTACGAATGTTGATTTTAGCCAGTCTGTTGGTATTTTACCTGTGTTATATATCTTATTGAATAGTGCTGTTATTAAATAAATATATCTTATTAAAAGTAATTAAAATTTATCTAAAAGGATTACAATTATTCCAAAATGTTTTCCTTTCAGTCAGATCATCATCAGTGAAACGTGAAAGTATATTTCCACTTTAAAATGACATAAAAAGGGTAAAATTTTAACAGTTAAATTTCTAAAAATGTGGAAAATGCTTACATTTAAAAAGCAGTCGAAACTAGCAACTGGCATGAGTTTAAAAATCTTTAAATTAAATGACAATCATGGTTATATTTATTACGGTGATGACACAAGGTCGATGTTATCAGATTTCACCTAAAGGGAATATACTTTTTCCTTACCTATACCTGCTCGAAAAATGAGACTACTTTGCCCACCGGGTAAAACAAGCCAGCTGAATAAGTAAAGAAGGAAGTAAACTTCGTAATTGAAAACTGACAGTTCCTCAAGACAGTGGATGTGGATTTTTGGCAAACCCTCAACAAACACCATACAGGTATTGTGTCTAAAAATATTGTACTAAATGGTTAAAATGTTTTAATTTTTAAAAGACTGATCTCAAACTTATATCTCCAACAAAAAGCAACACTGCAATTAGAAAATACACTGCCCGAGATCTTCACAGTCGAAAAAAAAAGTAGTTAGACAGGGTTGCATATTGTCACCGGCATTATTTAACATATACTCTCAAAACAAACTTATAAACAATATTAGATATGCAGACGATACAGTGTTGCTGGCAGATAGTGCGCGGGGGCTCCAGTTGATTCTACAAGGCCAGATTGAGGGTAAGAGAGGTCCTGGACGTAGACGTATATCCTGGCTGTCAATCTTGTGGACTGGTCTAACGTCAACTCATATATTTCGAGCTGCTGTGAATAGGATAAGATGGGACAATGTTGTCGACAACATCTATAGAAGATAAGCACATTTAAAAGAATTTTTAAAAAATTAAAGTAAGTGAAAATTGAAGGTAAATTAAATTAGTTTTTTATGAAATAAATGGTATTAGTCAACAAAGCCTAACGACCAAGGAGAGAGATTGTATGAATTTTGTAAAGATAATGACATGGTCATTGTAAACACTGACTCGTGAGCTAAACGTAAACGACCATAAACAACGACGTTTTTTCGATGAATGGCCTCTGGAGCAGTTGGAGACTGACACTAATTTTCACGATGAGGCCTATGTTTGGATGAACGGATACGCCAATCATCGGTCCATATTTCTTTGAGATCAAAGTTAATTAGGCTATCAACATCAACGGCGAGTACTGCAGCTCGATACTTACTAACTTCTTTTGGTATGAAGTGCCTATGGTTTTTACAGAATGGCTTTACTTACTACACAGCTCATGTCTGGCCACCGAGATCGTGGGATCAACCCTGTTAAGCTTTTTATTGTGGGATTTTCTAAGTTGTAGATCTATACGAACCTCAGCGATTCTCTGTTACGGCAAGTTGGCTTTTTTGAATGAGCGTCAATCACTGAAGTCACGGCGGACATTTAAACAACTTTATATTTTTTTATATATAATTACATCGAAGGACCTTTTAAACTAATTAAAAAATTTGATATCTCACACATTTTTTTAATTTAAATTTAAAGATTGGAAACGTTTAATTAAAAGCTTTATAATTAAACGAATAAATAAATATATATTTTGAGCTCCAGTACACCAGGCCATTGAAAACATGACGTAAAAGGTCAGACATACATATGTATTCTGAAAATCAGTCTAATATTAAATACGAAGTATAACACAATTATGTTTTGAATATATTTAAATATATTTATAACAGATGATTTAAAATATATCCTGTGATGTAGACTATTTAGTCCAGTCGTCAGAGACGAAAATGTGACTGAACCTCTAAAAATCATACGAACAAATTGAATTTTTCTAAGAATGGCAGCTATGGGATCCCAAAAATATGCGAAAAAATTTGCTACTCCTACTCCTAGACTTTCTCCTAAAACCTACCTTATAGGTGGAAAACGGAAAATATAAATTTACCAAAAATCTGTTTTTTTTATTTTTGTTGAGGTGATTTTGCAAATTTTATTTAGAAAAATTAATTTCGCATGCAAAAGCGCTTTTCGCTTCAAGCTTTGTATCTAAGAGAACGGTTTATTCTACAGAAATAGTGATAATAAACATTTTTGTTCAACATTATTTCAGCTATATATTTTTTTCTACATCGTACAAATTCATGGTAAATTAATGTTTTCCATCCTCTCTCTACGAGGGACGTTTAAGGTGGCCCAACTTTTTTGTACCTTTTTTGAAATCCAAAAATAGATATTCCTTGCAAAATTCAGCTTATTCGTCACAGTTTAGAGATCAAATCTTTGGCGACAAAACCAGTTAGTTTTGGGATTTTTTTATTCAAGTAAATAAAACCTAATGACTTTTCTATCAAAAATATTCATTAACCCCCTCGCTACCAGGTATCCAACGGTGACTTTTTCACATACCAGTGTATCCATACAGTAGCGCACCTAGAATTTCCCTGTGGGGGAAAGTGTTTTGGTTGGGCATCGAATTTTTTTTTTATTTTGAGTAACAGTGTCGGAATAAGGTCCTAGGGGGTGCCACTGTCTCTATAAGTGGATACAAAATTTTTTATGTTGGGAATCTGGTAATACGTTTTAGCTATTATGTTATTATTTGGTATGGTTTAAAAAGTAGGCCAAATGTAACACAGTGCCATACTTTCGACAAAATTGCTAGAGTCGGTTAAAAGACGATCGAAACGAGTAAAGCTAATTAGTTAAGATTTAGCTGATACTTTCGGCGGTTTCACCTAGTCTTTCGGGTTCGTAACGGTGAATTGGCCAGAAATAACAAATGAGTGATACTCCAACTGCAGAAGATTTATTCCAGGACTTGGGGTGGGAGTACCTACCTTCCGATGATGATTTATTATATCAAAACGATAGCTGAAGCAGTAAAGAATTGATGATAAAGAATAGCAACCAGTTATCATAAGAGACTTTAGTATTGTATTAGACCCTTTTAAGGTAAATACTTTTATATATACTGTTAGAATTGCAGAACATCAAATTTGATACCTCTAAAATCACTTTAACCAGTTCATCCAGCAGTAGAAATAAAAGAAATTAAAAATACTGAAAAATAATTTCCAGGCATTTATGTCCGAAAAAATTGTAAAACTTCTCTAGGACTGGACAAATTAAAGGGCTGGACAGTAGTTGTCAGAGAAAAGCACAAAAAATTCACTCAAATCCACACAAAGTGACGTTATTCTGGATGAAATGTAAGTATTTTTGCCAATAAAAATGTATATAGGCATACTTCTCTGTCAAGATTAGCAATGTTTTTTGCTTATTTCAGAGAAAACTGTATGAATCTAATAAACCCTCTAGAAACCATAGTGTTAGATAAATGTCCAATATTATATAAAGGGCACCTTCATTTCAGACAGTTTATAAAAACCAAAAGGTCGCGTTTTGGCTTGAAACTTTTTTGTCTCTGTCCCAGAGACCTCTGTCCAGTATATTGGAAAGAACATTTATACAGTAGACTACATCCCCCCAATAGAGAGCATCTAACTATGTCAGAAAAAGTTGTCGTTTACTTGTTTCAATCTTTCTTGGAAGAGGAAAGTTAAATTATCGTCGATATCTGGTACATGTCATTACGCCTAGCGGATTTTCTTCTACGAAATTTATAAACTTATCTTGCTGGTACGATTCGTATCAACAGGAGAGTGCCAAAAGAGCTCACTTAAATTCCACTTGAGGTACTTCAATCTTGTTTTATTAGAGGATGACATTCTTATGGTACGTTTCAAAGATAAAAAGGTACTAAGTACAAAACTTACAGCAGAATTTATCGAAAAAGAACGAAAACTTGAACTGGTTGAAAACTACAACCAACATATGAGAGCAGTGGATGTTATAGATCAAGAGATTGAGACCTAGAAAAAGTTGTACGTGGTTCAAAATAATTCGTTTTCATATGATCCAACGCATGGTACTAAATGCAAAAAAGTTTTATACAATTGCGCAAAACAGACAGATTATTTTAGTGATTTTTGAGAAATAGTGAATGACTTACTTCAAAAACATTCATTGCCTTACCAAAACCTGAAAATAGCTTATAAAAATTCGGCAAAAAAAAATCCCGTAAGCACATTATAGCTTCTCGGTCAAAAGAAGAAGAAACCAGGAGAAAGAGAAAGTGTAGTAAGTCTGTTATGCAAATGAAAAGCGTTTTGCACGATGTGTGATATAAAATCAAAACATTGTTGGAGTTAGAAGTGTTTTTTGTTTTAAGCCTAAATATTTGTATTACAAAATTTGTTTATTTCTTGTCTTTATTAAACATTTGAAAAATTATTTTATATTGTTTTATTTCCCTTTGTACGCCACTGAGCTTTTGTATAAAAATGTGTAAAACTAACACATAAATATGGAATCGCATCCTAAATAATTGTTTAAATATAACATGCTAACAGTTGTAATGAAAGGTAGGCATTTTTTATTTATTTATAATTTTTGTTTTATGGGTTGTACCTTGGTGCGGCGCCTATGGCAAATTGATAGTTTTTTTAAATAATAAAAATGTTCTCTTAATCACCAAAGATTCAAACGGGCCACGCAAAAACAATGTTAAGTTTTTCGGTAAATCTGGTATAATACTGCGCAACTCATCTTTAAGCCTGGTAGCGAAGGGGTAATCGATTTTTAACTATAGTAAACAAAAATGAATATGAAATATTACGAGTACTAATAAATATACGAATAAACTAATAATCATTTAGAATAAAAAAATATCGTGTTAAAGATTAATTTTTTTTATTTACAGTTATCACCAGTGCGTTCGTTGCAGTCATAATCTGGTAAGAAATTTGAATATAGAATAATAATTTTTTATATATTGTAATGTTTTTATTAATCTAATTTATTGTTTTTATTTATTATTAAATGTTCTATTTATAACACAAATTTAATAAAGTCTTTATTACTAATTTATCTTACACTAATAATTATATAATTTATTATAATACGTGCGTTACATTCTAAAACGCACGCGATGTTCAAAAGCTAACTGTTCTCTTTACAACAAAATTCCTCTTTAAATATAAAATCCCGTTATTCGAGAATTGCCGCGATTTCCCATCGAAGAGCCCAGAAGGTCGCTCAGACTGGTTTTATTCGGCCTGCTTCTGGAAATTACAAGACTCATCAGAATTCAGGTAGACAGGTCTTTCAACTTTTCAGGTCTTTCAACTAAAATCGTGAACAATATCAGGTATGCCGATGATACAGTACTGATTGCTGGCAGTGAAGAAGAACTACAAATTCTGTTAACCAAAGTAGTGCGAGAAGGAGAACTAAACAGCCTTAAGGTGAATGTAAAAAAACCAAAACAATGGTAATTTCAAAAAAACACACACCAGTTATAAACATACTAGTCAACAACAATCTAGTTGAACAAGTGAAAAAGTTTAAGTACCTAGGCTGTTGGATACATGAAACGTTAGACCAAAAACAAGAGGTTAAATGTAGAATAGAACAGGCAAGAAACACCTTCTTAAAGATGCGACAGTTACTCACTACACGTAATCTTCATTTGTCCCTACGATACCGCATGATAAAGTATTATGTATATAGTGTACTATTACATGGCGTGGAAGCTTGGACGTCAGCTCGTTACGACGTTTAGAGAGCTTTGAGATGTGGGTATTTCGTCGTATGCATAGAGAACGTGAACTCACAGAAATTGTCAAGAAGCGTAAAACGTCTTATCTTCTACACATATTTAGACACGACAGGTATAACTTCCTTCAGCTTATTATAGAAGGGAAAATAGAAAGCGAACGCGGCCCGGGTAGGCGACAAATGACCTGGCTGCGCAACATCAAAAATTGGACAGGATTAGACTTTCAAAGTTTAATAAGGAAAGCCCAAAATAGGGAAGACTTTGCAGAGGTCATCGCCAACCTTCGCTAAGAAGACGGCACCTAAAGAAGAAGAAGAAGGTCTTTCAACTGAGCGCCGAAATAACTAGAATAGAAAAGATATTAGTAATAAATATGTTTACAGTTTTGAGTCATATGGAGGCGTCAGTATCTATCGTAACAATATTTAGGAGCTAATATGTAGCAATACTCCTTTTTGATACTTTAAATCTACTAATTATTGTTAAATTTATTTTTGACATGATTATCTCTTTCATAAATTTTCATACTACTAATATAATTATTATCACACATTGTCAATAGTCAATAGTTTCGTGCTATTTAACTACAGAATAATTGTCGGATATGTAAGATTTTGCTCACAGGACGATACAGCGTGGTATGTTGGGCGTTTTAATATGAGACAAGATCCTAAACCACCAGCTACGACGAAGATCAGAAATGGCTGATGCTGTAGAGGGAGTAGCAACATTGGAGTGGAACTGTGCAGGTCACGTGGACCAAATGACAGATAGACAAAGCGGATACTGGAATGGAGACAAGAGATAATGTCTACCAAAGCAGAGGGCATCACGTTGAACTGACGATCTAAAACTTTGCCATACAAATTGGTTGCAAGAAGCAAAAGATCAGAACAGATAGAAAATTATGAGGTAGGTCTATATCCAGCAGTAGACAAGCGAAGATTGGGTGATGATAATGATGTAAGATTTCAAGATTGGTTATAATGGAGGGGAAGAAGTTTCTTGTGTTTTTGTAGATGTCTGGTGTGCCACATCTTCACTAATGTCCAAAAAGGCTGCACTAGTACAGTACCTCTTGCTTGCATCAAGTCATCTTTGTTAGCAAGCTATGAACTTGTTCTATGGTTCCATGTCTACTGCGAAAACCAAATTTATATTGCGTTATTAAGTTTCGCGTTGTGAGTATTGGCTTCAACCGTTTTATGAGAATTTTTTTAAATGCTTTAGAGATTATTGGTAGAAGGTTGTAGAATGTCAACTTATTGGCACATTTTCCAGGTTTTAGTATCATAAAAATTTCCGCTTTCCATTTTTCCATTGGTTAGTGAACTGATTGTGAATTAAAATTTCATTATACTTATGCTAATGCTTTTGTGGCTTTTTGAAATTGTTCTATATTAATCTGCAATATTTTTCCTGTTATTGGGTCATGTCTAGGGGACTTTCTAGGACTAATTTCGTTCATTATCACTTGGAAGATTAGTCTTAGAATTTAAAAACCTTTTTTAAATATTTAGTAAATGCATTTTCCCTATAAAATGCATTTTCCCTATTGTCACTGAAATTTTTACAATTTTATGGACAAAGCTTACAAAAAGTTTAAAAAATTACAATAACAATTATATATATATATATATATATATATATATATATATATATATATATATATATATATATATATATATATATATATATATACCGGTATATTTAGGCAGTACGCTCTTCCGGTAGGGATCTATGAGGGAGGATCACCAAGCCTGCTGCTGCGTTAGCCTTTTTGTTTTCTGTACACCGAGCCTGGGATCGAACTCACATCCACTAAACTACTCGCAGTGAAGCGAATGAGAACCGGCCGCCCAGCCCGCTTGGCTGTCTGACCGACAATAACAATCAAAATTTATTAAAATTACATAAAAGGTAAAGATAATAAAATATACAATCCACTGCAAAATTTAACTAAATTGCAAAGGTTTCAGCTGCTGCATACCCAAATATATATAAAAATAATTCAGTTGCTTGTACCAGTTTCTTAGTTATTCGTTATGAAATTCTTTCCCTGAATAATATGGTCTTTCAGATAGATAGGCTTTTGTCAATTTACGAAACTTAAGAAAAGAAGTTGTATATATAAGTTGCAAAGGGTTGTATAATTTTTTGTCTATAATACACATCAAATATTGAATTTCTGGTGGAGTAGTCATGATGAGTAGGTCTTGCTGGAAAAAGATGTACGTATTTACGAATTAAGCAAACAGTTTCTAGAATATATGTATAAAGAGAGAAGAGTTAAAATACTGTGATTTAAAAGCAGCCTCTGCAATGTGTTATTCTATTGAGGCCACAAAATATCATACTGCTCTTTTTTTAATTTAAAAATAACATCGGATTGGGAGCTGTACTAGAACCCCAAAATGGAAGGCTATATCCAGATGAGACTCTAATAAAGAAAAATGTGTTATTTTGGAAGATGCTAAGTTGATTTCCTGCGAAACAGATCTTATCGCATAGCAGGCTAAGGCTAGTTTTTTACTCAACACATCGATATGAAGGGACTATTTAAGGTTGCTGCCTATAAAAATACCAAGAAATTTTACAGAATACTGATACTGATACACGAGATAGATCTGGCTGTAATTAAGAAGCAAGAGTTGAAGAGCTCCTTTATAGGATAACGCTACTGTCTTATCCACGTTAAAAGAGAGTCAGACCAGGTTTTTATTTTAAGGAGATCAGAAGTTATAATTGCATAAAGAGTTTCAATATTAGAGTTTCTCCAGGTAATACTGGTATCATCAGCAAAAAGAAAAAAATTTCCATTGATTTTTAAGTAAATGATGTCATTTATAGAGACAAGGAAAAGTAGAGGATGCAATAGTGAACCTTGTGGTACTCTACATACAATGCTTTTGTGACTAGAGTCAGTATTATTTGCTATAACTAGTTGTTTCCTATTCCTCAAGTAAGATTGGAACCAATGTAAAGAAATACCTCGAATTCCGTAGAAATTTAGTTTTTTTATCATAATATCATGATTTACACAATCAAAAGCTTTGACATAGTCACAAAAAACAGTGGCAGTATAAAGATTATTGTTTAGTGCTTGATAGACCATTATGTAATACAGAAAACATAGTACCACTGGTATATTTATTACATTTATTAGATAAAAAGCCGAACTAGATTCTATCTAGTGTGGCTTTATCATTTTATTTATGAACTTAACAATTTCTAGTTTAATAAAATTTGGTATATGGAGTTTTATTATAATTACCTAATTTAATTTTCCTAATAGAAAAGGAAATGATTTCAACTAATAACTTCCTAAATAAATTTGATCAAACGCTTTCGACTTAAAAATCGTACTCGTCCTGATACAAAATAAGTGTGTCACTACAGTTAGATCAATACCTTAATATTTATAGTATGAATCAATATATTTATAATTTATAATTTGGCCAGCGTGGCTACAGGTGGAATTATCATTAGTCACGAAATTTACCTTCACAATGTTCAACTTTGATTTTATACTTCGATTTGTAACATAAATGTAGTATTTAACATAAATATTCTGAATCGGGTTCTAGAAATGTTTTAGAATAGTTTTAAAAATATTTTCCAATGAATAGAATACAATAGATAAAATATACGCTATAGATTTTTAGCTGTTTTTTGTATCATGTGGTAGATAAAAAAAAGTGAAAGCATTTAAAGTGTATCTAAAATATATTGAAAACTCTAAAATTATAATCGTTTAGAGTTACACCTAAAGAAAACTTAATCTTGGGAGTACTTGAAATCATTTAACAATTTTTACAAATATCGGACGATTTAAACAAGCAAAGATTTTCAGAATTCTTAAGCTACTTAAACCAGAAAATAGACTTAAAGCTGTAGACCCATTGCCTTCTTTGTACATAGACTTTTTGAGCTCCTTGAATTATTGATTTTGAAGCATGTTCAATCATTTCGCAAATTCTTCCAAATCTTCGCAGCCACAAATTTCTTTTATCTACGCTCGTGGCTAACAAATCCTTAAAAGAGTTATACTACGCTTTCTAATTGGCATATTGATGGCAAGTCATGGTTCTCCTATGATCCTTTCGCTTCTTAGAAACAAGTCAATGGCTTGTGTGTTTTATCTATCTACTAACCGCTTTACTTTTAAAAACAGATATAATTTTCTCACTTTCTAAAACCTCCGAAAATCAAGGAAGTCCTTTTCACCCGAATCTGCCGAATTCTAAAGTGTAATTAGGGCTAATCTTGCCTGAGCCAAAAAACTCCCTCTTCAGAGAAAATTTAAGCTCTCGTACGCATTTCGAAACTTATTACTTTATTTGTGTACCGCCTTCGAGTTAAGCAGGTCAACTTGGCCGTAAGTTGTTTATTCAAATCGTGTCTTGTACCTGCCCCGCTAATTTCGATTTTTTTATTAATTATAGACTTAAATGTCTATAATCTATATGATCAACGTCGATAAAAGATAAACTAACTTATTAGAAACTTATCTTATAACAGAACTTAAAGAAGTAGCAAATGAAAATGAACTAGACATAGCGGTGATAAACATGCAAATAAATACTTCTAATGAAAAATAAATATAAGGAAAAAGGAGAAACCGCTAAAAGATATTAATTTACCCACGCTAGGAAAGATCTTATAAATAAAGATATCTCAAAATCAATTTGAAAAGATATCAAAAATTATAACACAGAACACGTAGCTCAAGCCATTGATTAAAGTAAAAGTTTAAAGGCCCTGAACAGGAAAACATTTAATGGTAAAGCAGAAATTTTAAAAATTACTCAATATTTTTACTTAGAATTGTAAAAACGGGAAGAAATTCTAGATCCTGATCAGAGTTAAGTATCACATGTCCAAAACTACCACTAGTTCAAAAGCTTATTTACCAAATATCGAAGAGTAAACTACAAGCCTGTGTCAAATTCATCAAAACAGTCAAAAAGTTCCGGAGAGATTCCGAAATCATTTAGAGCATCCCATTGTTAAAGCTTCGTCTAGCTCAGTCTCTCAGGCATGAGGACGTCTTATCTTAAATGTAAATCTGAAAAATGAGTTAAACTGTGACAAATAAATCAGGATATTAACCCTGTACCATCCGTGAATAAGTAAATAGTCAATTTTTCGTAAAAACAAGATATCTCAATCTTGAAATAGTTCTCTTTCAATTTCGTCAGGTGAATAAATGGGTAATTCAAATTTGCAAGAGTTTACTTGGTAGAAGCCCGTGAATATTTGGATTTGACGATTTATTTGGCATCAGAACCGGTATATCGACTTGTCTAATATTAAAGAGTTTTAAATATTTGTTTGAAATAATGTATATTAACTTGACCATCCGTGTACATAATATTCAGTCGGTGAATAACTAGGTATATAGAAATACCCACTTGGGCACGTTGCATTTTGCTTTATTTTTCTTGGTATCTTCAATTACCTGTTTAGCAACATAACAAAATAGTAGGGAATTTTATATTTGAATGGGAAGAAACTAGATATTCGAGACTAGTCCGTCAGTTTTTATTTTAAAGTTATGCAGTTAACATGCGAGTCGGTATTTGAACGACTATTAGGTATTTGCATTTAAAAAACCTAAACAGGATACTTGTTTAAATGTGATATTTTCGAAACAAAATTAAAAGTTCTTGATGAGGGAGAGGAGAAAGAGAATTTTAGACAAGAAAGGGATAAACACCATCAGCGCGCAGACGATGCTTTCAAGGGAAAACAGATGGATAAGGAGGTTGCGTCTTCAGGCACTAAAAAAAAGAGCATACACTTTTGATCTTTAACAGTGCCTTCCAACCCCCGTTTTAACAGCGAACACTATCTTTTATAAGCATCAAATGTGGACGTTTAACTTTACCGTTCACGATTTAGCAACAAATGAAGTTATATGTTTCATGTGGGAACAATCAACTGCTGTAAGAGGTGGCAATTAGATAGCTTCTTGTATTTACCGCCTTTTATCGGGGCTTCATGATGTGTAAGATGTAACTTTCTACTCACATACTTGCGGAGGCCAAAATAAGAACCAACAAAGTTATAAATCACCAAAGTATGCCTATTGATCAAAGTTTTTGGTCAGTGGGCATACTCACATAGAATGTGATACGGATCATGCTTTTATAGAGAAAGAAACGAAGAGAACACACATTAAAATCAATCACCCTAATGACTGGTATCAGCCGGTAAGATCCTGTAAAAGGAAGAATCCATTCAAAGTAGTGGTAATGAAACAGGAAGATTTCTTGGATTTTAGCAGTCTAGGAAAAGGAGCATTAATCGTTAAAACACCGATGGAGAAAAGTTCCTGTCGCAGCCAGTACTATTCTATTTGTTATCATTCAGCTTATATAATCGTTCCATTCTACTCTTCTATTTCCTACCCAGTCCTTGATGTTCTTCACCTTCCATCTACGTCGTATATCGGTAATTTTAGCTCTGCGGCTCTGTTCGCTCTATTAACTGATCTTCCACTTCAGTTTCGAACTTTTTGTAACTAGATAATGTGATGACTAGATTGTAACGATGCTCTGATCGTTTAACAGTTCGAACCGTGGGAGTGTCAATATTTGCGCATCCACTTCTACAACGTGACGGCCAAGTGGGATTCAGAACGCCTATTTAAGGCGTGTGAATAGCGGAATTAGATAGTCTTGTAGCTAGCGCTCTAGGCTCCCTGCGCCCGAGTAAAAATTAATAACATGTCGACAGATAAAGACACAGACTTAGTAACAGGTACGCCGTGGATAAATCGACTTTGCAAAGAGGAATTGCAGAACGAGGCCGAAAAATGCGGCTTAGATCCCAAGGGAACCGTCGACGAATTGAGAGCACGACTCAGAACCTATTTTAAAAATCGCGAGGAAGCTACAGGAACACGCTTTCGAGGACCAAAAGAAATATTACGATCTAAGACGAAGAGACTGGCGGCCACATCCAGGAGATCGAGTCATGAAAAAGGAACACCATCTATCATCGGCTAGTGCAGCTTTCAACAGCAAACTAGCGCCGAAGTACTCAGGACCATACATAGTAACGTCAGTGATATCACCAGTAATAGTAAAACTGAAATTGGCCGATAGTAGTAGCCGCAAGCAGATGACGGCGCATGTAAAAGATTTAAAACCGTGGGGAGGAAGATTGTGATAAAGATACCGAGAGGGATAGATGGCATCACGAGGCTGTAGGCACCATATACACAAAAAAAAAGGTATGTTACTTTTTTTTTCAAAGGGAAGGGGGTGTAACGATGCTCTGATCGTTTAACAGTTCGAACCGTGGGAGTGTCAATATTTGCGCATCCACTTCTACAACGTGACGGCCAAGTGGGATTCAGAACGGCTATTAAGGCGTGTGAATAGCGGAATTAGATAGTCTTGTAGCTAGCGCTCTAGGCTCCCTGACTCGCCGGTGTAGTGAACCTGCGAGCCATCCCGGACAGAGAGATTTCCGTATTGAGGATCATACTCTGTCCTTAACCAAGCGGAACCCATCGGTACTGTGTATTGAACATTGCCGTGGATCTGCACAGAGCCAAGCCGGACAGAGAGATTTCCGTATTGAGGATCTTACTCTGTCCTTAGCCAAGCGGAAGCCATCGGTGTTGTGTATTGAACATTAACGTGGGTCTGCTAATTCATTTCTTTATTAGTAATAATTAGTTTCTTTTCTTTTATAGACGTTCGGGGAATTCATTCATCGCGGGACCGAGACGGGAACGTAGAATTCATTTTATTTTTGTTTTATAAGTATACAACGTAGAATTCATTTTTTATTTATTGTACATATACTAAATAGATTTATTTTTATTTCAAACCTGTGTTTTACTGAGTCTGTCGCCCCGAAAGAGCTACCCATCACAAGATATTAAAACTATCACTTGTTCTATTATCTGACCTTCGAACTCCAATTTACATCTTAGTAAATTTGCTGTATACCCATGCATTTTGTCTTTTTTGGGGAAATTAACATGTTAAATTTTCTGGCGGTTATATTAAAAAGGTGCGGCATACGTTGTAAATCATCTTCACTTTGAGAGAGTAGTATTGCGTCGTCTGCCGAGCAGATTATTTTAAGTTGTTTTTCTCCCATTTGTTATCATTTAGTTTTCACTTTTTTTATTATTTCATCTATAATCAGGTTAAGACAGAAGTCAAGAGATGAAAACTGACAAATAATATATTTTGTGACTTTGGAGTAGGGCAGAGACATCATAGACATTTTCTATGGCATAGAATAAAATGGGGTAGATATAGGGTCTCAATACAGGAAATTGAAAAGTTTAAAATTGAAAAATAAGAATTAAATAGGATATTTAGTCGATACAAGAGTTGATCGCTAACTATTTTTAAATAAAAATTAGTAAAATAAAAGAAAAAGTTATTAAATGAATAATATCAAAAAAAATTGAAGTAAAAATAATTATTAAAAAAAAGACAATGTGATGTTTATAACGTTACAAAGTCACTAGCTGCAAGAGACTATTGAAACTAAGTAAGATTATAAAGAGCAATCAATAAATAAGCTTAACAATCACACAAGTCTCCTTTTAAATAATTGAAAAACAATTAAAAAACAACATTTAAAAAAAAAGCATAAATGTGAAAAAAAGTGTTGAAATAGTCCAATTTCCTGATTTTAATGTTTATTTTTCCGCATTCCGGTAATTTGAAATGCAGTTTTTCTCGTACAACTAAAAATAATTAATCGGTGTTTTTTATCGGGAAAATTTCCTTACCCATTTCCTTGCTAAACATGCACACGTAACGAGAAAGAAATGAAACGCCGTGATTAATGACTACAACATTTCCAAGCCTAGTTCAGTGTGCGCGATAATATTACTGCTGGGAAAGTATCATTATCGTAATACACATTTCAAGTTCAAGAACGCTTTTTCAAAAACAATCGATGAAGTTTTTTTAGGTAGTAAATCGATGTTGTTACTGCGATAAATTTTATACAGGGTAATTTAGAAAATAGTTATCTAAAAGCGAGGTTCGGATAGTATACAGAAACATTAATTATTGAAATAAATCAAAAACACTTTTTTTGATTGAACTCGACTTTGTTCTTTGAGCAATAGATTACTTTTAATATTAGTACTTAAAAAAACAATGCAATGAAAATTGAAGAGCTTTCTCTGACTAATTTTTGGCTTGGGTGCTAGCCTATTTACCGGAGAGGTTTCATTTCAATTATAAAGATTTATAAATTTATGTGGCCACACAACACACTCCACTATTAGGCATTGTGCTGTCAGATGCATCTTTTTTTTTAATGTACTTACGGTTTTTTCACTTTTTTTTATGATGTAGTTCTAGCTCTGTCTTGGCTTTATTTGCTGAAGCGACATCTTTGTTGTTGGTCTGAATATGCAGATAGTCGCACGTTTTACACCCTTGGTCTATTAAACGATAAATTTTGGAAGTCTTTTATATATACTTTTCAATAGATTTTGGCACTTACATAACATTATCTGGATATTTCTGTTTAAAAGCAGCGAAAAGCCATTCAATCTTCGCTTATCCACTGCTGGTCATAGATTTCCCTCATAATTTTCCATCTATTTCGATCTTGTGCCTCTTGCATCCAATTCCTATGACAACGTTTTAGATCGTCAGTCCATCGTGTTGATGGACGACCTCTGCTTCGGTAGGCATCATCTCTTGGTCTCCATTCCAGTATCCACTTTGTCCATCTATTATCTGTCATTCGAGCCACGTGACCTGCCCAGTTCCATTTCAGTGTTGCTACTCTCTCTACTGCATCAATCACTCCTGTTCTTTGTCGATTTGGGATCTTGTCTCGTAGTGAAACGCCCAACATAGCACGCTCCACCGCCCTTTGACACAGACGGATCTTTTGAACTGTTCTCCTTGTCATGGTCAACGTTTCCGCACCGTAAGTTAACACTGACAAAACACTGATTAAACGTTTTTCTTTTAAGGCATATTGGTATATCAGACGATTTGAAAATATGGTTCAGCTTGCCGAAGGCTGCCTAAGTCAGTCTTATACGACGGAGAAGCTCAACGGTTTGGTTATCTTTTCCCATGCGAATCTCATGACCTAGGTATTTATAGGTCATTACCTGGTCTATGGATCTTGTTCCTACGCATATATCTTCGCTGACTACAAGATTTGTCATCATCTGGGTTTTAGATATATTTATTTTCAATCCCCATTCTAGCGAGGAAAGGTAGAGCTGATTTAAAAGTTCTTTGGTCTCATCTATCCTATCAGCTATTAGTACAATATCATCTGCAAACTTTAGATGGCTAAGCTTTTCTCCGTTTATGTTTATGCCTTTGTCGGTCAGTTTTGCCCTTTTACATATATATTCCAAAAGCGTAGTGAACAGTCTCGGCGATATGGTGTCCCCCTGGCGTAAATCGAAAATCCTAGTCACGTTCAATTCGGAGCTTAAGTACTCCTTTTAGGACTTTGAACGGCCGTAGTGACCCTCTTCTCGGGGTAAAAAATTAATGTGATTTTTAATCTGTTTCCTGTCATGCTCCGTAAATTTAAATGTAGTGGGATGACCACGATTATCTTTAAAAACCACGTCACCACTTTTCTTCTTCACAATAAGTGAGATTTTTTGAGGTGAAACTCCAAAAATATTTAAAAAGTTTTTTTACATACTTTAAGGAACTCCCCTTCCCCATCGGGTACCCTGAAACTTGGAGTGCTTTGCCTTCGGCTGCTTTCTGTGTGTCACCGTTTGGTAATAGGAAGAATGTCTACCAGAACCACCAAATAAGAACCTTGGTTATTTAATCCAAGTTGGTGGTAGGACTTAAACAGTTTTCTCTTCATTTCAAATGAAACAATTGATTGCATCTGTTTTACACTTGCAAATTACCTGACAAAAAAAGAAATGAGTTAGGGTGTTTTGTATGGTAATGTGTAAAATGTGGATCTAATAGTGATACCGGTAACCAAAACCTATGCATTAGATTCTAATAGAAAACTGTTAAGATAAATCAACTTGTCATCAACAATCACACATGTACATAAACAGCAGAATGACCTAAATTACAAAATTTCGTAAATAAATATTATACTAACCTCTTCACATGGCAGTGGCTTTGCTGGGATTTCTTTCTTTTTATTTAGGGTAACATAGGATTTATCACTTAATCTGGCGGTTTTCTGTTTCTTTCTGAAGTTCCTACTAATTTCAGATTCATTACCAAAGGTTCTACTAGTATTAATATCGGTAGAAATAGACATCTTTTAAACACATAAATAATTACTAACCGTGGAGAATCGCATTGATATACATCAACAAAATGGTTGGTTGACATCTGGCACATACATCAACTAGCGATACATACCACTTCTTTTCTTGACATAAAATAAGGCAAGTCTTTTTTATGTGGCAATAATGATTGAAAAAACTTTAATCGTGTGACATTTTTGTCTAAAAAAATCTGCTTTTTGTTCACCTTAAACGTAAATGTATTTATTCAGCAGCATACTTGGATTGTTTATCTCATTCACTCGTTTATTTTGCTATATTCAACGGCTCCACCAGAACAGCTAATTCAACGTACTTTATTCTCTAAGTACAATGTAGTCTCTTATTGAATGTAACCATAAGTATGAAATGAAGTCACACACAACCAATTTCAACTCTGAGTTCCTTAAAAACAAACCATCCTTTTACGATAAATCTACGATAGCTATTATCATGCGTAGCTTGTATTTCAGTTCACTAAAATGATAAAATAATTAGTTTATCCGATTCTTATATTTTAGTTATTTTGAGACATTTTCGTTCATATTTTTCGTACGAACCTCATAAATATCGCGAAGGGCAGTTGTGAAAAGGTTAAAACGCCTAATAGAAAATATTGGATTATGCTCGTCTTGAAAAAGAGATTCTCAAGAGGGCCATAAAACATTTTTCCACAATGTCGTCTACGCTAGAATATCCTAACTTTGAGCTTGGGGGAATTGCTCCGATGCAGCGTAATTTTTATTGTGTTTTCTTCATGCTTTATTTTGACCCTGTTTATATCTCTGCAGTAATTTTATGCTAAAACGTTTTGGTATTATTTTTAGAAAGCGGTGCTGTATTTGTCATTTCTGATTGTACATTTATACAGTGTATATAAAAAGTAACGGGTTATATTTTGAATAAGCTTTACAACGAGTAACTATATTTAATCCTTAAGGTTGACTTTCTTGATCCATTAATTAATTACGAACGATTCTGGATCCTAAAATGATTTGGAAATTATACCAAATTTATTTACGATAAGTCGATGCAATAAGGGTTTTAATTTTCTTAAAGCAATCTATCGATCATATATTAGGATCTATTTAATAACTGATTATGATGGGTTATATGGTTCAGCTTCTTAACATATTCTAAATAGAGTAGGCGTTGTACAAAACTTAGGACTGCGCATTTGTTTGGAAATTATTAAGTCTCCCAATAACGACTTCCATGAGAAAATCCACTTAATTATAGTACCGAATATCTCAACCAGAAATTCTCAATTAAAATTCGGTACCTAAACATTAGACAACCATACCTACAAATATGCCTTCACTTTTCCCTACTTAGGCTCAATAATAAATGACAACAACAATATCAGTCAAGAAATACAAGCACGAATTCTTAGCGATAATAAGTGCTTTTATGCATACAAAGACTTAATGAAAAGTAAGTTACTGAATCGTGAGTATAAGCTGAGAATCTACAAAACAGTAATTAGACCAGTGGTCACATATGGATGTGAAACGTGGACCCTCTCAATCACTGATTGAGAGAATATTTGAGCGCAAAATACTAAGGAAGATCAACCCAATGCAGCGATGGTTCGTGAAGAATTAAAATGAACCACGAGTTGGATGAACTAATGCAGAGCGCAGATATTGTCAGATTTGTAAAGTCACAAAGACTAAACTGGCTTGGTCACCTAGAAAGAATGCCAGATAATCGAGGTGTAAAAGTAGTCCAGAGATGGAAGCCCCAATGAAACAGAACAAGAGGAAGGCCCCGTAAAAGATGGATAGACGACGTAGAGAGGGATCTTAAAACCATGAACAACAGGCAGTGGCGAAGGAAAGTATCCGACAGGGCAGAATGGAAGAACATTGTTAAGCAGGCCAAGACTCACAAAGGGTTGTAGTGAAGAAGAAGAAGACCTAAACATTAATCTTTACCAAAATATTAAGAGCTGAATGTAGCAGATTTAACCAATAAATACTGTAAGCTTAAAACTCGCCTCTTTTGTGAAGATTTTCGAAGTCTGTCAAAATTTGGTTATAATTTTGTTAACAGCTTTAGAGACTTGATGAATTTCATTCTTTTTTACATAAAGCTACATTAATCCCAGTTACCATGAAAACATTGATATTAGCTCTGATATCTTGCAAAGTCTTCTTTTTTCGCAGAAAATTGTTAATACACGTAGAAAATTCTGCAGAAAACGTATAAACTTGCTTACATATTAACGGAAAAAGTCAACAAATACCTGTGTGTCCTTAAACTCCTTGATTTTTGAAGTTATACTTCTATAAGCGCGTTCGACGTTGGAAATTTGTACGGGAGTGAATCGCCAAAATCGTTACATATGTAAGGTATAGGTAAAGGAGAGAAAGATTTCTCTCTCTCTCTTTATCTCGAGAATAAAAATATATATATTATAATTTTTTATTAATTTTATTATTATGGTAAATTAAACATATGCGTAAGTAAGTTATGTATATTGTCATTTTTAAATACTTATGAATATTGCATTTTAATTTGTATTGAATTTTTATATTGAATTATATTATATTGCAGTGTATTGTATTGTATTTTTATATTAATAACAAAATAAACAATGAATTTTACTGCAGAGTATGTGTTAAAAATTTATTTTGCATTCAACTCCTTTCATACATATATGAAAATAAAAATATACATTTTCATCAAAATATTGATTCAATCCTTCATTTACTAAGTATACTCCTAATACAGGTCAAATGTTGTTTATATACAGCAAACGATGCACCATATACCTATTTACCTAATTCTGTTTCTCTTTCTGCTCTCTCTTACCTATAGCATCTCTCATACCTTACATATGTAATGATTGTGCAGATTGATTCCCATATAAATTTGTAACGGTGAACGCGTGTATAGAAGTATGATTTCTTCTGGCAGTCCCACTGGATTGCCATACCCGTTTTTTTTTATTTCTTTGAGTATAAGTCGTTTATATATTGTGTTTTTAGTCGTATCCGACTCATTAGTGTCATCGATGTTCTCTAGCCTGCTCGCTAGCTAATCTTTCACTTCAGTTCATAAAGTCAAATTCGATTTTATTTTTATCAGCGTTATTAGTTGTTTTAATAGTTATAGTTAATAGTAGTTACGATATTACCAATTATTTGTTATGCAATGTAAAACGTTATCATTTGGATTCATAAACATCAGTTGACCTCGTCGTTGTTTCAAACTGTACAAGTCATACTGATTTTAGTAGAACTGGTATCTTCTTCTTCTTCTTCAAGTGTCCTGTCCGTTGCGAACGTTGGCTATTAACATGGCAATTCTGATCTTATTTGCGGCGCTTCTGAATAGAACGACCGATGTGAGCCCGAACCACTTCCTCAGATTTTGGAGCCACGAGTGTCTTCTCCTGCCTACCCCTCGCTTACTGTCTATTTTTCCCTCTACAATCAATTGCAGTAGACGGTACTTATCGTGTCTCAATATGTGGCCTAGATATTCAAGCTTTCTTTGTTTAATTGTATTCACGATTTCTTTCTCCTTTCCGATTCTTTGGATTACCTCTATGTTGGTGACATGTTCGGTCCAGTATATACGAAGAATGCTTCTAGTTTTCCCGTGAGCGTCTCATGTCGTCATGAGCGTCTCAAAACTAGACGTAGTTTTAGGGGAAGAGACAAATCCCTGCTTATGAGGAGCTTTTTCATATTGCTTAATGCTGCTCTAGCTCGTTCTATTCTCGCCTTAATATGTGGCCTGTTCCCATTTTGCATTTACGTTGGTGCCAAGGTACACATAAGATTCTACATGTCAATTAGTATGTTACTTGTATCGCTAAACAATATTAATAGCGGCATCAGTAGATTTTATTCTTCACTTAGCATATTCTCCGTAATTATTACTGGCTATATACCGTATATATTGGCTTTATAAATTCTTGGCTTTACCTCAGTGTTAATCGCAATGCGATTAGTAAAATTTATTCTTTACGTTTGTTCGTTTGGTTCTAAAATGCTTCTGTAGTTGGTCTAAATGGTCTTTTTAATATTTACGCATTTGATCTCTTCGCATCATGGTATTTTTTAATGTTTTTTTTTTGTTTTCATAGATTCTACTATGTGAAGAGTGAAATTAATAATTGAATTGCATACTTTTGTATGCGTAGTGTGTGTAATGAGTGTGTGTAGTTTTTAGTGCCTAAGTTACAAGCTGATGCCACAAGAAAATAACGTACCTGTGCAATTTCTTCTTCTTCTTCTCGGAGTACTACAACCCAGGGTGGGTTTTGGCTGACCCACTTCCATCTTGGGTCTTGGGATCTTGGGTCAGTTGGTAGCCCATTAGATACGATCATATTTTCTCTCCATCGCATTCGTGGACGTCCTAAGGGCCATCGTCCTGTGGGGGCCTTCCTCCCATATTAACTCTGCAAGGCGGTTATGAGGGAGGCTATGAATGACCAGCCCATCTTAGACGTTGGGATTTAATCTCTTGTACTATATCGCTCTATCTATACATCTGTATGACTTCAGCATTTGTTCTCCTCATTCGGTATTGGTTGCAATTGGACATTAAGACCCTAAGATTATTTTGCTCTCAAAACATATAAGTTTTCTTTCAGTTTCTTTGGTCTTACACGTGTCACACCCATACATAACATCACCGTTTTATATATAATCTTTGATATTCGTGTAGTATCTTTGTCTTTTAGACTTAATAGTATTGTGGAGGCTGTACACACATCTGTTTAATGCCTGAAATCTTCCTTTAATCCCTTCCTCGATTTCGTTATCTGCAGTGATTGTTGCTCAGAGATATTTAAAACTCTTTCAAAGGTCTATTGTAACATTTTGCCCTATTCTATCTCGTCCCTTTTGGCTGTTGATGCACATGTATTTGGTTTTCGCTTCGTTTGCCCTTTTCTTTGCCTCTACCTCCAATTTCTTCTTCACATTGGTGACTGTGTTTCCCACAATGTCAATGTCATCTGCGTATATCAGTAATTCTGTTTCACTGTAAGTAGTGCTGCTGCTCTTACTACTTTCTCCAAGAAAGAGGAGGGTCTTGTTTCAGGCCACTGCTTATTTCGAAAGAATCTGAGAGTTTGTTTGGATCTACAGCTACAGATCTACAACTGGATAAATTTTTAGGAACTAAAAGTTCTGCCGCATCTGATCCGTCGTAATTTCTGGTTCCGGATGATAGTTATCCCATCCTTTTTCAAGCAGATGTCTTAGTAGCAGAATCTTTGATCGATCTATGTTTTCTGTGCAATTTGGGTTATTAAATTTAAAAAAACAGTTATTATTATATATTTTATTATATTAAATTATTTTTATTTTATTATATTATATTATATATTAACAATACATTTATTTTCACAATTAATGATACAATCTTATTTAACGTTTTTACTGAGCTGGATAGGCTAGTCGGTTTCTTAGTCGAACATGGAAGTAGATCTTCTCCAAAAACTGTTGAGCTCCTGTCAAATACAAAATTAATTGTTAATTCACACAAATATTAAAAGATGGAAGAATAATATATAACGCATGAAGAGTCTCTCGGGATTGTGGCAAATGTGGTTGGTTATAAGCTGGTTTTTCTGCTAACTAAAAAAGCACAGTCTCTGTCAGTTCCCTATAACCTGAACTGGTAAAGAAGTGTGGTCGTCAGTCAGATTAGAATGTTTTTGTAATATTTCCAATTTTTTCAGTACCGCACAAAAAATTAATTCCTACCGCCTACTACACAACTTTAGGTAAATAATTCTAAGAAAAGAGTAATTTTTGAATATTTTTAAACATATATTTTTGAATAATTTTGAAGAACACGCTAGAATAGTGTGAACATTGCACCTCAAAATTAAAGAGACTTAGAATGAAATATCTTAAAATAAATCTTAATTATCTTAAATACTGTTGTGTGTATTTATTTATTTTGTTATATATTATTTACTATATTTACATTATTTTTTGTTATATCTAATTCCAAAGCCACTGGTGTTTTTAATTTAACTTCAAATGACTTTTACACGCGGAAATTTCATTGTCAAAAGTTAAAATTTGTGGCTGCTGTTATCGAACTGGAAATAAATCATAACTGTCTGAGTTGGCAGAGTTCGTCATTGTTTAATTAAAAGTTTTGTTACTAAAATTTATTTTGTTTAAACAACACCACAATTATCTTTATTTTGTAGGTGTTAAAAATTGGCAGACTGTCTCGCCCTTTGAAATAGAAGAAACTATAAAACTAATAAAAATAATATATTCTCCTAAAACAAGCACGATTGGAAACAAAGACGAAGTAGAACAAAATGGATATAAAATCTATATAAAATCTTCATTTAAAGATGGTTTTGCGAGGAAAGGAATTACGATAGAAAATCTCTCCCTAGGCGAGATTTAAGTCGACTACATGACTTATCATGGTCATGGAATGAAATTTACATGTTTACGTGTGTAATATGTCATAAGGGTCACCTGCGAGCTGATCTTTTCTTCTAATATTCTGTACGCAGTTGTTGCCGACTTATTATTATTATTAAAAGTCGGGAAGCCATTTTCCATTATAGTAGTTCTTTATTATATAGTATCATTAAGTGATTTTTAGAACGTCATAGAAACGAGGAACCAATCTCATATGATAAATGCGATAGAATACAAATACTTAGGATACAAAGGCCTTTGGAAAGGAGCATAAAAAACGAAGTGTCGCAACGGGTGAAAACGAGAAATCAAAACGAAAAATTAAAATATAAAATACCAAAAAATTATTAATGACAAGTGCGCTGCAATTTTTTATATATAAAATTCCCTGCGTAAACCGCAAATAAGGGTATATAATATTTTTCGAAACCGTTTATAGAAAACAATATTTTAATAATATCGATCTTTTTTTGTCACAAAAACTTTGTCTTTTTGTCTTTCCTTTTCTACGATATTTTGTCCTTCACTTATTCTTAAATATTTAAGCCCATATACCGTACAGCAAGACAGTGTATAACAAAACAAAAGGGACAGACAGACCAGCAATACCAACAGGGCAGGGACAGCAGTCCACGACAGCACCGCGATTATTTGGGCAGAGGATCTGTTGATTCTCAATGAAAGAATTGTACTACTTTTCTAAAGAAGCCAACACTCAATTAAGTTTTTTGCTTTAAAGTTAGCCAATTAAAAAAATAAAGCTTAGTAAATTAATTCAAACCTCAGGTTCCAAATCTATACGGGAAATTAAAAAAATTACCTTATAATCGGGGAAGTTAATCAACTTCTGATCATTTGGCAAATGAACTAAGCGCAGATCCACGTCTAAAGATTTATTTACTCTTCTACATATTTCTCTCATAATTCTTTTGTCAGTCATGTTTTACTTGGTTCTTCTCTGAGATTATTCTGTAACAGAGATAGGTTTATAATAGTATGTAAAAAAAACTGTAGTAGTTAGTTACAAACCGATTGAGGGCAAAAAAATCAAATGTTGGCGTTCTATTCTACTCCTGGATAAACCAAAATTCAAGTTCTTTTGTCCGTTGGATTTTGTTCCCCCAGATCCTCCTCCTCCTCATATAACGGCCTTCTCTCTGTTGAGGTTGACGATCAATAGGCAAATTTTTTTCTGTTCTGGGTTTGATGAATTAATTAATTTCCTCTTGTGTGGGTCCAATCTCTGATGTTTCGTAGCCCCCAGATAATTCTCTAAAATTATTTGGTAGTTTTTATAATTAAGTGCAAAAAAACTAGAGTAACTGAAACAAACAAAAGCGTACGAAGAAGTAATAAGGAGAGAGGAAGTAATAAAATTCTAATTTCTAATTTACAATTTAGTTTAACAAATTCTACAAAGCTCAAAGCTCATAAAAATTCAAAGCTTTCTTACTAAAATTTCCATGTTCCATCGTCTTACGCAACAGTTAGAATACTTCACTTCACTTAGTCCTAAGCCTTTCTACCGTTAGGTGTAAGGCTGGTGGGGTTAAGATTTGCACTGTTGTCTCCATGCTATCCGGTCTTGTGTTAGATTTCGTGCACTGTCAATCCTTTCTTCTCAACTTCTTTTCTGATTTCGTCTACCCACCTAACTCTTGGTCTTCCTCGTTTGTTTTTCCCTTGCATTCTCGTTTCAAACACTCGTTTTGTTAATCTTTCATTCGACATTCTACACACGTGTCCGAACCATCTTAGTTGCCCCTCTACTATTTTTTCGTTTATTGGTTCTAGTTTTAGGTTTTGTCTGATTGTTTCGTTTCGTATTTTGTCTGTCCTCTTTCTGTTTGCTATTTTCCTCAGGAACCTCATTTCCATAGCATTGACTCGAGATTTTTGTCTCCCAGTCAATGTCCATGACTCGCTATTATACATGATTGTATGTCTAATACTGATTTAACGACTGCCGTTTTTACCTTCTCCGGTATTTCTTTTTTTCCCAAAAATGTTGTTTTCATAGTGTTAAATAAGCTTCCTGTTCGTCCCATTCTCTCATTTATTTCCATGTCTTGTTTACCGTTTGATTCAATTATTGCTCCTAGGTATTTAAAATGTTCCACTTGTTCTAGTTGTTTTCCGTTTAATTGTATTGCGTGTGTCTTTCTCTTATTTGAAATTATCATTGTTTTTGTTTTCTCTGTATTTATTTTCATATTTATGTTTGACAGTTCTTCTTCTAGGATTTCAAGGTTGTTCTGAAGGTCTTCTCTGTTTTCTGCTATCAAAACCATGTCGTCTGCGAATAGAAGCTCTGATAGTTGAGTCTGTTTCATTTGCCAGTATCCTAATATTAGTTTTCTCATTCTTCTCTTGGCTTTCTTTATTGCTGTATCCAGTACCACTGAGAACAGCAGTGGGCTCAACACGCATCCCTGTTTGAGGCCTTGACTTGTAGTAAATTCTTCGGATTCCTCGTTGTTGGTTCTCACCGTATGTCAACTCCTCTTTCCTTTAATGTCCTCCATACGTCCTTTCTTTGTATTCTGTCAAACGCCTTTTCCAGATCAATAAAGCATATATGTATTTCTCTATTTTTATTGATTACTTTCTCACTTATTTGTCTTATTGTGAATATGTGGTCTTGCGTGCTTCTGTCCTTCCTGAATCCACATTGTGTATCTTCCATAGTTGGTTCTATTTGGGTTTTTATTCTTGTTTCTATTATTCTTGCGAATACCTTCCCAGGAATACTTGATATAGTAATACCTCGGTAATTATTACAGTTTCTCTTGTCGCCCTTTTTGTGTATTGGTAGTATAATGTCTTTCTTCCAGTCCTGTGGTATTTCTGCTCTTTTTATGATATCATTCATTAGTTCTTTCATGCTGTCCACTCCCTCTATTCCCATGAATTTTATCATTTCCGGGGTGATATCATCCTTGCCTGGTGCTTTGCCTAATTTAACTCTTTCAATTGCCTTTTCTAGTTCCTCTGTTGTTATGGGTTCTACTTTTTGTTCTTCATTAATTTCTTGTATCTCCACTATGTTGTCTACGTCTGTATGAGTTAGCTCTTTGAAATGTTCTCTCCATCTTTCCATTATTTGGTTTTCTTCTGTTCTACCTTTCCATTCTTGTCCATTCTCGGCATCATGTGTTCTTTCTTTTGTCTGAGCTGTTTTAATGCGCCATAGAAGAGTTTTTGGTTTTCTCTATAATTATTTGTCATTTTTAGTCCAAACTTTTCCCATGACCTTTCTTTTTCTGCTTTTACAGCTATTTTAACCTCTTTTCTTTTTTCTTTATATGCCTCATAATCTTCAGGGCGCTTTGTACTTAGATATCTCTTCCATTTTTCTTTTTTGTTCTTTACTTTCCTTCGTATTTCGTCCGTCCACCATTCAGTTCTCCTCATGCTATTATTTGCTATTTTTGTCTTCCCGCAAGTTTCCTCAGCAGCTATGATTAAGCTGGTCTTGAGATTTTCCCACTTTTCCTCTATACTAGCAGTTTTTGCCCTACCTTTCAAAATATTGTCTAATTTTTCTTGGAATATCTGCTTATATCTTTCTTCTTTTAATTTGTAGCTTTTTACTTTTTCATTTACTACCTTTCTCCTCTTTTCTTCATTTTCTTTTGCTGTTCTCATTCTCATTATTACTAGATGATGATCACTGCCAATCTCCGAGCCTCTTTTGACTTTCGTGTCTTGTACTCTTTTCCATTTGTTGCTACTTACCAAAAAGTAATCTATGATTGATTTTTCATTTCTACTTTCTTGTACTCTCGTGTATTTGTGTACTTTTTTATGTTTAAATTTTGTATTTGTTATAACAAGTTATACCATACATATTTCTATTATTCTTTCGCCATTTTTGTTTAGTATTTCTTCTCCTTCTTTTCCCATGCATTCCTCAATTCCATTGTTATTATTTCCGACTCTACCGTTTAGATCTCCCATTACAATTATATTTTCTTCCCCATTGTCAATTTGCATTTGGAGCTCCTCGAAAAATTTATCCTTCTCTTCCTTTTTTGCATCTTCATTTACTCCGTAGGCTGTTATTATTGTCCATATTTCCTCGTCTATCAGTTTCATTTTCAGCGATAATATTGTCTGGTTAACATATGTTTCTTCTATAACGTATTGTAGACTATTCGGTGCAATTATTATCCCTACGCCTTCTTTTGCTCTCTCCTTTGCATCAGCTCCTACCCAAAATAACCAATATCCTTTGTGTATCTTCTTAAAACCTCTTCCTTTCATTTTCGTTTCCGTTATTCCTAATAACAAATTCTACAAAGCTCAAAGCTCATAAAAATTCAAAGCTTTCTTACTAAAATTTCCATGTTCCATCGTCTTACGCAACAGTTAGAATAACTGCAATTTAATTACTGCAACGGATAAAGTTCAAGTAAAAAATAAAAATTGAAACGGCTCTTTCTTCTTCTCCTCCTTTGTTTCTTAAAAATGCTGAAAACTAAAAAGTGAAAATGTGAAAATGATGTTGAAAATGAAAATGGCTTTCTGGTGTGGCAAATTAATGTTGCAATTTTCGAGATGTCAAATAAAAAATCAAATTTGAAACACTCAACTTTTTTCTTTTCCTTGTAGATGAAACCAAAACCAAAAAAAGTAGTGAAGTGAATGAATGAAGTACGAAAACGGTTTTCTTTCTGGTTTAGAAGACTGAAAAAAAAATGCAGCCGGAATTATCAAAAAGCTTTCCTTTTTTTCTTTAAATGCTTAAAAACTTTAAAAAATAGTTTATAAAATAATAAAATTCATTCCTTGACTGATGTTGAATTTTTCTAGACAATACACAACAAATAAAAAAAATTGCTATTACAATCACGAACCCTTCCCAAAAAGCTCGAAAATGTGTAAAGCTGAAAAAGCTGATAAAATTTTGTTGTAAATTCATTCATGTAAAATAAAATTACTTTCTATAAATTATATTAATGGTTGTATTGAGCAGGACAGCACAGCAGGTAGCACACAGCAGCGTAGGACAGCAAACATCACACAAAAATCATATCTAAAAATGATTTTCTTTTCTACATCTCCTTTTGTTCGTCGGGTTTTACTTGGTTCTTCTTTACATTACATTCTATAACAGAATTCCCTCTCAAATTCTTTTCCCCCCTCTGTAACAGAGTTATAATAATCCAGGTGTCAGGTTGATATAATTACAAATATTTATATAATTATTTAATTATTTATTTATAAAAATACATATAATTATTTATATATATATATATATATATATATATATATATATTATATATATATGAGGAGCAGACTTTCTATATGCATTTTGTCCATTTTTTCAAATTTTCAACCAAAGATGGCATCGCAAACTATATGTATATAGCCACCATTTTGTGTCACGAAAGACGTTCTAAATGCATTCTGTTTTCTGCAAATTAAATGAAAAAAATACCTTGGACTTTCTATGTGCTGTATGTCCATTGACGGTAGACGAACTAAACGAAGTTTGTCCGTGCGCTATGGACTAATTGCGATTTGTTTGTCGTTGGCGGCCGTTGTCGTTGTATAGTTGGTGTCTATACTGTTAAGTTTGTTTTATGTGCGTTTGTTTTTCCGATTTTCAACAAAACAATATATAATAATGGATGTAGTTGTGACAGGAGATCATGTAGTCGGTGATACGGACCACGGTAGCAGAAAAAGAAAAAGATATCTAACTTCTAAAGTAAAGCTTACCTAACATTGCGTAAAAGCAATGTTAGGTAAGCTTTAATGACTTATAGGTTACTTTTGTATTTTGGTATTGTTTACACAATAGCATCTTAAGTTCTTATGTTGTTGTCGTTAATATTTTAATATCATTCTCTTTTCAAAGCATTCAAATCATTATCCTAATTTTAACATTTTGTTGATTTTCCTGTAATCACGCTAATCGAAAAGATTTTTGCTGTAATAAAGTATCCGAAGACGATATTAGGACAATTAGAAGTATGTTTTATGAAGCAATAAACAAAAATGTACAGGATAATCATTTGGGGCATTTTATGGATGTTGAAAAACCAGTTAGATGTCGGAACCGAAAAATAAAAAGAAAATCCCACAATTTCTTTATAAGATATCATGTAAGTTTTACTTACAATAAAATCTTATTTAGCATTAAAAGGTTTTGTTTAGATATTTTAAAAACACGATGAAAAACACAATATATGTTTTATTCTTTATTTTAGGTTTGGAAGAATGGAAAAAAAATTTACATTTGCCAGAAATTCTTCTTATCCATATTTAGTGTCAGTCAGAGACCCGTAAATACTATTGCTCGAAAAATGCAATCTGGCAGTGGTATTATTGAGAACCGTGGAGGAGACAAACGGTCTTTCAAGAATGTTGAAAAATTTGAAGCTGTTAAAAAATTTATAGCCAGTTTGAAAGGACATGAAAGTCATTACGGGCGTGCTAAATCTCGGCGCATTTATCTATCATCTGAAAATAATATTACTATTTTATGGAATCTGTACAATCAAAGTACTGCTGAGAATTTGAAAGTAAATTACAAGTATTTTAGTAGGATCTTTAATAGTCATTTTAATATTGTATTTGGAAGCCCTGCTACTGACGTATGTGGTTTTTGTGTCAGGACACAAACTTCTATTAGCCTTTGTAAAGACAAAACTGAAATAGAGAAACTAATAACTTCTCTACGTGTACATAAAATACGGGCCAAACAATTTTTTAAACTAATAAAGGAAAAACCGGATCACACTGTTTCCTACTGTTTTGACCTTCAGCAGGTTCAAGTCTTACCGAAAGTGACAATTCAAGATGCATTTTACGCCCAGCAGTTGTCTTTTGATTGTTTTTGTGTAACCGACGTGGATATTAAAAAGCCAGTTTTCTACACCTGGATGGAACATCAAGCAAAAAGGGAATCTGCAGAAACAAGTTCTGCTCTACGTGATTTTCTTAATAAATCTGAATTTGGATCAGGTATAAATCAGTTAAGACTATTTGCAGATGGTTGTGCGGGGCAGAATAAAAATGCACACATGATGCATATGCTCATGCTATGGTTATACAGAGATGCCCCACAAAATATTAAATTTGTGGTACTTATTTTTCCGGTACGCGGGGTTCATATTTGCCAGCGGACCGTGTTTTCGGGCAAATGGAAAAAGTTACACGATCCTACAGTACAATAACCCCTACACAATATTATGACATTTACTCCAAGAAGGGAGAAGTTAAACAACTTGGTAGAGACTGGACTGTTTATGATATAAAAACTGCGTTAACCTGTTTAAAAAATATTGAAGGAATCAGTGCAGCCAAACGAATTATTATTAAAAGATCACAAAACAACAACAATATTTTGCTTGAATTGTGAATTGGGTCAACGATCCTGAGCTAACATGGTTACAACCAATTCTTTCTGACACTGGTGAGCAAAATGACAATCAAGTTAACCTTGGTGAAACTGAGGATGATGACGTTATCGAAGGAGCTGAGTACTGTGATTGCAATGATGATGACCATGGGGACCTTTATGATATATAAAATGCCATTATTGTTCCATTCATTTTTAAACATTATTTTGTATTTAAAAATAAAATACTATTTTTATGAAGCTACTTAAGTTTTTTTTTACATCTTTACTACCAAAAGTCTGTCATACCGCTTGGTGTAGACAATCAAAATGCGTTTTGTTCAAGGATGACAATCTAAATGCAGTTTGTCCAACAGTTTTTTCAAGTTTTTTGGAATATTATCAATACTAGATTTTTAGCATATAGGTATAATATTTGAATGATTTTTCATCCATATTTTAGGTATATCAGTTTTTCGTTCAAGTTCTTGTCAAACGCATAGCAGTTTTTCTCTATTTGCCAAAATTACAAAAAATGGACAAAATGCATATAGAAAGTCTGCTCCTCATATATTATATATATTATATATATATATTATATATATATATTATATATATTATATATATATTATATATATATTATATATATATTATATATATATATATATATATATATATATATATATATATATATATATATTATATATATATTATATTTACGAAATAATGGATACCTGATTGATGACGATTGAGGGCAAAAAAAACTTGAGTGTTGGGCTGTTTGAGAGGTTCTTTTATACTCTATAAAGCAGCCAACACTCAATTTCTTTTGTCCATCGGATTCTGTTCCTTCAGTTGATTCTCTAAGAAGAATTTTTATTCAAAGAAAATTTTAATTATTGAATTGAGCGCAAAAAAAACGTTCGTATTTTTTACATTTTTACATTTTACAAAACTCATTCAAATTTCCTTACCAAATTTTTTATATTTTTTCTATCATCTTTCGCATAAGCGAAAGCTTAATAACCATAAGTCTGCAACGAATAAGTTAGTTATCAAAAATTCATTCACATTTTTTTGGAAAATGAAGAAAATGGTTTTTTTTTTTCTGTGGTTTTCTCGTTTAGGAATAAACGCAAAGTGTAAAAAAATGTGCATGCTTTATTGACATTTTAACTTTTAAAAATTGGCATGGCAATGGTAACGGCAATGATTTTTTGGTTTAAAAGTATTTAAAAATAAATAATAAAAAATAATAGTATAATAACTAATGAGTTGTTCTTTTTTTGTTCCTTTTCTATAATATTCTTTTAACTGAATTTAGTGAATACTGAATTTTTCGAGACGAAAATATATAACAAATAAAAAAAAATTGCGATCACAGTTGCGGAACTCTTCTCAAAAAGCTCTAATTTTTTCTTAAAAATGCTGAAAAAGCTGAAAATTGTTTAAAATACAATCATATAAAATTAATTTCAATAAGTGTTAATAGCACAGCAGCGTAGGACCGGCACGGAACACCAGCAGAAAGCAGCGCAGAGGAAAGCCGAACTTAAATTATTTTGACTATCGCGTTCATTCACAAAGCTCACTTTTCTTTCCTGAGTCTAGAGCTCTCGTAATTATTTTATTCGTAGGGTTCCTTCTCCCTCAAATTATTCTATAACATCTTCTCTTACGGAATAATTATTTAGCATTCTGTAAGAAATGTCTCAACTGACTTAGGTGACAAGTTTATACAGAAAATAACAAATACCAAGGATACCCTGATTGATGACGATTGAAGGCAAAAAACTTAAGTGTTGAGCCGTACTAAGGTTCTTTTATACTCCTAGATATCAGCCAACACTCAAGTTCTTTTGTCCGTCGGATTTTGTTCCCCTTGATGATTCTCTAAAAAAAATTATTTGATTCAAAGTAGTTTTATTTAAAAAAAATTATCTTACAAACGGAGAAAATTTATTTATGGTACTTCTGATAATTAAGGGCAAAAAAACGGAGTTTCTAAGGACTACTAGAGTAGCCAACTCGTAAGCAAACAAACGTACGAAGTAATAAAATTCTAATTTCTACAAACTACAAAACTCAAACTTACTAAAATTTTCCATATATACAATGTTCCTAATTTCCATTTTCTGTTTTCCGCTTTACAGGACCAATATTACGCTGCATTGTTCGAGACGAGCCTGTAACTGATAGTTAAAATTTTAAAAATTAAAAGTATTAAAAAGTGCAAGCTTTTGTAAATTTGTAAATACTGAAAACCTTAATAATTGATATGGTGAAAACAAGAATCAATCTGTAACAGAGATGACAGAGATGATCTGGTGTTAAGTTTATATAGAATACCTGTTGTATCAAGTTGATTGATAAGGATGAAGGGGAAAAAAACTTAAGTGAAGAATACCGAAAGGTACTTTTATTTATACTTTTAGAAAGTTCTTTATCCGTCAGAAAGGTCTGCGCCTACTACACCAATATGTAATCATTCAAAAATGAATGAAAGCCCAGCCTAACCTAACCTAAACTAACCACAAAAACCACAAAACTTGAACTCTTTCCAAAAAGCTTTTCTTTTTCATTCCATTAGTTTGTTTGACCGGGAATTTAAATATAAACTTTATTTCCTGGGTCTGTTTTTAAATAAAACCGTATAAACGTTATTAATTTTTGCTTACGTTTCGGCAAATTTGTTATTTTCAATAATAAGCACTTTATTTTTTCATTATGTAACTTTTTAAAAGTTACGGATTAAAATATTGAAAATGACAGATGACAGATCTGGCAGGTATTTAAAATGGAATCTCCAATTCAACATCTCCATCTTCTTAAACATCTCCAATTCAACAAAAACAACAATTGGAGATTTTGATAGAATTTGGATCTTTCTTTATGTGAATCATCTCATTTATCAACTTTTTTTTCAAAATCTGTACATTTTCAAAATCTGATGGCTATTTTCTCTAAGGGCTGTTGTGTAATCCGTTGGTCTGGTTTGTATGCAACAGGTAATTGGATGTGTTTTCTCAATATATATAAATAAAATTTTGATAAATGTTTTCCAGATGTTGTATGTCTAAGATTGATACTTTGCCAACATTTTGACATTTGTTCAAAAAATTCATTAATGACTGAACACAACAGAATAATAATAACCTAATCTAATATACAAATTATATACAAACATTTTGACTGCCTAATACAAACATTTTGACTGACTCATGAATATCCAAGATAATTAGAGAGAGAAATTAGTGTTAGGAACGATTCGGCAGAAGTGTTAAGAGAACACGGATTGTATGAAAAGTTAATAAATATAATATAATAATAATATTTATAATATAAATAAATATAAGAAGCATGAAAATATTTTCAAAGTAATTTTACAATTCAAATGGGCACCGACGACAGTCGATCTAATTTTTGATTACAATTTTTATTTTATTTATCAGGAAATATTTACAATCAGTTAAAACCGCTTGGTTTGGGAGAATTTATTCAACACAGCGGACCGTAAAAATCTCAAATAACGGCCAATTGTTTTCTGTCCAACTTGAGTCTTCTTTCTGTTTAAAGTTCTTCCCAGCTTGCTGCTTCTTCCCGCTTCTAGCAGCCTTCGGAGCTGCTGCAATCGAACTAGTCGGAAAATCGACAAAGTTCTGCAATGCAAAGTTCAATCATAATCAAAATTAAGTCTCGTTAATAATAAAGAGTAATCAAGTAAAAAAGCGAGAGCATCAAAATGCTCTATCGTATTTTCTATAAAAACAAATTGATGACCCTCTTACTTATTTTGGGACATTTTTATTTAGAGCTGCGTCTATTAGATATAATGTTAATAATATTGGATCATAATTGGGATATACGGCCTCTACACAGGAAACAACTTAATATTTGAAGGAACTTCATTATTCTAAGGAAACGGTAGTTTTTTCTTCTAAAAGTGTTTGTTAATTAAGAAATACCTCACGTCTCCAATTAAAAAACTGGAGATCTTTCACCTATCTTGGTATCCTGCGTCAAGATTAGGCTCAAT
Organism: Diabrotica undecimpunctata; assembly: GCF_040954645.1. Taxonomy (NCBI): domain Eukaryota; kingdom Metazoa; phylum Arthropoda; class Insecta; order Coleoptera; family Chrysomelidae; genus Diabrotica; species Diabrotica undecimpunctata. Next base: position 8,201,255 of record NC_092804.1, read on the forward strand.
TAACAAGAAACACTGAAAAAAATTATTGGATTAAATGTACAAATATATATATATATATATATATATATATATATATTTATATATATATATATATATATAGGAATAATATAGGAATAATATATAATAATATAGGAAAGGACAGTTAAGATTTGATTTCACGTACAGGGTGCTTGTGCATCCGCTTATACGTATTTCGGCCTAATAGGCCTCATCAGAACGGCTTTCGCAATTGCTCGGAACGTGAAAATAAATCTCGTCTGTGTTAGGAAGCAACTCTACTTCGTATAGACGCAAATAGCGACATCTGATAATAAAATCGCAAACTAATTTTCGAAACCAAATTCCATCACTCCTTTGGATCTCTGAAGACTGAATTTGTTGAATAATGAATTTTTCGAGACCTGTCTGCAACTGTAAAGTAGCTAATTTTTACAATTGTGGACAATATCTCAAAAAACTCTGTTTTTTCTGAGATGTATGTAAGCTAAAAGAAGCTGAAAATAGAAAAGTCTAATTAATTATTTTGTTTAAAATTTAGTTTTAAATTATTATGTAAAATAAAATTAATTTCTATAAATTTTATATACATATATATATATATATATATATATATATATATATATATATATATATATATATATATATATATATATATATATATATATATATATATTGTTATGATATGTAAAATCGAGAAAAATATTGGTTTGTTTAAAAATATTTCAAAGTTCAAAAACATTAAAATAATTCAGATAAGTAGGATAATATCCAACAAACATTTCGGAGAAGGAAAGTTATTAAATCCTTGGATTTCCTGTACTAAACATAGTGTAAGCTTTGCATAAATTATTTCTTTGTTATACTTGAGTGACCCGCATAAGTTTAAGTGAAAGCCACAGACAATTGAACGGGGTTTTTCAAAATACATTAATGCAGTGATTAAAGACAATAGATTATAGAAAGTGGTTTTTGTTAGTTTTAAGAATTATAGAAAAATATTATTTGTAAATAAGTTTTAGGAAATTTATAAGTATAGGTAAAAATTTGTTTGTTATCGAAATGAAAAAATGGGGGAATTGTGACGAGTTTTGATTGGCGGAGATTGAAAAAGGTGGGATAAGTATGTAGGAAAAAGTTTAGCGAGATTGAGGAGAGAATCAGTTGGTTTTCCAAGTCTGTAAGAGGAACAGTGATTGTTCTCTGGCGGTTCCTGAAATGTAGCAAGCAGTAGTGTTGAATGTTAGTGAGTTTTTGTGGAGTTAGTGTGTATCTGACAGAAGCGGAAGCAGCAAAATATTGTAAGTCATATTTCTCTTACTTATATTCCAAGAGTCACTGTTCAGGCCAATGAGAGATTCAGTTTATCGTAAAGAGAAGATATTCCAAGAGTCTTTTTTCACTCGGGCCAACGAGAGATTCAGTTTATCGAGAGGAGAAAGGCTATCATAATTTGAATGATTTGTGCTTTTGAAGGAGATCATTAAGGATATACAGGAGATACTTACAACAATCTGTGTAAGATTGCTGATTACATAGGGAGCGGTTGAGAGGAGATAATATAGTCTACAAGGAACAAGGATTTGGACCACTCATCATCAGAGAGAGATATTTTTGTTTCTGCAGTTTTTTTTTCTTTTATTGATAACACAATTTTTACACGTAATTTAGAAAGGATATAAATATTTTGATTAGGAGAGTTAGAATAGTTTGGGATTTTGAGATTTCAATTAATATTGTTTGTACCATTAATTTTGATTGTTCACGTACGGAGAACAAAATTTTGAGAATCTTTATTTGTTTATTGAAAACTTTTGAGTGTGAATTATTTCATTATTTTTATTTCAATATATTCATTTTCATCATATGTGTTTTTTATTATTCCGGTATTCTCTGGACCTTACCTTTCACATGTAATAGCATAGATATTGAAGCACGAATTTAACCCTGAGATAAAAGAATTAAAAATTGTGATAGACATAATCATCATTTAAATAATTTTAATTAATCAAAAAAATTAATTAGCTAATTATTGCTTGGCGCACCAAGACTTTAAATATCACAATAATATATATATATATATATATATATATATATATATATATATATATATATATATATATATATATATATATATATAAATCCATGATTTTTCATACCATCTTTCTATCAGTTTAGCCCTAGACTCCACAGCACAGATCAAACAAATTAATATTTGAAGAAACTTAGTTATTCTAAGAAAACGGTTTGGTTTTTTCTTCTAAAAGTGTTTGGTAATTAAGAAATACCTCACGTCTCCAATTAAAAAACTGGAGATCTTTCACCTATCTTGGTATCCTGCGTCAAGATTAGGCTCAATTAACAAGAAACACTGAAAAAATTATTGGATTAAATGTACAAATATTCTATATTATTCTATATAAATATTCTATCTATCTAAAAATCGTAAACTAATTTTCGAAATCAAATTTAGAATTTCGCAAAATTTCGCCTTTGTTGAATTTGTTGAATACTGAATTTTTCAAGATGAGCCTGCAGCCGTGAAGCAAGTAAACAAATGCAATTACAACTGCAGACACTTCCCAAAAAGCTCTTAAAATTTTTTCTTGAAAATATGTTAAGCTGAAAATAGAAATTCTAGTTAGTTATTTTGTTATGTAGTTGTAAATGTATTAATTTAAAATAACATTAATTTCTATAAATTATATTTAAAGGTATAATATATTTAAAAATATACTAGCGGACCAACTCGACATCGAGTTTTGATGTAAGTTTTGCTGATATTTAAGAGGGGCGGAGTCTAACAATCATATTGTTTCCGTTTCCTAATGTAAATCTTCCTGAAAATCCTAAAAAACTACTGTATCGATTTTCAATTTAAAAAAATTGGCGTCGATACAGTTTATTTTTAGGATTTTTGGAACATTTACACCAGGCGACGGAAACGATGGATCGTTAGACTCTGTCTGCTCCTCTTAAATATCAGGAAAAGCGCGTACAGACTAGCACACGCATGCGGTGAGAAGCCACGCATATGCGTGCTTAGAGCATTCGTTGAAATTATAAATCACCGCATATGTATGCGTGCTCAAGGCGCTCCATCCATTCTTGAAAAAATGTCTGAGGAGCTGCTTATGGTTAGTGACGCGTTTGTGGTTAAAAAAGAATTAAAAAAGAAAAAACAAAGAAAAAATAGGTGATGGTGGACGACGCAAGAAGAACAAATGAAGTCCGATTTCCTAGTAGATTTGGCGTTAGAATCTAATACTGGACAATTTCTGCTCATTTTCTTATTCACAACTGCTGAATCTATATCAAGATTTCTTGAAATCGACTCCCATGCATCTTCTTTTTTTGTTTTTGAATAATAAAACTTATTTTTTGGATCCCATTATATGGGGTTTTCTTCATACAAATCTATTAATTGCAAACATTGTTCATTTGACACATAAATGAACTTGTCATTCGCGAACATGTGTGCTCAAGTCATTCGCGAGAAGTAACGCATGCGGCGAGAGATTACGAAAGCGCTGTCCACATTTGCACACGTATGTGTGTATTCGTGACTGCTCACCGCATGCGTTTGTAGGTCTGTACGCGCCTTTACATGTCTCGATGTCGAGTTGGTCCGCTAGCAATCTAGGTAATTAATTAATTAATTCTTTAATTAATTAATCTAGATGTAAAATTTTAAAACAAGTGATTCATTTTCTGTTACCTCGCTTTCCCCGGCTGAAGGAACATTCAGTTTTTCAATGACGCGGCTCCAGTTGGCCTTGACCATCAACCGTGCTCAAGGACAAAGTCTCAAGAAAGTTGGGATCTATCTTCCGAATCCGGTCGTCTCTCATGCAATGAGTCGACCGTACGTTGCAATGTCTCGATCTCTATCATTTGATGGCGTCAAAGTTTACATCAACCCCGAATTCCAAGCAAAAATTCGACGAAGAGGATCCCATCTGGACTAAAAACGTCGTATTTGACGAAATATTCCGTGATATTTAGTGATTTTCTTATTCTTATGTGATTGATTGTGATTGTATTGAACTAACTTTGATTGACTTTAATTTTTGAACTTAAATGAATTAATAAATATTTTGTACTTGAAATTCGAAGTTGGTTTTTTTGTTTGCAATTTGGTTAGTTTAGTTTAGGTTCTGGGAATATCTTACCGGAAGTAAATACTTCCGGTTTTCATAATTCTGAATTCAATCAGTAAGTATAAGAAAAAAGTAGAAAAAATTATTCTCCTATCTATCACCGTTTAGGAGGAGTATTGCACACAAGAAAAGGGCTTAGCATTTTAGTATATAAGAGAACAGATCTGTACCTAAGGAACAGATTTGTTAAGTTTGTTTGAAATTGTTCCCGTAAAAACTTCCCCTTAAAAAAATAGTAAATAAAATAGTTCCCTTGGCTCTTTTCTCTGAATACTGAATTTGTTGAATACTGAATTTTTTAAGACAAGCTCGCAACTGCGCAGCAAATAAAAAATTGCTATCACAATTGCGAACTCATTCTCAAAAAGTTCTATTTTTTATGGGCTGAAAAAGTATAATCAATTATTTTGTGTAAAATTTAAGATTTTTTAAAATTTTAAAGTATTAAGGGAAATGGATGTTTATTGTAAATTATTTCATACTTACATAGAAACAATAGAAAAATTACTAAACATTACGATAAATCAACTCCTTTGGATCTCTGAAGGCTTTGAATTTGTTGAATACTGAATTTTTTGAGACGAGTCTGCAAATGTAAAGCAAATAAAAAAATGCTATTTACAATTGCGGACTGATTCTCAAAAAGCTCTGTTTTTTCTAAGCTGTATTTAAGCTAAAAAAGCTGAAAATAGAAAGTCCAATTAATTATTTTGTTTAAAATTTAGTTGTAAATCTATTAATGTAAAATAAAATTAAGTTTGTTTTAAATTGTTATGAACGTCCGTGACCACCGTCCGTGACGCTAAAACCAAAATATTCAGGAGACGCATCGCATTGGGGCTTCAAATCACCGACAATAATCAAAAAATTACAAATAAAACAGCATTTCCTATGTATTAGAAAGATTGATTGTGAAAAACAAGAAATATGCGAAGAACACAAAACAAGAAGCATCTAGTACAGGCCATACATTGAGGTATCCTTGGGCCTATACAGAAAAATCAACGTTTTATAGGACAGCAATACAGCAGCGCAAGGACAGCACAATAGGATCACAGAGAGAGAGCACAGAGAGCCAGCAGCCCACGACAGCACAGCGATCTGAATGTTGGTCCTCAAGAAAGCAATCTTTACTACTTTTCAAAGAAGCCAACACCCAAATTCTTTTGACCACCGCGTTTAATTGCTTCCTCCAATCCTTAGTAATTACAAAAGATATGAAATATAAATATAAAGAGAAAAATAATAATCATTGTATAAACGGGGTGGTAGATAATCAAATCAAGGATAATTTTAGATTTAGGCATTCTGAAGGTTTTTTTACTAACACCCAAATTCTGTGTTGTATTTGTAATAAAGAGTTTCTTAAATTCCAAATTTATCTGAATCTAGCTGTTCCAAAAGATTCTTTCTACTACTACCGAGTGGTACAAGTTTGGGAACTGAAGATCATCTTTATATGAAAAATTTTACCCCATTTATAATCGGTAAAGTACCATACTTCTGATAAATGGATGGGAAAAGAACTGAGCGCAGAGCACGTCACCTGTAACACCCTCACAGATTATTCAGATAGTTTTTATAGAAAATTACAAATATTATCAAGATGGTTGAGGGCAAAAAACTTGAGTGTTTGTGTCACCTAAAGGTTCTTTTTCTACTAACACCAGATAAACAAACCTAACCTTACAAACAAACGGAAGAGATAATAACTTCTGATAATTAAGGGCAAAAAACAGAGTGTTTATTCTCTAAATTATAGAGTAGCTTACTCAGAAAGAAACAAAAACGTACGAAGTAGTCGTAATTTTTAAAGAAATTCTAATTATACGTAAATATTTTTCGAAGCTGCTTTAAACAAAATCTCAAACGTCCAGTGAAGATAAGTAATTTTTTCCTTATTATACTTACAAGCATGTTAAGTAAAAAAGTGTTTCAGAATGTCCAGAATTAGACTTAGGGGACATTTTATTGAAAATTAAATTAAATTAAATCCTATCAAAGATCGTGTGACGTTTAGTGCACGAGACATTAGGAACTAAAAACATAAATATGAAATGCAAATTAAAAAACCCTTTTTTAAAGAAAAGAGCAAGCAAATAAATCCGCGTGTCTAATAAAAACTAGACTTGTCGAATCGACAAATAACCATACAGCAAGCAAGCAAGCAAGCAATTTGATTAAACCCAGCCTGTGAGAAATGTTCACCCCTAAGAATTACGTTGGGGTGTAGCAATTCATTGAAGCGAGGTGTGTTAACTCGAGTAAAAACAGGAGTCACCCCACCGCGCTCCAATGCTCCAGACCATCCCTTTCCCCCCTATAGCACTCTGATGCGCGATAGGGGCACAACTATCAGCCAAATGCTCTTCATGTGGAGGTCCTGGGTAATAAATAGAACCCCCAACATGGTTTCCTAACCGAATGCAAAACTCAGGACAGCGCATTGTCGCCATAATCCTTAAAGTGGCTTATCCGCGAACTAAAATTGCTTACTTGGGCCTCAAGTCTCCGCTCCGCACAGTTCGGCGACTTGGTGAAGGGGACGTGCCCCAGGTTTTGGTGTTTTGTTAATTTTTTTGTTGGCTTGTGCTGGTTTCTGTTATTTTTATAATTTTTTTGGTGCCCGAGGCCGGTTTTTTCTGTTTTTTATAGTTTTTTTTTGTAGGTTAGTTTTATAGTTTTTTTTTGTAGGCCCTGAAACAAAAAATCATAAGTGTATATAATACTGAAAAATATATAATATAGAAATAATAACATGTGCTCTTTAAGGCAACCGGGCCCACTTTGTGTTTGAGCTCCAAACTGTCTTCTCTGTGCATTGTTGTTGTTTTTGAAGTATTTTCTCTCTAGTGTTTTTCTTCTAGTTTTCTCTCTGACAAGAATTTTTTTAGTTTTATTTTCCTATAGTAAATATTTTCCTCGTACTTTTTTTTATAAAATAACCGAAATGACCAATATCTATAACCAATCTATTTTTAACCAACAAACCGATATGAAATGGAAAAGCTTTGTAGGGTTGTACATCCTCATGGGATATTTATCCCATGTCCAAGAATCAGAATTGTATGTTCCGCAATGTAGAGACAGATTTTTTAAGCTTATGTTAACACAATCCAAAGAAACCTAACGATTTACAGATAAATTGTACAAAGTCAGACCATTTTTTGAGAGTATCCGAAAACGTTGTACTGAGTTACAAAGAGAAGTAAACCTGTGTGTGGAGCAGATTGTACCGTTCACGGGAAGACTCAATATTCAATGTGTAAAAAATAAGTCATCGCCATGGGGCATTAAAATTTTTGTTCTGTGTGGAGAAAGTAATGACTTTCTGATCTACCAATGAACGGAAATTTCAAAAGATTAATCACCAAAAAGTTCATGAGTTGTTCTGCACCTGACCAAAAGAAAAATTCGACAATTTTTTTCTAGTTACAAACTTTTTGAAGTATAGAAAATATATATATATACTCTGTTGGAACTATAAGAATTGACAAATTCCAGAAACCTTCATTTACAGCCGAAAAATTACAAAAAAAAAGAACGAGGATGTAGCGAAGAAGGAATGTTGAAGGAACTGTGGCAAGTCTGTGCGATTTTTGTGGGAAAAGGAAAAGAAGACTTAGACAGATAGCATAAGAAGCAAAAGAAAAAAAATTCAGAGACCGCAAAGGATATTTGCATCTTTATCAAGTCAAAAAATGGACATTGCGTTAAATCTTCCATGCTAGGAAGATTTATTTGGCTGGAATATAAAAGGGAGCAGGAGATTTATTTGTTAGAATTTAAAATATAAATTACTGAGGAGCTAATTAAAGTGGGTAAACCAATAAAAAGAAATTGGTCGTCCCAAAATGACAAATGAGAATTCTCCCACCACTCCAAAAAGACCCAAAGTGGAAATTAGACCATTTTATCTAATATAGATAATAATTAGACCATCTATTTTATCCATAAGGATGGATAAAATATATATGACAACAAAAAATAACATCTAGATGCAAACATGTACATTTGTTTTTTTTTTGTAAAAAACAAAATTTGTTTCAAATATTTTCATTTAAATTAACTCAACTATACTATATTTATTTTCTTAAATTCTTATGTCTCAAAGCCCATTGCAATGGACATAGTCAAAAAAAACAAATTAAACAAAATTGTTAAACAAAAATGTTAAAAACATGTTAGCTAGCCATTAGCACAATCTTCCATTAAAAAGATTCAATAGATAAAGAAAAATATTAGAAAAATAATAGAAAAATAATCTAGGACGCAGTGAAAGGTTGATAGAATTTGTTCAAAAAAAAAAATGGCTATAGCACGTTAGCTTCCACAATAAGATTATAATATATACCTGGAAGACGCCTCAGAATCGCCTTAGAATACGAACTAGTGAAAGAAGATACAGAAATTTTGTAAAATTCGCAAAAACAGCTTTGGACTTAGACATAGCAGAGACATAGCTTTTGATTTCAATCCTGAATCAAGTGCTGAATTCAAGTTTAATTTTAAACAAAATAAAGATTGCGCAGCTCTTCTAACAAGCTTTTTAGAGCTTAAGACGAAGGATGGCATCTTTAGGCGGCATCTTTGGGCAGCATCTTTGGGCAGCATCTTTGGGCAGCATCTTTGGGCAGCATCTTTAGGAAGACGTCTTTAGGCAAAAAATACTACTAAAATCTACTAATGGCATTTATAAAAAAAATAGTCTAACAAAAATATGGAGGTTTATTTCCCATAAAGACTCCTTTCTATTCTCCTATCTTAAGACAGTCTTTTAAAAAAAAGACCAAATAAAACAACAAATGAAATACGAAATATGACGCAATGGAAAAGCTGATCTAAAATATAGAAATATAATACTTTCATTGGATTAAAAACTCGCTATTAAGTATCTAAAAAAAAAAATAAGTTTGTTAAATTGTTATGAAAAACCTCACGTCTCCAATTAAAAAACTGGAGATCTTTCACCTATCTTGGTATCCTGCGTCAAGATTAGGCTCAATTAACAATCTAACACTGAAAACAATTATGTATTCCATATGTATGGAATAAATTCATTTTTAGCGTTATTATTTACTATGTAAAAAAAACTAAAACAGGTTGATTTTTATTCTTAAATTGACAATTTACAGTATGAACATAATATTATACCCCTTCAGGGGTAATTTGAATTAAATGCACCCCCTCGAAAATTTTAAAAAACAAAGGGCACCCTAAGTAAGGGCACCTTGTTAAAAAGGGATTTTAGTCCTTTGTTTAGCAATAAGTTTTTTAAGTTTGGTGCAATCATAACTGAGAAAATTAATTTTTAAGATGTAAAATTTTGATATTTTGATAATGTGTAGGTATCACAAAACTTTATGATATAATAACTTCACATATTTTTAAAATGTATTTTTCAATGTACTTTAATTGTTTAAAATGTACATTCACTTCTTGACAATAACCGAGGCGATTTTGGAATTCTCGTACAATATTTTGTACAACCTTGGGGGTTATTTTGTTAATTTCTTCCGTTATCCTAACTTTTAAAGCAATACTGTTTGGTCTATTAAAATATACTTTATATTTTAAATAATTAAAATAGGAAGTTCTTCAAATACCTAGGAGTTGCACTAAGCAAAACCGGAGAAAGTAAGTCCGAAATAAAAGAAAAAATTTTAACAGCAAATAAAGCTTATTTTGCAAAAAAAAAAGGTTATTAAAAGCAAAACACGGACTAAGAAAACTAAGATGAACCAATTTTAAGCCAATATTAGGAGAAACAATGACGATGGTCAAAACCGATGAATAAATAGCTAAGGATAAATAAATCAATGCAGAGTTAAATTATTAGGTCACATTTGGCGAGCAGGAGATGAAGCAGTGACATAATTGAATCCAGGAGAACGAAAGAAGATCAGACTGCAAGAAGTTTAATAAGACCCCCCAAAGGGCACAGAGAATGTAGATAATCTATTTAAAAATGCTGCGGTATCACAGAGACATAAGAAAGTACCAGAAATTCCAGAAAGTACGAAAGAATACAGAAGGACAAGAGTTAACGCTACAGAAAAATGGAGAGCTCTAGATAATGCCCTAAAAGCAAACAAAAAGTAAAGTCCTTGATATCATAAAAACGAACAACGATACAAAAACAGAAATAAAAACAATCAAATAAAAAATCGAAGGAATTATGGCTATCAGAAAAATGTGCAAAAGTAGAAACACCAACATGACAGCTTTTACAGGATAATTAAAGAAACAGCTCGTATAAAAAATTCCATAACGGACAAAACATTCAAATAGTTAAAAGTGTAGAAAAATAAATAGGGACGAAAGAATGGAAGATAGGAAGATGGACTTACACATTAAACAAAAAATTACAAAGCAAAAAATTTAAAAAGCACTCAAACGTATAAAAAAGTAATATAGCCATGGGATCGCATAACTGAATACCACATTACTAGTTAATTATTCAATGAAACTTATTTTTCACAGTACACACATGATTACACATTTCTTCGTAAATAAAGTCTATTATGTTGATTTTAAGTAAAAAAGTGACAGTATCAAGCCACCGAGTAGATTCAAAATTTCTACTAAATCGAATTGATACCTCACTCGCTTACTTGTTTTGTTGTAGTTTCTTTAAAATAAGACCGAATTGAATTCTGTCGAAGACCGTAGTATGTTGAATTACTTAGTGCGTGCCTTAGTGCGCGAGGCATTAGGAATATGAATAAAATAAATATGAAATGCAAAAAAACCCGTTTTTGGTTAAATATAATAAATAGGTGGTAAAATAGTAAAACCGCGTGTTTTAAAACTAGAGTTGGCGAAACACTCGACAGTATTTATCGACCTCTGAAAAGTAGCAGCAACATCAGTACCAAAATAGAGCGTAGGGATGAATCTAGAGCGATTTAGATAGGTTTTAATGGCTTTAAAAGAAATGGCCAAAGAAAGCAACGAAAAGTTATTTAATTATTCTTCTCTAGTATAGTCATCATAATAATTAAAATACAAGATTAGGCCCCAGCAAGCTTCTGATTAGTCGGTCAAACGGGAACAATTTAAAAATTGGAACATGGACTTACCAGAAATATCCCAAACGGTAACATGGAATGAACACCTCACAGCCAAGAAAAAATATCAAAAGAATAAAAAAGCTAATGAGTGACTTCAATGTCAAAAGACGGTAAAAGGAAAATACGAGCGCAATGAAGGAGAAAGGTTGTAGAATTTGTCCAAGAAAAAAAAATGGTTATAAACTAACACGTTAGTTCCACTATAAGATTATACCTGGAAGACGCTTCAGAGTATAGACAATAAAATAGTGAAAAACTATAGAGACATTATGGATAGAAAGAAGAAACATAAATCCTAAAAAATTCGCAAAAACGTATCTAGTTGCTAAATTTCAAGTTAGCGATCACAACTAAATCAAAATAAGTGGGCGAGGCATTAGGAACTAAAACAAATACGAATAAAACAAATATGAAATGTAAATAAAAAACCCTTTTTTTGGTTAAAAAATAAATAGGTGGTAAAATAGTCGAAGCAGTCGACAGTATTCCTCGACCTCGGAGAAGTAGCAGCAACATCAGTACCAAAATAGAGCGTAGGGATGATCATAAATGATCCTAAAGCGATTTGGATACTAAAAGTTTTAATGGCTTTAAAAGAAATGGCTAAAGAAAGTAACAGAAAGCTGATTTTAAGTAAAAAAGGGACAGTATGAAATCTACCAAGTAGGTTCAAAATTTCTACTAAGTCGAATTCATACATTTCACTCGCTTACTTGTTTTGTGCCATTTTATTGACAACAAGACTGAATATGAGTACGAGTCTTCTGTCGAAAACCGTAGTACGTCGAATTACTTAGTGAGTACAGTGCGCGAGGCATTAGGAACTAAAACAAATATAAATTAAACAAATATGAAATGCAAATAAATAAAACATCATTTTTTGGTTAAAATTCATTGTTTATTTTGTTATTAATATAATAATACAATACAAATTAAGTATTTAAAAATGACAATAATCAACATAAAAAGAAAATACACTTCAATACAGTGCAACATATTTTCATATACATAATACAATACAAATCATAATACAATACAAATTGGCAATTACAAAACATGGCACAAAATTGACAGTTCTGGATCATACAGTGATTTATTGAGATTATTATTTTAAAATACAAAAGACTAATATAATTATGAACATTTAATAAATAATACAAAACATATCACATAAATAATAAATATTAATAAATATTTTTATATATATAATATTATATGTATATGTATCTTTATATAATATTAAATTATATATACAAAAGGAACATTTTTATATTCAAAAGAGGAAGAGAGAGAAAATATATCTTCTGTCTCTCTCGTGCTCATTATCTTACATATTTCACATACATGATTTCACAGATTCACTCCCATACAAATTTCCAACGTAGAGCGCGCGTATAGAAGTATAACTTCAAAAAAAATTTAAAAAGCACTCAAACGTATAAAAAAAAGTAATATAGCCATGGAATCGGATAAAATACCACATTACTAGTACACATACCCTACAAATGATTCAATGAAACTGATTTTTCACATTACACACAACATTATTACACATTTCTTCGTAAATAAAGTCTATTATGTTGATTTTAAGTAAAAAAGTGACATTATCAAGCCACCGAGTAGATTCAAAATTTCTACTAAATCGAATTGATATGTCACTCGCTTACTTGTTTTGTGGCATTTTATTTAAAATAAGACTGAACTGAATTCTGTCGAAGACCGTAATATGTCGAATTACTTAGTGCACGAGGCATTAGGAATATATGGAAATATAGGAAAACAATGAAATGCAAATAAAAAAACCCGTTTTTGGTTAAAAATATAAATAGGTGGTAAAATAGTAAAACCGCGTGTTTTAAAACTAGAGTTGGGCGAAACAGTCGACAGACAGTATTTCTCGACCTCTGAAAAGTAGCAGCAACATCAGTACCAAAATAGAGCGTAGGGATGATGATAAATGAATCTAGAGCGATTTAGATAGGTTTTAATGGCTTTAAAAGAAATGGCCAAAGAAAGCAACGCAAAGTTACTTAATTATTCTTCTCTAGTATAGTCATCATAATAATTGAAATACAAGATAAGGCCCTTAGGCCCCAGCAAGATTCTGATTAGTCGGTCAGACGGGAACAATTTAAAAATTGGAACATGGAACTTCATTAAAAAGTGTTTTTCAAGTTGGGTTAATTACACAATATAGAAAAAGAAATGGTCAGATTAAAAGTCGATATTGTCGGAACTAGCGAGCTCAGACGGCCGGTAATGGGCCCACGAGCAATGCTTGCTAGACTATTCTCGAATCTATAATTAGCAAACTCATCAGAGTTGGAAATCACTGACTTACCAGAAAGAGTTGCAACTTCATATCCCAAACGGTAACATGGAATGTACACCTCAGAGCCAAGAAAAAATATCAAAGAATTGTACGGTCATATACAAAGTATAAAATAAGTTAGTTAAAAAAGCTAATGAGTGACCTCAATGTCAAAAGTCGGTAAAAGAAAATACGAGCGCAATGAAGGAGAAAGGTTGTAGAATTTGTCCAAGAAAAAAACGGAACCGGCTCAGAAATATTCAGAGCGTGGATGAGTGCTGATCGATTTTTATTTTTGCTTGCTGCTCTAAGATTTGATGACAAAAATAGTAGAGGGATACGCAAGGAAACTGATAAGCTTGCTGCTATTCGAGTTACACTGGATCGTTTTGTGAAGAACTGCAACAATAACTACTGTTTAGGAGAAGAAGGAACAATTGACGAAATGTTATTACCTTTCAGAGGTAGATGCAGTTTTATTCAATATATCCCGTCCAATCCTGCAAAGTATTTGTATTGTGTGATGCCCAGACATTTTATGTTACAAATTTAGAGGTGTATTGTGGTAATCAGCCACAAGGACCTTACAACAAATCAAATAAACCTGTTGATATTGTACATCGTTTACTTCAAGACTGGAAAATGAAAAACCGGAACTTGACATGTGATAATTGGTACACAAGTTACTCATTAGCCAATGATCTTTTGAAAGATAAAGTAACAATGGTTGGCACACCAAAGAAAAATAAACGGGAGCTGCCGTTGGAGTTACTACCACATAAAGAAAGAGAAGTTGGATCGTCCCTTTTCAGATTTCAAAAAGAGGTAACTATAGTGTCATATGTCCCTGCAAACAATAAAGCTGTGCCTTTGATATCAACCATGCATAATAATTCTGCAGTATATCCGGAGAAAAAAAAGCCAAATATAATTTTAGATTATAATTCTCACAAAGGAGGTGTCGACACAGTAGATAAAATGTTCGGTACATACTCGGTATCAAGCAGAACGCAAAGGTGGCCGATGGTTGTATTTTTTCAGCTCCTAAACATCGCAGGAATTAACAGCCAAATCCTGTATAATGCTGCCAATCCTCAAAAATATAGAAGGATATTTTTAAAGGAATTATCTTTATCTTTGTTGAGACCACACCTTTCAGAACGAGCTGAAATACAGAGTTTTCCCTTAGATTTAAAACTATTCCTGAAGAAATATAAAGCTACTTTAGTGGAACAAGAAGAAGAACCACCAGCAAAAATACGAGGAAGGTGCTATTGCTGCGGAAGGCGTAAAAATAGAGTGACAACCATTTCGTGTCAGACATGCAGGAGAATGGTTTGCAAAGAACATTCCACCATTATTTGTCCTGAGTGTATTAACTCAAATAACCAGGAAGAAGACGAAAGTGAATAAAGATTCGTATGTGTTTATTTTTCTACCTAGTTAAAAATTTAAAAATTTTCGCTTATTTTTGCTAGGTTGGTGTTTCAATATGTAATAAATTACTGTTTTCGTTTTTTCTCACTGGTTTACCATTTTGAATTATTTTTTAGTTTTATTTTTTATTATATATTAACTAATTATTGATTAAACACAAGTTGTGCAATTTAATATAGTTCTAATTATTAAAGAAATTTTGTTTCTGTAGCTATTTGTAACTGGTGTATGAGTACACGCCCGTAGTTAAAGGTTAAATTGTTATGAAAAACCTCACGTCTCCAAATAAAAAACTGGAGATCTTTCACCTATCTTGGTATCCTGCGTCAAGATTAGGCTCAATTAACATTTTAACACTCAAAAAATATATATTATTAAATAAAGTATAATTAAGTAATCTGATTTAAAAAAAAAGTATTTTATAATAAGTATTTATAATATGTTCCCATTAAACAAAAAATTACAAAACAAAAAATTGAAAAAGCACACAAAAGTATAAAAAAGTATCGGATCGGATAAAATATCTACTGAATACCACAATACGCACATACCGTACAAATTATTCAATAAAATTGATTTTTTACATTACACACTGCATTATTACACATATTTTCGTATATAAAGTCTATTATGTTGATTTTAAGTAAAAAAGTGGACATCAAAGCCACCAAGTAGATTCAAAATTTCTACTGAGTCGAATTGATATCTCACTCGCTCACTTGTTTTGTGGCATTTTATTGAAAATAAGACTGAATTAAATTCTGTCGAAGACCGTATTATGTCGAATTACTTAATGCGTGCCTAAGTGCGCGAGGCATTAGGAACTAAAACAAACACGAATAAAACAACAAATATGAAATGTAAATAAAAAACTCTTTTTTTGGTTAAAAAATAAATAGGTGCTAAAATAAAAACCTTGTCGAAGCAATCGACAGTATTCCTCGACCTCGGAGAAGTAGCAGCAACATCAGTACCAAACTAGAGCGTATGGATGATCATAAATGATCATAAAGCGATTTGGATAGTAAACGTTTTAATGGCTTTAAAAGAAATGGCTAAAGAAAGTAACAAAAAGCTGATTTTAAGTAAAAAAGTGACAGTATCAAATCTACCAAGTAGGTTCAAAATTTCTACTAGGTCGAATTGATATTTCACTCGCTTACTTGTTTTGTGGCATTTTATTGACAGTAAGACTGAATATGAGACTCTTCTGTCGAAGACCGTAGTATGTCGAATTACTTAGTGAGTGCAGTGGGCGAGGCATTAGGAACTAAAACAAATATAAATTAAACAAATATGAAATGCAAATTAATAAAACATCCTTTTTTTGGTTAAAAAAATAAATAGGTGGTAAAATATTATAAACGCGTATCTTAATACTAGATTTGTCGAAGCAGTCCTCTGAAAAGTAGCAGCAACATCCAGTACCAAAATAGAGCGTAGGGATGATCATAAATGATCCTAGAGCGATTTGGATAGTAAAAATTTTAACGGCTTTAAAAGAAATGGCTAAAGAAAGCAACGTTAATTATTCTTCTCTAGTATAGTCATCATGATAATTGAAATACAAGATAAGGCCCTTAGGCCCCAGCAAACTTGTGATTAGTCACTCAGAAGGAAACAATTTAAAAATTGGAACATGGAACTTCAATTACCTACCAAAAGAAGTCTTTTTTAAGTTTGGTAAAATGAATAGTAAAAATTATTCAATGAAAGTGATTTTTCACATTACATACTACATTATTACACATATCTTCTTAAATACAGTCTATTATGTTGATTTTAAGTAAAAAAGTGACAGTATCAAAACCACCAAGTAGATTCAAAATTTCTACTAAGTTGAATTGATACCTCACTCGCTTACTTGTTTTTTGGCATTTTATTGAAAATAAGACTGAATTGAATTCTGTCGAAAACCGTAGTATGTAGAATTACTTAGTGCGTGCTTTAGTGCTCGAGGCATTAGGAATTAAAACCAATACGAATAAAACAAATATGAAATGCAAATTAAAAAACCCGTTTTTTGGTTAAAAAAATGAATAGGTGGTAGAATAGTAGCACCGCGTGTCCTAAAACGAGAGTTGTCGAAGCAGTCGACAGTATTACTCGACCTCTGTAAAGTAGCAGCAACATCAGTACCAAAATAGAGCGTAGGCTAAAGAGATTTTGATAGTAAAAGTTTTAATGGCTTTAAAAGAAATGGCTAAAGAAAGCAACGGAAAGCTACTTAATTATTACTTAATTACTTTTTAGTTCAATGTCAATCGAAATACATTTAAGGCCCGTAGGCCCCAGCAAACTTCTGATTAGTCAGTCAGAAGGGAACAATTTAAAAATTGGAATATGGAACTTCATTAAAAAGTCTTTTTCACGTTTGGTTAATTAATACACAATGGCAAGATTGAAAGTCGATATTCTCGGAACTAGTGAGCTCGGATGGCCGGTAATGGGCCCACGAGCAATGCTTGCTATTCTGGAATCTATAATCAGCAAACCCATCAGAAGCGAAATTCCCTGACTTATCAGAAATAGTTAGGTACAACTTCATACCCTAAACGGTAACATGGATCTATGTACAGCTCAGAATGAAATGTACATGAAAGAATTGTACGATCATATACTAACAATAAATAAGTTAGTTAAAAAAGCTAATGAGTGATCTTAATGTCAAAAGGAAATAAAAGGAAATACGAACGCAGTGAAGGAGAAAGGTTGTAGAATTTGTCCAAGAAAAAAAAACTGTTATAAACTAACACGTTAGTTCTACTATAACATTATATACCTGGAAGACGCCTCAGATTATAGACCAACAAAAAATATGGACATAAACTTTTTATCGTCCATAAATATAAACAAAGACATATTATTTCCTATGTTATGAATCGATAAATTCGGTTTTTTTTTCAATAAGACTAAATAAAATACAACACAGAACAAGGACTGTAAAATATAGAGAGTATATAAGATATAGAGGAAATTTTCGTTTAATTTAAAAAACCGCTTGTTAAATTTATTAAAAGAAAATATGTTTTAAATTGTTATGAAAAACCTCACGTCTCCAAATAAAAAACTGGAGATCTTTCACCTATCTTGGTATCCTGCGTCAAGATTAGGCTCCATTAACAATTTAACACTTAAAAAATATATATTACTACTTAAATAAAGTATATTAAGTAATTTGATTTAAAAAAATTTGGGCTTAAGTATTTAATGTTCCCATTAAACAAAAAATTACAAAACAAAAAATTGCATGGGATCGGATAATACCACATTACTAGTACACATACCGTACAAATTGTTCAATGAAACTGATTTTTCACATTACACACATTATTACACATATCTTCGTAAATAAAGTCTATGTTGATTTTAAGTAAAAAAGTGACAGTATCAAACCATTTAATAGATTCAAAATCTCTACTAAATCAGATTGATACCTCACTCGCTTACTTGTTTTGTGGCATTTTTTTTTTAAATAAGACTGAATTGAATTATGTCGAAGATATGTCGAATTATTTATTGCGTGAGGCATTAGGAATATGAATAAAAAAAATAAGAAATGCAAATAAAAAAACCCCTTTTTTTGGTTAAAAAAATAAATACGAAGTTAAATAGTAAAACCGCGTGTCTTAAAACAAGAGTGTTCAAAGCAGTCGACAGTATTCCTCGACCTCTGAAAAGTAGTAGTAGTAGTATCAGTACCAAAATAGGGCGTAGGGATGATCATTCTTAGAGCGATTTGGATAATAAAAGTTTTAATGGCTTTAAAAGAAATGGCTAAAGAAAGCAACGGAAAGCTTAATTATTCTTCTCTAGTATAGCCATCATGATAATTGAAATACAAGATAAGGCCCTTAGGTCCCAGCAAACTTCTGATTAGTCACTCAGAAAGAAACAATTTAAAAATTGGAACGTGGAACTTCAATTATTTCCAAAAAGAAGTTTTTTTTAAGTTTGGTAAAATGAATAGGGTTTAGTAAAAATTATTCAATGAAACTGATTTTTCACATTACATACTACATTATTACACATATCTTCTTAAATACAGTCTATTATGTTGATTTTAAGTAAAAAAGTGACAGTATCAAAACCACAACTTGTAGATTCAAAATTTCTACTAAGTTGAATTGATACCTCACTCGCTTACTTGTTTTTTGGCATTTTATTTAAAATAAGACTGAATTGAATTCTGTCGAAAACCGTAGTATGTAGAAATACTTAGTGCGTGCCTTAGGGCGCGAGGCATTAGGAATTAAAACCAATACGAATAAAACAAATATGAAATGCAAATAATAAACCCGTTTTTTGGTTAAAAAAATAAATAGGTAAAATAGTAGAACCGCGTGTCTTAAAACTAGAGTTGTCGAAGCAGACTCGACCTCTGTAAAGTAGCAGGCAGCAACATCAGTACCAAAATAGAGCGTAGGCTAGAGCGATTTTGGTGGTAAAAGTTTTAATGGCTTTAAAAGAAATGGCTAAAGAAAGCAACGGAAAGCTACTTAATTATAACTGAATTATTCTTTAGTTTCATGACAATCGAAATACATTTAAGGCCCTTAGGCCCTAGCAAATTTCTGATTAGTCAGTCAGAAGGGAACAATTTAAAAATTGGAACTTCGTTAAAAATAGTCTTTTTCAAGTTTGGTTAGGTTAGGTTCATTAGGAAGTTTATTAAGAAAAGAAGTCTTTTTTAATTTTGGTAAATTACACAATTTAGAAAAAGAAATGGTCAGAATAAAAGTCGATATTCTCGGAACTAGTGAGCTCAGATGGCCGGTAATGGGCCCATGAGCAATGCTTGCTAGACTATTCTGGAATCTATAATCAGCAAACCCATCAGAGGCGAAAATCCCTGACTTATCAGAAAGAGTATTAGGTAAAAGGAAACACGAGCGCAACGAAGGAGAAAGGTTGTAGAATTTGTCAAAGAAAAAAAATGGTTATAAACTAACACGTTAGTTCCACTATAAGATTTTATACCTGGAAGACACCTCAAAGTATAGACAATAAACTAGTGAAAAACTATAGAGACATTATGGATAAAAAGAAGAAACACAAATCCTATAAAATTCGCAAAAACGTATTTAGTTGCTGAATTTCAAGTTAGCGATCTCAACTAAACCAAAATAAACATATCAGAGACCGCCTAACCAGCTTTTTAGAGCTGTAAATAATACAAGTCGATGATTTTCGAAAGAAGATGGATGTCCTTAACAAGAACTACCTGAAATTTTACAAACAAAAAATTTATAAAAAAAATTATATAAAATAGAGAGAATAGACAGAAAACTTTCATTTGATTTAAAAAACCGCTTGTTAAGTTTATTAAAAAAAAATATGTTTTAAATTGTTATGAAAAACCTCACGTCTCCAAATAAAAAACTGGAGATCTTTCACCTATCTTGGTATCCTGCGTCAAGATTAGGCTCCATTAACAATTTAACACTTAAAAAATATATATTACTAAATAAAGTATATTAAGTAATTTGATTTAAAAAAATTTGGGCTTAAGTATTTAATGTTCCCATTAAACAAAAAATTACATGGGATCGGATAAAATATCTACTGAATACCACGTTACTAGTACACATACGTACAAATTATTCAATGAAACTGATTTTTCACATTACACACATTATTATACATATCTTCGTAAAGAAAGTCTATTATGTTGATTTTAAGTAAAAAAGTGACAGTACCAAACCAGTCAATAGATTCAAAATTTCTACTAAATCGGATTGATACCTCACTCGCTTACTTGTTTTGTGGCATTTTATTTAAAATAAGACTGAATTTAATTCTGTCGAAGATATGTGGAATTAATTATTGCGTGAGGCATTAGGAATATGAATAAAAAAAAATAAGAAATGCAAATAAAAAAACCCCTTTTTTTGGTTAAAAAAATAAATAGGTGGTAAAATAGTAAAACCGCGTGTCTTAAAACGAGTAGACAGTATTCCTCGACCTCTGAAAAGTAGCAGCAACATCAGTACCAAAATAGGGCGTAGGGATGATCATTCTTAGAGCGATTTGGATAGTAAAAGTTTTACTGGCTTTAAAAGAAATGTCTAAAGAAAGCAACGGAAAGCTTAATTATTCTTCTCTAGTATAGTCATCATGATAATTGAAATACAAGATAAGGCCCTTAGGCCCCAGCAAACTTCTGATTAGTCACTCAGAAAGAAACAGTTTAAAAATTGGAACATGGAACTTCAATTACCAAAAAGAAGTCTTTTTAAAGTTTGGTAAAATGAATAGGGTTTAGTAAAAATTATTCAATGAAACTGATTTTTCACATTACACACTACATTATTACACATATCTTCTTAAATACACTATTATGTTGATTTTAAGTAAAAAAGTGACAGTATCAAAACCACAACTAGATTCAAAATTTCTACGAAGTTGAATTGATACCTCACTCGCTTACCTGTTCTGTGGCATTTTATTGAAAATAAGACTTGAATTGAATTTTATTGAATTGAATTCTGTCGAAAACCGTAGAATGTAGAATTACTTAGTGCGTGTCTTAGTGCGCGAGGCATTAGGATTTAAAACCAATACGAATAAAACAACTATGAAATGCAAATAAAAAACCCTTTTTTTGGTTAAAAAAATTAGGAGGTAAAATAGTAAAACCGCGTATCTTAAAACTAGACTTGTCGAAGCAGTCGACAGTATTCCTCGACCTCTGAAAAGTAGCAGCAACATCAGTACCAAAATAGAGCGTAGGGATGATAAAAATGATCCTTGAGCGATTTGGATAGTAAAAGTTTTAATGGCTTAAGAAAGTAACAGAAAGCTACTTAATTATTCTTCTCCAGTATAGTCATCATGATAATTGAAATACAAGATAAGTCCCTTAGGCCCCCGCAAGCTGATTAGTCAGTTAGAAGGGAACAATTTAAAAATTGAAACATGGAACTTCATTAAAAAGTCTTTCAAGTTTGGTTAATTACACAATTTAGAAAAAGAAATGGTCAGATTAAAAGTAGATATTCTCAGAACTAGTGAGCTCAGATGACGGTAATGGGCCCACGAGCAATGCTTGCTGTAATCTATAATCAGCAAACCGACCAGAGTCCGAAATCACTGACTTACCAGAAAGAGTTACAACTTCATATCCCAAACGGTAACATGTATATAGTACTATGTACACCTCAGAGTCAAGAAAAAATATCAAAGAATTGTACTGTCATATACTAAATATAAATATAAATATAAATTTGATTTGATTTGAAAAATGATTTAAAAAACTCGCTTGTTAAATTTATTAAAAGAAAATATGTTTTAAATTGTTATGAAAAACCTCACGTCTCATCAAGATTAGGATATTATATAAAAATATATATTATTAAATAAAGTATATGAAGTAATCTGATTTAAAAAAAAATTGGGTGTTACTATTTAATATGCTCCTTATTATATCATATTCTAATGGATGTTTCCCTTGCAGTTATTTATTTTTAATTATCTCTTTTTCCACACATTTTTGATTTATTTGTTTCTTTTTTTAAGTCTTTTCGGCCCTAAACCTATATGGTCATTACTCCGGCATTTGGATGAGGATATTTCAGCGCTTTCCGAAATAGTCTACAATAAAAATCTCAATATCTTTAAAAATACAGTTGCAGACTTACTTCTAAAAATAATTAATATTTTTAATATAAAACCTGAAACATCATAAAAAAAATTATAATAGATAATAAATATTTTGGTATCTTTAGTTTCGTATTTTAGTTACTCTTATTCATGCAGTATTCATCGATATTAACAAACAATATTAAAGAAATACAAACAAGAAATAAAGTGGCATGGTAGAGTATAAATATAATCTATTTAAAAATGCTGCGGTATCACAGAGATATTAAGCTACATAAAGAAGGAGAAAGAGAATTCCAGAAAGTAGGAACCAGGGACAAAGTTAACGCTACAGAAAAATGAAGAGATCTAGAGAATATCATGCCCTAAATGCAAACAATGGATAACACAAGAAACAGAAAAATTTAAAAAGCACTAAAACGGATAAAAAAGTAATAAATAGCCATGGGATCGGACAAAATATCTACTGAATTACCAGTACGCATACCGTAGAAATTATTCAATGAAACTGATTATATACATTACACACTACATTATTTATTACACATATCTTCGTAAATAAAGTTGTATTATGTTGATTTTAAGTAAAAAAGTGACAGCATCAAATCCAACTAGTAGATTAAAAATTTCTATTAAATCGAATTGATACCTCACTCGCTTACTTGTTCTGTGGCATTTTACTTAAAATAAGACTGAATTGAATTCTGTCGAAGACCGTATTATGTCAAATTACTTAGTGCGTGCCTTAGTGCGCGAGGCATTAGGAACTAAAACAAATATAAATAAATTGAAATGCAAATAAAAACCCTTTTTTGGTTAAAAAAATAAATAGGTGGCAAAATAGTAAAACCGCGTGTCTCAAAACTAAAATTGTCGAAGCAGTAGACAGTATTCTCTCGACCTCTGAAAAGTAAAATCTGGGATTATGTTGATTTTAAGTAACAAAGTGACCATATGGCTTATATGGTCATTATTATCATAAATAAAGTTGTATTATATGTTGATTTTAAGTAAAAAAGTGACAGTATCAAATCTAATCAGTAGATTCAAAATATCTACTTAATAAAATTGATACCTCACTCGCTTACTTGTTTTGTAGCATTTTATTGAAAATAAGATTGAATTGAAATCTGTCGAAAACCGGAGTATATCGAATTACTTAGTGCGTGCCTTAGTGCGCGAGGCATTAGAAACTAAAACAAATATGAATAAAACAAATATGAAATGCAAATAAAACACCCTTTTTGGTTAAAAAAATTAATAGGTGGCAAAATAGTAAAAACCGCGTGTCTAAAAACTAAAGTTGTCGAAAGCAGTAGACAGTATTCTCTCGACCTCTGAAAAGTAAAATCTGTGATTATGTTGATTTTAAGTAACAAAGTGACAGTATCAAAATGATTCAGTAGATTCAAAATTTCTACTAAATCGAATTGATATGTCACTCGCTTACTTGTTTTGTGACATTTTGTTGAAAATAACATTGAATAGTCTTTCTGTCGAAGACCGTGATGCTAAAACTACTTAGTGCGTGCCTTAGTGCGCGAGGCATTAGGTATCAATACAAATATGAATAAAACAAATATGAAATTCCTTTTTTGTAAAACAAAATAAATAGATGGAAAAGAGTAAAACTACGCGTGTCTTAAAACTAGAGTTGTGGAAGCAATCGACAGTATTCTCTTTACCTCTGAAATGTAGCAGCAACATCAGAACCAAAATAGAGCGTAGGGATGATCATAAATGGTCATAGAGCGATTTGGATACTAAAAGTTTTAAAGGCTTTATAAGAAATGGCTAAAGAAAGCAACGGAAAGCTACTTCATTATTCTTCTTTAGCATAGTCATCATAACAATCGAAATACTAAGGCCCTTAGGCCCCAGCAAACTTCTGATTAGTCAGTCAGAAGGGAACAATTTAAAAATTGGAACATGGAACTTAATTATTAAGCAGTCGTTTTTAAACTTTGTAAATTTACACAATTTGGAAAAAGAAATGACCAGATTGAAAGTCGATATTCTCGGAACTAGTGAGCTCAGATCGCCGGTAATGGGCCCACGAGCAATGCTTGGAATCTACAATCAGCGAACACAACCGAGTTGGAATTTTGGTGGATAAAATTTCAAATCGATCACTGACTTTATTCTTATTAAAAAGAGTTACAACTTCATAGCCCAAACGTTAAAATGGATATAGTACTATGTATAGCTCAGAGCCAAGAAAAGGATATCAAAGAATTGTACGGTCATATTAAGTATTAAAATAAGTTAAGAGAAAGGTTGTAGAACTTGTTAGAAAAAAATGTTTATCAACTAACGCGTTAGTTATACAAGTTTCCACAATAAGATTATATACCTGGAAGACACAGAAATAGAAAACTATAGAGACTATTATGGATAGAAAAAAGATACAGAAATTCTATCAAATTCGCAAAAACGTATCTAGGTGGACGGACGTAACAGCTTTTGATTTCAATCCAGTTTGTTGCTGAATTCAAGTTACTTAAAACGATCTTAACTAAACCAAAATAAACATAGAGATTGCGCAGCTCGTCTAACCAAATTTTTAGAGTTGGAAACACAAGACAAGTAGATGATTGTCAACTTTTGTAAGAAATCTTTTGTAAGTAATCTTAAGAAGAACTAACCGAAAGACGTCTTAGACAAAATACTGTTATTTACAATACAATTAAAAATAAAAAGTTTATAAATAAAGTTAAATATATATATAATAACGGATTTATTACGGCTGTCGCCGCTTCTCCGCCCCCAATTTCCATCTTTTTCTGTCATATGCAGTTGCCTCTTCTAAGTCTCTTGCCGCCATTGCTTCATCAATATCGTCGCGCCAACTTCTCCGTGGTCGTCCTCTCTTTCTTCTTTCAGGAGGGATCCATTCCAGTGGCATTCTTTTAACATGTCCGAACCAGATTAATTGTTTTCTTTCTATGTCATCATTGATATTTCTCTCCATTTTCATTTCGTTTCTTATTTGTTCGTTTCTAACTCTCTCCAGTTTCGATCTACCGCAGCTTCGTCTCAGATAATCCATTTCTGTCGTCATAAGTTTGTTTTTATTAGCTTTGGTGACGTCCCATACTTCCGAACCGTAAAGTGTAATACTTTGAACTATACTACCGTAAATGTGTTTTTTGGTTTCTCGTCGAATTGTTTTTTGCCAGAGAAGAGAGTTTAAGGCACGGGTCGCTGCTCTGCCCTTGTTTATTCTTTCCCTGATTTCATCTGCGCTATTTCCCTTCTTGTTGAAAATGACCCCCAAATATTTGCAGGATTGCACGCCTTTGATTTTGTCGTCTTCCAAGACTAGGTCACATATTTCATCTGTTCCCACTGAGAGATATTCACATTTTGTCATATTCATGTTTAGACCTGCCACCTCATATTCTTCTTGCAGTTTTCTTACCATATAGCTAAGATCGTAGCTGTCTTCGGCAATTACTACCTGGTCATCCGCAAAGAAAAGTGTATATAGCTTGTTTTCTTCCACCGTTATTCCCATGTTTCTACATTTTTTTACCCATTTCACTAAGGATCTGTCCAAATAGATTTTAAATAAGGTGGGTGACAGACAGCAGCCTTGTCGTAGTCCTTTTGTTGTTTGAAAAGGAGAGGTGATTTCTTGTCCCATTTTAATTCTCGCAAAGTTTTGTTCGTAATATTTTTGAGTGGCGTTAATAAGAATTGGGTTTATTTTCAAGTTACCCATTTCTATCCATAGTTGGGAGATCGGTACACTGTCATATGCTTTTTCCAAATCTATTAAAGCTATATATATGAGTTTCTCTATTTCTCTGCACTCGTTTTTCCATTGCAATTTTTAATGTGAAGATATTATCCATAGTGGAGCGTCCGGCCCTAAATCCCGCTTGTTCTTCGGGTTGTTTGTCTTTGATATCATAAAGTTAAATACAAAATTTTATGTTCAACAATAATATGGAGTACCTATATTAAATTGTTATCGCCCATAAATAAATAAACTTAATTTCTTTCCTATCTTACGAATTGGATTTTTTTTTCAATAAGCCCAAATACATTACAAAACAGAACAGCGACTGGAAAAATTGATCTAAATAAAACATAGAGCTTTCATTTGATTTTAAAAAACTAGCTTGTTAAATTTAGTAAAGGAAAATAAGCGTGTTTTAAATTGTTATGAAAAACCTCACGTCTCCAATTAAAAAACTGGGGATCTTTCACCTATCTTGGTATCCTGCGTCAAGATTAGGCTCAATTACCAATTTACTAAAATAAATGTAAATATGTGTACCTTTTGTATAAGTTGATTCTCAGTAAAAAAGTTGGTTGTCAAACTGGAATATAAAGATTCGTAATTTCTTATTAAACCAAATTTGACAACTTACTTGCTTACTTGTTTTTACTTGCTTACATCCTAGCAATGTTGCAGTGCCCAAATTATTCTTCGCAAATGACTATCAGATGGTTTTACAGCACTTAACAAAGCGATTACTGCCTTACATTGTACAAATAAAAGATTCAACAGATATTTTGATAAGCAAATTCTGTATAAAACCTATACCATATTAAATTGCCATTATTAAGTACTTAAATTTCAGACTACCAGATAGTTTTACAGCACTTAACAAAGAGATTACTGCCTTACATTGTACAAATAAAAAATTCAACAAATATTTTGATATCCAACACACCCTTAATCCCTCGACCTTAAAATCCCTCAAATAACACACATTGTAAACCGCTATTCTGGTTATTTATTGGTTTATTATAAAGTGTAAAGGAAGTTTGAAATAAATTTAATATTTAATATAAATGTAAATATAACGTAAGTAATAAATAAATTTTCTTTTAATGTAAAGTGTTAAAATATTAAAATAAAATAATTATATAATATTTCTTATAGTCTATTACTATTCTTGCCTTCTATTTCCCGTTCCTCATGTCCTTTTCATTTAATTCAAAGAAGCCGAGGAATTGCGGCTAAAGAAAGTAAAAGCTATGTATGAATATCGATAACTAATTTCGAAAACTTTCATTTGATTTTAAAAAAACTCGCTTGTGAAATTTAGTAAAAGAAAATAAGTATGTTTTAAATTGTTATGAAAAACCTCACGTCTCCAATTAAAAAACTGGAGATCTTTCACCTATCTTGGAATCCTGCGTCAAGATTAGGCTCAAATAACAATTTAACACCAAAAACAATATATATTATTAAATAAAGTATATAAAGAAATCTGATTTAAAAAAAAATTGAGTGTACGTGAAGGGTTGATTAAGTAAGGGTGTTTAAAACATTAACTGTCGCTTTATTTATAAATAACGTTGGAATTTACCCACATTACGAATTTACAACTAACTTTGCATAGAAACAAACAATATAAGACAAACCCTTTAGGTAAAGGATCAATCAAAAAGGATGCAATTGCAAAGAATTCAAATTATCCATAACCACAAAATTAGACTTCCCTCCATGGCTTACCCCCTTATCTATTACCGATTTAACTTTAACACAGTACCCAAAAAATACGAAAAATCCTAAGCTTATCGTTAATGCATTCAAAGAAATTATGGTATCCAAATCACCACAGAATATACACAGATGCATCAAAAACTGAAAATGGCCATTTCACAAATCAAAATTACAAATATGCCATTAAATATAAGAAATGAAATGCACTACACCATATAAATAAAAAAAGTTACATAATATCTGGATACCTTCACACATTGGCATTAAAGACAACGAGAAAGTTAATCAATTGCCATTAATCCATCAGAAATGAAAATGTTCCAGAAATTACTGAATATCCCCACACCGACCATAAACGACAGTCCATGAATCATATTACAAAATTTATGGTAAATTTGTGGTAAAAAGTGCAATGCTTTTTCTTGAATTTACTTACAGTTTGTCAATGTCCTTTATTAATTTATATTTAAATGGGAATAAGCCACAATTAAAGGTTAAAATACGTTTATTGACGTTTCAGTTTCCACTTCGGAAATCGTTCTCAAAATACAAACATTAGTGTTTGTATTTTGAGAACGATTTCCGCAGTGGAAATTGAAACGTTAATAAACGTATTTTAACCTTTAATTGTGGCTTATTCCCATTTAAATATAAATTAATTTAAAATGCCACAAGAAAATAGCTTCAGAACAATATAATGTCCTTTATATTATTGCAAAATAGATTTACTTACTGGATTGGAAAGATTAATTAATAAATGTAAATATGTATTACCTTTTGTATAAGTTGATCGCAAGTAAAAAATGTGGGTTAAAACTGAAATATAAAAGATTCGTAATTTCTATTTCTAAATTTGCTTACTTGTTTTGGGTCAGTTAGTTTTACTTAAAACGGGACAGCTTCATTTTAATATGTAATATTAGATAAACCCTGGCTTTGGGTTACATACTTAATACAGATAGTGAAATTTGCGCTAGAAATGAAGAAATTGCTCAATATAAAAAAAGAGGAAGAAAAAATGCCTTTTTTGTATTCCGATTTAAATGCTTTCATTTGTTTAGGATATTTTCGCCAATTAGATATCGCTTAAATTATTCCTCTAATACTTGTCCAGGAGCTTCTTGAATAGCTCTATCGGGAGTAAAGCCTTTTCGTTTTTCATTTGTTTCTGGCTATTTTTAATTTCTGCAGTGGTTATAGTCATTACTGTGCCATTGAGTAAAATTAGTGGGCTTTTGTTTCCCAAAATTGTTTCCTGTCCTCTGATATTCCTTTCATATATGTGATTCAATCAACGAAATGTCTTCATATTAATTATGTTCCTTATTCTAAAGTATTTTACTAGTTTTCATGCTTTACTGACTTAAATGGTTGCCTTACAGTTATTTATTTTGGATCATCTCTTATTATTATTGCTTTATTTGTTGCTTTTTTTACCTCTTTTAAGCTGTTACAGTCATTAGTATTAGAATTTGTATTTCACCCTTTTGCATGGATTTTGAAGACAATGCTTTTCGAAATAGTCTGCAAAACAGGTAATAAAAATCTCAATATCTTTTTAAAAACAGTTTTGCAGACATACTTCAAAAAGCAATTAATGTTTGTAATATAAAACCTGAAACCACATGAAAAAATAATAGATATTTTGAAAAAAAAGTTAGATAATATTTTGGTATTTTTAGTTACTCTTATTCATGCATATCATCGATATTAAAGAAATACGAACAAGAAATAAAGTAGCGTGGTAGTAAGAAATGATCTATTTAATTATGCTGCGGTATCACAGAGATAATATACCTCTATATACAGAAGGAAAAAGGGACGTCCAGTTAACTTGAAGTTACATAAAATGAGAGAGCTAGAGAAGATCATGCCCTAAAGCAAACAATAGATAACACAAGAAATGAAGTCAGTATGAGGTAGATATATTAAAATTGTATGACATATAACAAGTGCCTGAAACAAATGAGAAGCGTTAAAAAGCCCTATAGAAGACGGTGAAACAACCAATATCGCGAGACGTCCCTGGACATCGGTTACTCGAATTTCATAACATACAAATATCTGTTTGAATTTGCCGACGGACGAAATATCGATAGACTCGACTCTACCTGTTTTTATCATATAATATAATATTTTAACTATGGTGTTATTAGTTTATTATCGACCTTTTTCCCGACCACCTATGAGGTAAAGTCAGTTTTTAATAATAATTTAATTTATTTAATTTCAAAAGGCGTTTTTCAGCTATTGTTTTTTTCATTTTCTTTGATGGTGTAAGCTGCGATTCAGGATCCAATTCAGTATCGAAGATGAATGTTTGCGAAAGAACGGAAGTTATAATTGGCGTTATTTTAGAATTTTTCGATTAATTTTAATATTTCCATATATCACTACAGGTTTAACCAGAACAATTCAATGAAACTTATTATACACATTACACACTATATTACATTTCTTCGTGAATAAAGTCGGGTATGATGTTGATTTTAAGTAAAAAAGTGAAAGAATCAAAATGTAAACTAGATTCAGAATTTCTAATAAACAGATTGATACTTTTACTCGCTTACTTGTTTTGGGACATTTTATTGAAAATAAGATAGAAGTCAAAAACTAAATTGCGAAGTGTTCCTCCATAAAAGAAATAGTTATATAGTGATAGTGATATAGTGGTTGCTGCTACCAAAATCATGTTTGTTTTGTTGAATGCCTTGCTTGCCTTACTAGAAGAAACATACATAGATGGAAGGCACATAGCCTCATAGAGCGTCGTTTAAAGATATTTATCTTCCTTCCGATATTCGAATTTGCAGAAAAGCTCGCCCTTTGTCGTGAAGTACTTTAATTATAATGATTTTTGCAATTTTACAAAATTGAAGTATTATAGCAGTATCCGTATTATCCATTCGATGTTTGAAGTATGATATCAGTGGCCAAATTAAGTGCAAATTAAACTTTTCAGACCTCCTATCAGGTATCTCTGCGAAAGAAACTGTGAATAAGAGATCTGATATTGCCTAATGAGGAAAAAAGTTATAGTATCACTGTCGTAATCTACGTATAGCGTTTTTCACTTATGAAGAAAATATAACGGGACAAACTGTGGGTACTTACTGGAAAAACGAATTGGCATCTTTTGAACGAAAGGTCAAATATTTCGTGGAACGGTCCTAGTAAACATTAAAAAAATTATCGCTATGGCGATGTTTGTAAAAACAACAGACAGGACCAGAGCCATGGATTTTACTAAACCAATAACCTTTGGCCTAGGTACTGTACGTTTACACAACCCGTTTACACAACCCGTTTACGCAACTGGTTTCTTCATTTCATTCGTTGTAACTACTATTACATCTTTATCACAGTATATGTATATTAAAAAATAGAGACACTGTATACACTGTATATTTTTGTCTGACTGCACGTTGTGGAGCTGTACTTTGTTGATGCTAGTGTAAAAACGATGAACGGCAATCGAAACAATGATTTTTCTAAAACATCAATCTTTGCCCCAACCGCCGTTAACCGTTTTTTACATTTTTTTTTTATTAGAAAAAGGTGTCGCATCCACCAAAAGGTTATTAGCGACGGAACAAAATATAAATAACAAAGTTAAACACCTACAGATTGTACAAAATGTTTAAGGATCTGAGATAATTCACTATATTATCACAGGAACAGTTTTGACGTAGAGCCTGTGGTAGAGCGTTTGGGATCTTGTAGCGCTGTCTTTCTTGGTCATATTTACTACGAATTGTTAAAGTGTTCGACTGTTAATCGGACGTTACACTGATCACATATAGGTGGATTTTTCTTTGTAAAAAGGTAATAGTGCGTTAATCTGGTATGTCCGAGACGTAAACGCGCAACCGCAATTTGTTCTCGTCTATTGCGCGACGATGGAAACCACTGAGACACAATATTTTTGATTTTATTTAGATTGGAATTAGTTTGAGACCACTCATTTCGCCACAAACACAACACAATATTTTTAAAATAAGCTTTTAAGTCACTGGAAACACACTTGTCTATCGGCTCCAACAAATCACTTGAAATTGCCTCTCGTGCAGTCCTGTCAGCTTCTTTCTTTCCTGTTATTCCGACGTGTGAGGGAACCCATGAAAAATTGGACGCTTCTTCTATGTTCATGAGCTTGCGAAAATTGGTATATTAGCAACTTTTCAAAATGTTGTTTCGGAAAAATGTGTTTTAATGAATTTAGAGAGCTAAGGGAATCTGTTATGTTCAGGGCTTTTGTGAGTGTAAGCTCGTTAAGAAGAGTTATAGCACGGTATATGGCATATTCAGATAAAAGAAGCTGTAGCATAGGGAAACGATGGAAAAATTCATCAATGTTCCTTTGAAGTATCGAGTTGAATGTTAATAGATTCGGAGTTATATGATACTCAACAATTGTCTACAGAAGAGTTAGGTACTATCTAAGTCAGAAATCTCTTTTCCTAGATGGTTTTGTAGTTTCTTTTAAAGTTGAAACTTGCTTTTTGTAGATCTATCATTTGCATATTGATAGCTGCTTTAGAGCTGCAAGATGGAGTAAACCATATCAGTTGTTCATTCTTTAACGACGCTAATAGTGTCGGGGGAGCCTTGGACATTATTAATCAGTAAGGACAATTGGTGGTAATTTAAAACGAATGGTGGGGTATAATTATGAAATTCAATGAAATTTTGAAGAGTTTCCCGTGTAGATCGGACTTTAGCTGAGCGCGGGTTTTTTGGTTTAGAGCGTTTTAGAGGTTTTGCAAACAGATTTTCTGATGAAATTGCTGAGTCTAGAGGAGGCGTGTCGATCTCACCAATACTGTGTTTTATGGAAGAACTTGATTTTTCGCAATTGCTATTAGAGTTTTCACTTAGATGCTGTAGCTTGGTTGGCTCCATGGTTAACATTTGCGGCTATATTCAGCTTGAACTTTCGTTAAAGTAAACCTTAATCGAAGTATGAATTACCGTTTTTTTTATTTTTTAATTATTGCCACAAAAAAATAAATAAAACATCAAATTGGGAAGCAATGTGTCAGCTAACAAAAAATATTTCAAAAGTTGCGTTTTTTTTTTTATGAAATACACTTTACATCAAATAAATTTCGAAAAAATCGACAGTAGGGAGTTTAGGAGAGTCTATAAAAACCAAAAAATGTCGTTAAAGGACTTTTCATCAGCCGCCATGTTTTTCCAAATGATTTAGAGCCTGTATTACTCTTACATATTCCATAAGAAAACCGGTTCGTTTTTCCTTTTCCTACAGGTATTATTTACCTGTTATGGCAGTTTATTTTTTTCAATAACTAGACTATCTTTGATATGTTTTATATGAATTATCTATATTATTTAAATTACTAACCTAACCTAACGTGTTTATTAACAAAATGTCTGTTCGAAAACAATGGCTGACACTATTTTTTGATGAAAAGTCCTATTGGTACACGGGGCAAAAAGGTTTGGTAAACTCGAGTCAAACGTGGTAAAAAAAAAAAGCAGGAACGTGAAAAAAATTCATAATACAATTTTAAGAATTTTTAGTATTGCTATTACGATTTAGAGCATAATAAGCATAAGTAATACAGAGCATAAAACCTGAAGATTGGGAAGAGTATTTCAAAAAACTTTACTTTTGGTAGAGAATAGAGTCGAATTTCAAGAACATAGAAATCAAAACCAAAATAGAATTTCAATAGTCGGCTCGCCAATAAGATTAACAACAGAGGAAATTAAAAATATATGTAAACAGCTGAAGAGGAACAAAGCACCCGGACCAGGGGATATACCCGGAGAATTGTTTAAGTATGGAACGAACAAATTGTACGAATGTCTTCGACAACTATTTCAATAATGCATAAACACAAGCGAAATCGCTTCGGAATGAAAGATATCATACCTCAGTACTATACATAAACTCAGGGTGATAAAAATAATTGTGAAAATTACCGAGGAATAGCTGTAACGGGGCCTATGAGTCGAATATATGGAAAGGTTTTAAAGAACCGAATCGAGAGAGAATACTTAGATTGCGAAGCAGAAGAACAAGCAGAATTTCATACGGGTCGATCCACTATTGACCACATTTTCTTCTTAACCCAGATAATCGAAAAAAAGATGGCACAAAATCAAGAGATTCAAAAGCCTACGACAGCAGTCCACTGAAGAAGTTGTGACAATCAATGAAAAGCACGAATATTAATATATAATTAATAAAAGTCGTCAAAGTGCTATACAACCAACCAATAACAAAAACAAAAGCAGGGACACAAATAACAACAGGATTTATAACATCAAAAGGACTAAATCAAGGATGTTGTCTGTCTTCCACTTTATTTAAAATATACATCGCTATACAGTGCTTTAAAAAGATGGAAACAAAAATGCAAGACAACGGGGATGCCGCTCACCAAGACTATGGTATATACGTTCAACTTTGCAGACGAGCAGCAATAATGGCTCAAGATTATGACAATTTAAACTATATGGCACAAAAATTAATTGAAGAGTATGATATATGGGGTCTATAAGTAAATAAAAAAAAACCGAATACCTGTGCATTTGAGTAGAACAAAAAGATCTCATATTAGACGATAACACCACGATCAAGCACTGCTGTGACTACAAGTATCTAGGTATCACTATTTTACAAGATGGAACATTAGACAAAGCCATAAGAGAGAGAAATACGTCAGGGAGAAAAGCCATCACAATGTTTTAACAGCATTTTATGGGACCAATCCATCAGCAAAGAAAATAAAAAGAGGATATATGAGACTTTAGTAAAAAGTATCACTTTATACAGCTAAGGTATGGCCACTGAAAGAAAGAAAGAACACTGGCAATGGAAATGGATAAGAGCCGCATTAAGATCTAGAAGAGAAAGGATTACCAACGAACGCATTAGAGAAATAATGGGAATCAAACGAACAATCACAGATGACTTAACAACAAAACAACTTATCTGGTTCGGACACACATACAAAGAATGGATGAATAACGAATACCAAAAAAAATATTAAAATGGCAACCAGAAGGAAAGAGAAAACTAGGTAGACTGAGAAAAAGTTGGAGCGAAGGAATAAATAAATAACTGAGACATTGTCATAGAAGAAGACCTATGGAACAACCGGACTAAGTGGCGATTGGAAGTCGGAAAACGACGGAGAACGTTATAAACCGACAAGTAGTAGTATTACGATTTAAGATACTGCAATGGAAAGACTTATTTAAGATTTTAAAATACAACGGATTAAACTAACGAAAAGGAAAAAAATCAAAAAACTAACAAAAGTTACAAAAAAGATTGTCAGACAGGTCTGATTAATAAACTAGTTGACACAAAATATTGGAGAACACGCCTTTAATAATTAAAACCTAAAAAATCTCTACTTAAAGATAGAGTTACAAAATAATAAACTATATAATAAACTAAAATCTATTGTTTTCATAAAAAGTAATAATGTAATTAGCTGGCCATGCATGAACACTGCATATGAATATACAGGCAATGAGAAATATTAGTAGGAACACAAAAAAATAAACAGATCATTTAAAATGTAATATAATAAAATAAAAATTATTAATTTTATTATAAATATTCTGAGTCTTAAACCAAAAAAAAGAAAATTACTACAATATCTAAACTAGTTTTTGATTCAAAATTCAGAACTTGAAATAAAAAAAATTGTGCATAAATTGTCAATCAACTTTAAAAAATAAAAAAAATATCCTAACAACAGAAAGACCTATTAAAAATGAAATAAAGTGATATACTTATGTGTTGATCCCTCTAAAAAATATGGTCAGATACAAATAATTTCCGACTAATATTAGGTACCTGAATCATTTAAAAAAATACTAGATTTAGGAGAATCATTTAAAAACTTACGTGTATGTCGTCAGTTAATAGACACTTCTACACTATTTCTTCATTTTGTCGCACTATTAATTTTAAAAAGTTCGTTTTAGAAATTAAGGTTTACACGCGAAATGGATTTTTCGAAAAACTGCGAGATGCCACAAGATCACTTCAACGAAAATACTTATACAAGAAAAACCAAAGTGTGTCTTCCACACATTAAACGCTAAGAACCAGATTAGGTTAGGTTCAATATTCAATATGAATAGGCCCACCGAACCACCCTTTAACTTGACCTAACAGAGCTTCTAATGTCGCTGCAAAAACCGGGCGCGAAAAGGAAAGTGCAAGTCTGTATCCAGGTCTTAAATGAGTCTAGGATATGTGGAGTGATACCGAGCCGTCCAATAAAAAGAGTTGTGCCAGATTCCTCTGGACTATTAGCCAATCAAATGCAAATAAAGAAATTGACTGATTTAACTGATTTTTGGTACTTTAGTACGGATAGTGTGTTAAAACAATTTGTCAAATTTAATTTTATTAGTGTAGTAAGAGGGTACGATCACTATTCAGATGAAATTTACATCAATGAATTCTGCTTCACTTACTGATGATTGTACACTGATTCTTATTCTCTGGAAAACGCTTTTTTTTATGTAATTCCTATTTAAAATATGTCCCAACATTATAATATATACCATGTCACAAAAAATGATACTAATAGCAACTGTTTCATATGCTCAAGAAGGATAATTCTATCCTAAACTCTATTTCAACCCAGTGTTTTTTTAATGTTAATTTTGCGCTGCGCCAAGCATGTGTATATAGGTTCTGTTGCTTCTATTTGTTAGATAGTAGATTAGAAGCACTATTATGTATATTTTCATTATATTTAGTGCGCACCCATAGTTTGTAAGTGGTAATGATTCTGCTCCATAGTGAGTACAGAAAACATACATTGGTCAAAGATTTTCCTTTTGAGGCATATGGGTAGATCCGATTTAAATACATAGTTTAATTTACCAAACGCTGTCCAGGCTAATCCTATGCAATTTGGGAGCTCACATGTGTGGTTACCTCTGCCTAACATATGTCTTAAGTACTTATACGGTGCAGTCTGCACAATATCCGTTCCATCAAAAGCAATATTTAGATATTTAGCATCAGATTGGTCATTATTTGCGTCTTATTCATATTAATATTTAGTTCGACTTCCAAGAAAGCGTGATATAATTTTTCCAACGTTATTATTGCCTAGAAATTCCCTAGACAATTCCCTAGAAAGAAATTCTAAGATAGAGGAAGCAAGATCTGCATTTCAAAAAATGGCTAAGCTATTCAAATGCCACGATTTATCAGTACCCATAAAAACCAGGTTACTACGATGTTACATCTTTCCTATACTGTTGTACGAAGTTGTTTCGTGGACTCCCACAGACGCTACCTGTAAGCAAATTGAGGTTTTTAAATGTAGCTTTATCGTAGAATACTGAAGATATCCTATACCGACCACATTACTAAATAGGACGTTTTAATAAGAATGCAACAAGAAAAAGAATTGTTAAGCACAATAAAAACAGTCAAAATTGAATACCTCATGAGAAACAGCAAGAGATATGGGTTGCTGCAATTAATTCTTCAAGGAAAAGTAGATGGAAAAAGAGGACCAGGAAGACGAAGAATGTCCTGGCTGAAAAGTCTACGTACATCGTTCAACAAAACAGCCACAAATCTTTTCAGAGCCGCAGTTTGCAAAATACAAATTGCCACGATAGTCGTCAACATCCGAAATGGATAGGCACTACAAGAAGAAGATTATTGCATCATCCATACGATTGGCTATAAGTACGATGTCATTTGCGATTTTCAAATGACTGAGCTTCTCTACATACTGCCACAAAAAGAGTTGGTCTTAAAATAAATTTTTCAAAATCACAATTTATGACAAATTTAGTCCACAAAAAAAACATCTCAGTAGAAGACAAAGATATTGAGCCAGTTGACTCCTATAAATACTTGCGCCATGAGATCAGAATAAGTCGAGACAACTTTGGAATGGAGACCCCGAATACAAGCTAACAGAAATAGAGGTCCACCCCCAACGAGATGGACAGATGACATAAAAAGAGTGACTACAAATTGGATTCAGATGGCGCAAAATCGGACAAGTGGAAAAGCATGCGAGAGTCCTATGTTCAGCAGTGGACGTTAGAGGCTAGTTGATGATGATGATGATGATGAGCTTCTCTCCATTTATGTTGATACCATGCTCGTTCAGATGTGCCTTCCTACAAGTATGTTCTAAAAGTGTTGTTAATAGCTTGGGAGAGACGGTATCTCCTAGTCGTATTCCTCGCTGTATAGAAAATATATTTGTTTCTTGTTCAGATGTCTTGTTCAGAGTGTTCCTCTTTTATTTTCTACTGTGAAGGGTCCACATTAAGACTTGTTTTGGGAGACGTTCTTCAGACATTCTCTGTACATGACCGTAAAATCTGAGTTGTTGGGTACCAATATCGTCTATTATTGTAGCATTTACAAATTGGTATTCCTTGGTATATATTGACATCCCCTCGTATGTGTTAAGATACCAAATCTTTTTTGCGTCGCGAGTTGATATGAAAACATTTAAAGTTTGTTTATATCATGGACGCATATTCGTTGATATTTTTCTTTGATTTAAGCCGCTCGATACTGCGTTTCAAACAAACATCCATTTAGATCGCTGAGAAGGTTTCGCCGGAAAAATAACTGCAAACTGCGACACTCTCGCTGAGGCGTGATCAAGAGTGGTCTGCTTCAGTGTTTGTCCAAATTTGAAATGTTTTTTCTTTTTGTGTCCCTTTTTATGGAAAATAAGTAAGTATCCATTTGTTTCATTTTTTTGTAGTTGCCCCAATTCAATCCCCCTGTTTCATTCACTTATCTACGACCCAGCTACTCCAAATAAACCCTGAAAGCCGTTCGCATAAGTATCATTTATTTTGCTTGCCCTATCTCCACCCTAGTAACTTCTGTCCCAATTTTCAACCCCTTATAGCAATACCCTATGTGGTAGGCAAAATATTTCGTTGCACGTATGCTTTACTTTCACAATTTCTCTTATTCTGTTGTTCGTTACTCTTCCTAGTCTAGATTTTCCAGCTAAACGTCTCCAGAAATCGTAGGTAATTATACTTTTAATGATTGTGTTATATATCTTGTGCTTGTTATTATTAGAGATTGATTGATCCCAAAGGATACTATTGAAAAGGGAAATTGCTTTTCTTGCTTGGTCGTTTTTCTCCTCAATTGTGTAGTCTACGTTCACTTCTTTTGTGATGATCGTACCTAAATATTTATATGTGTTGCAATGTTTGATAACTTCTCCATCTTCCAATATGAGGTCCTGTTGTTCCCGCCCATACACATATACTCGGTTTTTTGGAGATTGATTTCAAATCCCCATTTTTATACTCCTCAATTAATTTTCGAGTCATGTACTCAATATCTTCATAATTTTGTGCTATCACTAGTTGATCATCTGCAAATGAAAAAGTGTATACTCTATTGTTGTTAATGGGCAATCTCATATTTCTACATTTGCACTTCCACAGTTTTAGAGCTTGTTCTAGATAAATTTTAAATAATGTCGGGGGGAGACAGCTTAAGGCCTTCATTTATTTGGAATCCACTTGACAGATTATTTCCAACCTTTACCTTTGAGTTATCATTAGCGTCCAGTTGCTTCATCGCATTTATTAAATTCATGCTTATGTTTGTTTTCTCTAACACTTCCCATAATTTATAATGTGGTACGCTATCATAAGCCTTTTGTAGGTCTACATACAATTAATGTAATTCTTGATTAACGGCTGTTTTCTTTTCAATAATCTGTGTAATGCGAAACCAATGGTCAACAGTAGATCTACCTGCTCTAAATTCTGCCTGTTCCTCAGCCTCTGAGTCTTTATATTCGTTTTTTATTCTGTTTTTAATTAGTTTTCCGTTTGTTCTACTGATCGAGTTTGTAACGGCAATGCCTCTGTAATTGTCACTTTCATCTCTTCTGCCTTTTTTGTGTATAGTGGATATGAATGATGTCTTCCACTCCTCTGGAGTTGTCATATCATTAATGCAGTTTTGGAACAGTTTGGCTAAACTTGTATACAGTTTGGTTATACCGTGTTTAATTAACTCTGTAGGGATGTTACCTGGACTCGGTGCTTTGTTATTTTTTAGAGATCTACATATATCTTTCACATCTTTCGTTGTAATTTGTATGGGCGAAGTTAAAATATTTATATTTTGTGTTTCGTTGCTGTCTTTAAATTGTGGTCTATCTTCCATTAGGAGTTTCTCAAAATATTGGTCCCAGTCATTCATTGTTATTGTTTACACTATGTCTCTCTTCTTATCTTGTCGTAAAGATTTTAAGACTCTCCAACTTTCTGTGCTTCTTCGTCCTCCTAGATATAAATTTATCATGTTACACTTTTGTCGCCAATTTGTTCTTCCTACCTATCATTTTTCGTGGTTTAGCTTGAGACTTCTTGTAGATTATTTTATCCGTTATATTCTTTGTATTTAAGAATTTTTGATATTGGTCTCTTTTCTTATTTATTTTTTGTTCTATTTCTTCGTCAAACCAATACGGAAATTTTCTTTGATTCTGGATTTGGTATCCAATGGCTTCTGTTGCTGCCTCCTGGAGACACTATTTTATGTGAGTGCGTTAGTTCTGTATCCCGATCTAAATCCAGCTTTTTTCTAGGCTGATAGAAGTCTAACTTAGCGTCTAGAAGTATATACTTATGCATATATATTTGGAGTAGAACAGCTAAATGGAATAAATTCAATAATAAATAATGGGCGTTCAAAAAAACGTTCATACACGTCAATTGGTATTTTTAGTTGTGGATTTTTTTCAATAAAAACTTGTCATACAAATTATGTTATGGTCATGCAACAGTGGCTAATACCAACTTCCTTAGAATATTCTAGATATACTTCTTCTTCTTCTTCTCGTAACATTACAACCCGGGGTGGGTTTTGGCTGACTGCACAACTTGCTTCCATCTTAAACAGTCATCTATGATAGTTGGGTCAGTGGGTAGCCCCATTGTTCTTAGGTCTGACCATATCTTGTCTCTCCATCGCATTCGTGGACGTCCTAAGGGCCTTCTTCCTGTGAGGGCTTCCTCCCATAATAACTTTGCAAGGCGGTTATTAAGAAGTCTATGGACATGGCCAGCCCATCTTAGACGTTGGGATTTAATCTATTATACTATATAATACCGTTCGCTCTATACATCTGCTTGACTTCAGCATTTGTTCTCATTCGGTATTGGTTGCTATTAAGTCGTGATAAAGCCCAAAGGTTCTTCTGAGGATTCTCCTCTCAAAGATATACCTTATGTACAGATATACCTTTATTATCTCTCTAGATATACCTTATGTACAATATCCTGTATCTATCTTTAACTACTTCGTAAACATTAAGTGTTTTTATATCCACTGCAAAATTTGCTACAAAAAACTCAATGCTTATTTCCAAAGTATGTCTTGATGATAAGAAAATAAGAAAAACCTATTTCAACCTACGTTTGTTAGTTTTATAGTCGTTTAAATTTCGTTAACTGCATTTTAGAACACTGTTATATTTAATAGAAATGCACAAAAAAAAACAATAACACGAACACAACTGAATGTTACTCTCTTATTTCAAAAAACAGTTTCAAATTTGCTGCCTGTATATCAAGGGACAATTATTAACATGGAAAAGCACTTTTTCGAGCTTGAAAATGTAAAGCAGATAAAAAACAGCTGCAAATGCAATAAGTGATGATGCCCAATTAGATAGTATGCTTGGGTTTAAGGAAAGACGGCATACTTCTAGTCGAAAAAGAACACCAATGTTTGATGTTAGCCATTCATCGATTATTGGTACATTAAAACAAACTTTTTGAGTTTTTTTAGCATTGAAAATGACTAATTTCGTGCTTTTTCAGACTTTAATTCATTTATAACTAGAAAACGATGCATTTAAAGAAAAGTTACTATGGACTTTTTTGATCAGAATAATCCAGTTTACCTAAAAAATATTATTCACGAAAAAAAATTAAATTTTACAATTTGTTTAAAAAAAATTGTTTTAACAATAATTTTTTACGATCATTTTCTCTTGGGAACATGCTCTTTTGTTATAAGGAGAATATTTCAAGTAATCTTGTGCATAAAATATGCAATGGGAATATTTTTTTTCTAGCTATTGCGCTTATACCACCCGGACTAGTTTAATTTTGCTGACACTAACATTTTTACTGATAATTTTTATGATTCAAGGAACAGACGTTTACTGCCTAAAGACAATGCATTGTTTATAGTATGAGTAAGATAAATAAAATTTGAAATAGTTTTTTGTTATTTCAAAGCTCATACGCGATATTGTAAACAATCGATAGAACAATAGTTTATTGATTATTTATACTATTTGAAAATAGTAAACTAGGTAAATGTACTTTGAGGTTATAATATTATTTAGGGGTCCTTAAGAAGAAAAAGAATGTACGTATTATAAAAACATAATTTTTTCGTGCTAACTTGTAGGGATGCTGAAATTTTTGTAGTTTTTAATGTTGTCCAAATTTTAATAAAATGAAAACAATAAAATTAGCGCCCTTTTCGTTTGCGCGATCTTTAGGAGGCTGTATTCCTTGCTTTGGAATAACAAAGGTCTATGTTGTACGGATGCCACTTTGAGTTACAGGCGATCAAAGTTTTGAAGTTAGGTTTGGTTCGTTGTACCCAATCAAATACTGTTCTTTTGGTCTACTTCGTTCTGTGGAAAGATTCTGTGCATATGAAGGTTTTGTTTTACTCATCTCCTGGTAAGTAGGTCTGCTTTTTCGTTACTTTCAATACTATTGTGTCCAAGCAGCCAGAGTAAGATTACTTTGTTACTTTTTCTGATCAGATTCTGCAGACAGTTCCAAATTAACACTGAGTCAATTCGAGTTGACTCTAGTGCCTTTATTGCCGCGAGATCTGGAAGACAGTGGAAGGATTACCTAAATCTTCATTGAGGTTTAGCATTGGTTTCCTTCCATGTACTTTCGCTTGGTCACCTTCATTAGTTTTAGAGCAGTCTGTACACAGCATTAAGAGTCGTTTTAATTAACTCCCGTTCATCCCTTCCTGGAAAGACCACTAAAGAGTACTGGGAGAACACTAAAATTCTCAACCAAAGTCGAATGGAAGAAAAGATATCCGGATCTGCCCAACAACAATAGACACCGTTGGAGAATCTTGGACAAAAATAAAAGCTAATATTACAAGTAGTGCCGCAGAGGCAATAGAACAAAGAACAATCAGCACAAACAGACCAAAAAACGATAAACCATAGTTTAAGCATGATGTCAAAATATTAACTAAGGAAAAAGGAGACGGTTAAATAAGATACATAAGCAACAAAAACCGGGAGACATACAAAATGTACAAAGCAGTTAGAACCAGAGTAAACTGTGAGATAAAGATATTAAAGAAATTATACTGGTAAAGATTCTGGGTAGATGTGGAGCACAACGTGTATGTAGGTCAAAAGAAGG
This sequence comes from Diabrotica undecimpunctata, assembly GCF_040954645.1. Taxonomy (NCBI): domain Eukaryota; kingdom Metazoa; phylum Arthropoda; class Insecta; order Coleoptera; family Chrysomelidae; genus Diabrotica; species Diabrotica undecimpunctata. The sequence goes on from NC_092804.1 coordinate 8,244,746, forward strand.
TATAGAATATGCTAAGAGGAAGAAATAATAAAATAAATAAAGAAATTCAAACAAACATCATAAAATCTAAAATCTAAAGAAAACACTTTAGTAATGTGTACAACGGACATCAACATCACCAATAATCTTGAAATGTTAAATCAGAATATTGAGAAGGCTGTGAAACTTGAAGACCGAGCAGGAAACTGAACCGTGTAATCTTATTTTTTTATTCCTTTAACTTCTTTCACCCTGTTATAATGTTAGTCTTCAAAAGTAATCAATTTTACGCAGAACATATTCATTATCATTTTTTGCTTTAGTACATTTTCCGAGCTTGCCCGAAGTTGGTGAAACATCATTTTGGTGTCCCAAGGGCCACGTAACAACGTTTCAATTTGCTCAGAAAATTGAAATAAATTAATAATACGCGCTATATCAACATTCTTTTATTGCTGTGGGATTGGTTCACGAAAAAAATTGTAAAAAAAATTTAATTAATGGGAATTTTCTTCTGGTAGATTTTTTATTTGACTACAATAATATTATTTGTGGTATTTACTTCATTTTGCTCGTTTTTAAATGGATTTTATACTATTTAATTAGATAAATAGTTTTTTTAAGGTTTGTGGATTGAATAAAATTCTAAAACTGTAATAGACATGACGGAAAAACTGCTTGCACATTGAAACAGTGCAATCATTTTTTAAAAACTATAGTTAACCTGTCAGGAATAAAGTGACATGATGGTACACAAAATGGACCGTCGGAATAGGAGTGTGCAAATCTAGAAAAAATTCCAAAAAACAAATAGTTTCTCAAAAACGGTCTGAGAACTTGTCGATTCTTTAAATATATAATTAAAATAGACAAAAAAAACATTTGCACACAAATTTATTATAACTTGTATTTTTGAAAATTAAAGTTAAGTGATATATCTTTTTCACATTTTGAGTACTATAAAACACAAAAATCCAAACTAAAGGAATAAAAACAACTATTTCTAAGAAATTAAACAAGGACCAAATAAAAAAACAAATGTTTGAGATGCGCAAAGTAGATACATAAATGAACGGAGTCGAAGCAAATGCATTTTGCGTGTTCTAAGCATACAAATTTTTGACATTTGATGCTGCAACAATTTCTTCTTCAATATGGCAAATTTCTTTAAATCTTGACCTAATTGATCTAGGAATACGTTTATTTAGAAATCGACGTTACAGATGATCGTTTACGAGTTCTATACCAAGAGCTTCTAGAAAATGTCTTCTAATCATTTTATCTATTTCATTATATTTACATTTATTACAAATGAATTGATACCGGCTACATTTATTGCAGAATAAAAAATGATCAAAAAACATACTTGTTTTTTCTGGTCTCTTAGGATCAATAAATTAAAGTGAAGCTCTCTTTTTTTTTTCTCATGGCGGCTATCATAGCCAGATGATGTTCGTTCAAAAGAAGATCGGCCAAGCTGAGGCTCGTAAAAAAGTTGTCCATTGTTACATTTCTGTGAGAACCACATATAGGACTGCAGAGGCGAGGAACGAGAGAAATAGTGTTCGTATCAACTCTATATGGGCCAGATGGCTGTTGTCCAACGTACACCACTAGATTTGCGGTATAAAGAAAGTTAGCGTCTACTAATGTGTAGATTTTTATGCCGTATTTATTAGGTTTATTGGCCATATTACATACCCTAAAGCCTAAAGCCACACTTTCCACGAAAAGCTTACAGTTTTTCATCTACCGTTGTATATGCTGATGATGAAAAATGTTTAGGTAAATTTGAATTAAACTAATCGAAGAATTCTCTCACAGCTGCCAATTTGTCATATTTTTGCCTCTCTAATCGTGTTCGTTTATCATCAAAACGGATGTGTCTGAGCAAAATCTTAAGTGCAAGGGATATTGTCAATATAAAAATCTCTGACCATGAGCCGTTTGTCCTAAAAAGATCTTCTACATTTCTGTGGTTATCTTTGTTACTCCAGCTATATATAAAAGACCCAATAGTGTCCTAAGTTCTAAAATAGTATTTAATATTTTTATCTTAAATGGCTTTTTTACGGATTTATTACTGAGATTGTAAGAACACAGTTCAATAAAGATATTCGTGTTGTCAACAATGGTTTGCAAATTCTCTTCAGTAAAAAAACAAGTCCAAATCTTTGATGCGCTTTTTATATGTCGTACTTACCTAGTTACTCCAGAAAGTTTAACCTTCATTAAATTGTCACTGCGAGCTCGTATCCAGCGTTTTTCTACAGGTTTCTTCCATTTAGTTGTTCCATCCTTAACAATGAAATTTATATTTAATTTTTTCTTCCATGTATGTAGGTGTTGTGGTCCTGTATATCTTCGAAATCTCCTTCCAAACTAGCATCGTCATCGTCAGGTTCAACTTCTGGCTCAGAATCACAGAGCAATTCCGCTTGCATTCCGCATTCCACTCAACCTTATTTTATATCTGCAATGACCGATTTATATAAGGAAAACCCTTAGAATAGGATTTTTTTCTTTATTTAAATTAACACACCTGCGGTTATAAGGTGTATAGTTTTGTTCTAACTTACATGACTACAGGAATATATAAACTAAGAAGTCATTCAGTAGTGTTCTTTAGGTACTAAAGGGCTTGTAAATACACTAAGCCGCACAATGCTCTGCTTTTAAAACTAATCACATCACCACCTCAAAAGGCTTCCTTTCTTCGAGTCTTCTTGAATGGTTTGTGTTGTGGGGAAGCTGGATGGGCTTTACGTTCACGTGTTGTTGAAGTCTCTACTAGTGACTTTTGGCAAATTTGGATATGGTTTGGTCCATAGCCTCCATTCCTAGATCTCTGTAGATATAGTTGTTTCTGATGTACCAGGGAACATTTATAATATTCCTCAGCAATTTGTTTTGTATCTTGGAACAACAATAACTGAAAGCAATAACGGTTTACAAGAAATAAACAACAGGATCCAGGCCGGCTCGGCCTGGATCCTGTTGTTTATTGCCAAAAATTTATTTACAAAAGAAGAATAGTGCTCGCCAATAAGTGTTACTATGGCTTAAGAAGACAGATGGCCTCAAAAATGCCTAGAAAAATTAAACTGACTGTATACAAAACACTAATAAGACCAGTGCTAACATATGGTTCAGAAACTTGGACACTAACACAGAATGACCAAGAATTGCTCAAACGTTTTGAGCGAAAAATACTAAGACGAATAAATATAATAAAGAGGCATAAATGAACAAGGTTTGTGGCGCAGGTGTTACAATTTTGAGTTGTATAGAAGATTTGGAGAACCTGACGTTGTAAAATTCATTAAGGTAGCACGCCTCAGATAATTAGGTCATGTAATCAGACGAGAGGAAGATGCCATAGTCAGAAAAGTTTTTGACCGAAGTGGACCGATCGGACAACGAAGAAGAGGAAGACCGAGACTTAGGTACCAAGACAACCTAGAAAATGATTTGAAGTCTATCGGAATTAGAGCATGGAGGAGAGTTGCCAGAGACAGGGGCGAATGGAGGATTGTTTTGAAGAAGGCTTTGGCTCATAAAGAGCTGTAACGCCACTGATGATGATGATCCAGGCCGGCAACAGATGTCTTTTTGCCCTCCAAAACCTTATAAAATCGAAACAACTATCAAGACGTACAAAGATACAGGTCTATAAAATATTGAGTGTATCCACTAGTATCGTATATTCGTATCAACGACCCGTTGTGATGTATGGAAGCGAAACGTGGACGATAACAAAGGCAAACGTAGAGAGACTATGTGTTTGGAAAAGAAAAATCCTAAGAAATATCTTTGGCCCTGTGCTGGATAAAGCATCAGGACAATATAGGATAAGAACTAACAAAGAGCTCGAAGAACTTTACCCAGATGCCAATATCATAAAAGAAATAAAGTCCAGAAGACTCCAATGGGCAGGACACCTCAGAAGACATTCTGACGAAAGAACAGTAAGACTGGTGTCGGAGGAAGTCGTAACTGGAAGGAGACCACGCGGACACCTCGTCTCCGGTGGCGAGATAATATGGCAGGAGATCTAAGCACTATGGGCGTGGAGAATTGGATGGAGGTTGCTCAAGACAGAAAACAGTGGAGGCATGTTGTTGAGTCGGCTAAAACCCACGAAGGATTGTGACGCCACGGAGTAAGTAAGTAAGTAGGTAAGTAATTTGTTTTAAAATCTTTGTGTCGTACTAATATTGCTTTTATTACTATAAACCTACTAATAATCAGTTTATACAGAAGGAATAATATAATAGTCTCCCGTTTTATACCGCTGTCGCGGCTTTGGGAGTATAGCAGGGTAGTCTGCTATATCTAGGGCCTACGGTATACAAGGAAGGTAACATGGCCAGTGCTACGCTTCAACCGTCTATTATTACCCCTGGTTTTACCCAAGGTACTCATTTTTATTCAGGCTGAGTCGACCTGGGGCCTATAGACATTTTTTAAAATGTCTAGATGTTCTTGCCGGCGGTAGGATTCGAACCCCGGACCACCAGCTTGCGAGGCAAGCATCCTACCGCTTGCGCTACGCAACTTGGATTTTCTACTAAGCAGCCAGTACACTTTTCTGTATTTGATTTCTAGTTCTTTCCGTTTCTTTTTGACATGGGCTTTCCATCGAAGTTTGTAATATTTGCATCTATTCCCCAATCACAACGATTAGTAGCTTCTTTTTTTATCATCTTCTTCTTCTTAAGGTGCCATGCATTTCTGCGTAGGCGTCCACCGTACATCGTCTTGTCAGGTGAGATGTTAAATATTCTGGATTAAATAATTCTGTTTTTAGCAGCATTGCGAAGCATTTCATAGCTGTGGATTCCTGTCCATTGTCGAATATTGCGCAGCCATGACATTTTTTTACGTCCGAGACCTCTCCTACCCTCTATTTTCCCTTCGAGTATCAGTTGCTGAAAAGTGTATCGTTCTCCTCGTATAATGTGCCCCAAGTATGCAGTCTTCTTACTTTTTACATAATTAAAAAGTTCCCTATCCTGTAGGCCCGCTCTTCTGAGTACTTCCTCATTTCTGACCCTGTCCGTCCATGATATTCTGAGCATTCGACGCAGGCACCACATTTCGAACACTTCAAGTTTGTTAATGGAACTGGCCTTTAACGTCCATGCTTCCATTCCGTACAGGAGAACAGGCCACACGTAACACTTAAGCATCTTGTATCGGAGGTTGAAGTCCAATTTCAACTCTGCTCTTTATTTCATTCTCGGGGTCCCAACCCTCATTCAGCAAACATCCCAAGTATTTGAATTGCCTGACTTGTTCAATTTCTTCTCCAGAGACATATATCTTTGCGTTGGGGTAATCATTTCTACTTATAATCATTGATTTTGTCTTCTTGATATTTATTTTCAAACCCCGAGCTTCACTTGAAAGAGTTAGATCATTCAAAAGGCATTGAAGATCTTCGATGTTATCTGCCACTATGGCTGTATCATCGGCATACCTGATGTTATTAATAAATATGCCGTTTACTTTAATACCCTTATTAGAGTCTTCCACTGCTTCTGCGAAGGCTTTTTCTACGTATAAATTGAACAGCATTGGAGACAGTATACAACCTTGCCTTACTCCTTTTTTAATGGAGAAATCTTCTGTTTCGTTGGAATTTTGAAGACGTACTGTTGCTGTCTGATTCCAATACAGATTGGCAATGATTCTTATATCCTTTGCATCCAATCCCAACTCTTGTAGGTATTTTATCATCAATTCATGTTTTACATTATCGAATGCTTTCTCGTAATCGATGAAACAGATAAAAACATCCTTTCTTTGATCTAAACAATTCTGTATCAATGTTTGCATACTAAAGATCGCTTCTCTCGTGCCAAGTCCATTTTTGAAACCAAACTGACTCCATCCACTGACCTCTTCACATTTCTTAAACAATCTAGTGTGAAGTATTCTCAGGAAAAGTTTCAAAAAGTGACTCATTAGGCTTATTAGTCGGTGGTCCTTGCAGAAGTTCGCACGTGGTGTTTTTGGTAGGGCGATAAATGTAGATCGAAGCCAATCTTTTGGAATCTGGCCCGTATCGTAGATGTCGTTAAAGAGCTTGACAATAATTTCTAGGTTTTCTTCATTAAGTAACTTGATTGTTTCTGCGTACATATCATCTGGTCCTGGGGTTTTGTTACTTTTTAATAGTTTGATAGCGTGTACAATTTCAGCTTTCAAAATACTTGGGCCATACAAATGGTCTCCCAGTTGTGGTGGTTTTTGTGTTCTGTCATCATTGAACAAATTGGCTGTGTACATTTTCCAAGTATTAAGTATATCGCTAGGGTCCGTTATTAATTCATTTTGGTCATTATGTATACCAGTGACTTGTTTTTTCTTGAAGACACCAGCAATTTCCTTAATTTTCTTGTGAATATTGAAGCTGTCGCCGAGTTTATATAGGCTTTCAGCCTCGGCGCAAAGTGTAGTCATCCAGATCTCCTTCGCCGCTATAATTTCTTTACGAATTTGACTGTGTATATTTCGGTACCCTACTTCGTCCTGCCTGATCTTACACTGCCTGCGTTGTTCCATCATCTCTAATATTTCTTCTGTCATCCACTCATTCTTGGTAGTTGTTTTACTCTCGAGTAGAAAAGTGTTGTTCAACTCATCAAATGATTCTTTTATGGTGGTCCATGACTTTTCAACATCATTCTCAGTTGCCATATTAGAGAACCTATTGTTTATTTCCTCTGTGTACGCTTCATTTGTTTCATTGTTTTTGAGTTTTCTAATGTTTACTGATGCCTTCTGGTGTTTTCTTTTAGCTGTAGCGAGCCTCAGTTTGATATTTGCTACTAAGGGATTGTGGTCGGATCCTATGTCTGCTCCAGGTAATGCAGATACCTTAGTAATAGCATTCCTGTACCTTCTATTAATTGTCACATAATCTATATTTTATCATTTTTTATCATAAAATGATAATATTTCTGTATATCAGTTTATGTAAACTAAAAATATCCTTAAAGCAAATCATTGAAGCCACCGTTGAAAATCTTTAACTAAAATTATATATTGTTAGTGTAACTGAAATTATCTTATATATAAAATTTTTCATATAAGGATCCGAATTATTGCAATAAATTTTCCTCCTGGTTCAAAATGTATTGAGCTAATATAAGTCTCAGTTACCATTTTGCTTTCAACTTTAATTTAGCCCCAAATGTAACTACTATACAAAAACAAAACTTCTCTGAAACCCCTAACGAGGTTTTTCCGGCATCTCGCCCCTATTTCCTGGCATGCTGCTTTCCTTTCTGTCAATTTAAAGCCAGCTTCGCATAAACACACTTTCTCTTGGTATTAAAACCGAATAAGATAAATTATTAGGGTGAGAAATGAAAATTTACGGTGTAACATGTCGAAATGTGAAGTGTAAACTTCCGCAGGGGTTGTTACATTAAATGCTTAAGTTATGAGAATGTACACTTAAACCTTTGGGAGATGGATACAGTTGATGACGACGTTTATACGTATTTCCTTTAACAACTATAAAACTGCTGGGAGAAATATAGTTTTATAATTTAAAAATATATTAAATTTAACAATCTTCTTAATGATAATGGTTAAGAAAATTAAATGCACCTATACTTTTTTGTTTAATGCTCTAGTTAATCCGGGCACAGAAAAGGCGAGTCCCGAATAGCAAATATTTACTATTTGGCAAGTAGTGACCAGTGTGTATGGCTTACTCATGGCGAATAGTCGCTACTTGGTGTCTTCTTAATATTGATATAATAAATGTTGGTATACAAATAACATTATTCCTGACGAGATTATGTAGGTACACACATTATTGGCTTATTAAAATTACTCCAACTTTATGACAAGAAAATTTCAAATAATGTTGAAATTTTATTATTATCAGCTGGACCATAACAACTGTAATATCAAGAATTTACAAATGGAGTATTAACTAAATATTATTAACATATTTATCAATACTTCATCGGCATGTTATGTGAGAATAGAATAACCAAACGCAGTTATTTTATTGAAAAAATTTCTAGTATGTTGTGTAAAGTAGTAGCCCGAATTTTTGAATTATAAACAATTGATTGCTTTCTCAGTAAATTTAATTATCGTTTGACAAATATCATTAAAAAGCTGTTGAAATAATCGTGAATTATAGTTGCAGTTCAAATTTCACTCCAATCCTAATGTGATTGTACTCTGACTGGACTGTTAAAATGTAAAATATATCTATAATCCCATCAGTATTTTAAGGATTCTGATGGATAGAGTATTATCTTCTTCTTCTTCTTCTAATGGCGCTACAACCCTTTGTGAGTCTTGGCCTGCTTAACAATTTTCTTCCATTCTGCTCTGTCCGATACTTTCCTTCGCCACTGCCTGATGTTCATGGTTTTAAGATCCTTCTCTACGTCGTCTATCCATCTTTGACGGGGCCTTCCTCTTGTTCTGTTTACTTGGAGCTTCCATCTCTGGACTACTTTTACAGCTCGATTATCTGGCATTCTTTCTAGGTGACCAAACCAGTTTAGTCTTTGTGACTTTACAAATTAACAATATCTGCGCTCTGCATTAGTTCATCCAGCTCGTGGTTTATTTGAATTCTCCACGAACCATCTCTGTATTGGGTGGGTCCAAATATCTTCCTTTGTATTTTGCGCTCAAATATTCCCAGTTGATTTTCATCAGTGGTTGAGAGGGTCCACGTTTCACATCCATATGTGACCACTGGTCTAATTACTGTTTTGTAGATTCTAAGCTTAGACTCACGATTCAGTAACTTACTTTTCTTTAAGTCTTTGTATGCATAAAAGCACTTATTACCGCTAAGAATCCGTGCTTGTATTTCTTGGCTGATGTTGTTGTTGTCATTTATTATTGAGCCTAGGTAGGGAAAAGTGGAGGCCATTTTCAATATCAAAAGCCTGCGTCATATCTCCTTCTATTCTCACCATAGCTTTGGAACCCTCCAGAGTCATTCGTATAAGTTTAACCAACTTATTGGGTATCCCTAACATAGATAGTTGCTTTAACATCTTTTGTCGATCTACTCCATCAAACGCCTGTTTGAAATCGATATACAAGTTGTAAATAGGTATGTTATATTCAACACATTTTTCATGTATACCTCTTAATATATGTATGTATTTGGTCTATAGTTGACCTCTTTGGTCTGAAGCCACATTGGTGTTCACCAATCATCTCCTCCGAAAACGATTCCAGTCGGCTGTATATAATTCCTGATAATATCTTGTAGACGACATATAAAACTGTTATGCCCCTATAATTTTTGCAGAGTCGTTTGTCTCCCCCTTTGTACATAGGAAGTATGATTCCTACTTTCCAATCTTCTGGGATGACTTTTAGTGTCCATATGCGGTCGATTAGTTTATGGATACGCCTCCATAGCGCATGTCCATTATTCTTTATCAGTTCTGCAGTTATTCCATCTGTGCCAGATGCTTTGTTATTTTTTAGATGTTTTATGACGTTTATCGTTTCTTCCAATGTTGGTTGCTCAACTAGTTATTCTGTTGTGTGGTGAATTATTTCTTCATCTTCGTTTTCTTCTTTTTCTGGGTTTAACAGCTCTTGAAAATGCTTTTTCTACCTTTTCATTATTTCCTCTTTCTCGCTGATAATTGCCCCATTTTTGTCCTTGCAAACTGTTGATCTTGTCATGTATCATTGGGTGTATTGCTTGGTTTCCTTGTAAAATTTTCTAGTCTCTCTTCTGTTATTATAATCTGTAATTTGTTGTATTTTTCTATTCAACATTTTTCTCTTTTGCCTTGTACATATTTTCTTTGCATCTTTTCTGAGTTCTTCATATGCCCTTCTATTCAATCGGGAATCACTTTGTAGACACTTCTGTCTAGCTATATTTTTGCTATTTATTACTTGTTGGCAATCTTGGTCAAACCATTCCTCGTTTCCTTTGCTTGAGGTTTCACCTAATGTTTCCTTTGCCATATTTGTAATTGTGGTTCGTATGACATTCTTCTTCAATGTTGTTTTATTCTCCTCTTTCATTGAATATTACTTTTATTTTCTGCTGGTACTCATTCTTCTTTTTAGGATTTTTAAACATATATGTGTTCCATTTTCTTTGTTTAGCGCCTTTCTCTTTTCTTACCGTTGATATTCTTTGTTTTATCTTCGATATAACCAAGAAATGGTCCGAATGGCAATTTACGCCTCTCTGAGTTCTAACATCCGTTACGGAGGTTGCCCACCGCTTAGATATTAATATGTGATCAATTTGATTAAATTTATTAGTACCTGCTATCAGCCAGGTTCCTTATGAATATTTTTATAAGGGAAACACGTACTAACAACTCTTAGTTTATTTGCGATTGCCAACTGTGCCACTCTTATACCGTTGTTGCTGGTAAATATCATGTAAATTATGCTTACCAAAGATTCTGTATATGTTGGCTCTTTTCCCAGCTTGGCATTCATATCACCCAGGACTATAACTGTATCTCTCTTCTGTGCGTTTTTACGAATTGATGGATAGAGTATTATAATACCAAGCAATAAAAGCAATTTAAGTTTTGTATTTTCGCAGAACAACAACTAAAGAACGGTGTGTGCAATATTAAAAGTACTACAATTATTGTCTACCATAAATCGAATTAACTATCTATAAATATCATAATAGAAGACAAACCACTTCATTCGAAAATAAAGACGCACTCGAAAAATAAATTATAGTTGTTTACATTAAAATAATAAAGCACATATTGAAACGATATCATAGGCGTAACATAAAAAGTTTTCTAATTTTTAATTCTTCGCGAAATAAAATATAAAATATAAAATATTTTTGATATATACTTCCCAGTATACGTTAAGTATACGGTCACGATTTAATATATTTAAAGGTATTGAAATGTTGCAATTTTTTTATCAAAAAATGTCTTTAAAATTTTTTCTTTATTTCTCTCTTTAACTGCCCTCACTCCATATTTAGAGTGTAGCTTTAGTTAGATAGATAGATAGATGGTATATTTGACTGAAAGTTATAACAAGGTTTACAGCAAGTCAAAACTAAAATAATAAATATTAAACATTAGAAAAAAATGGAAACAATACATTAAAAATATTGAAAACATTAAAATACATAAAAACGTACAATATAGACATATAATTAAAATAATATTAAATTTGGTTAGGTTGCAGCTTGGGTATTCACAGATGATGCACTCTCGTAATATTCACCTAATGTATAAGAACATTGTATATGGTCACTAGTTACTCTTTGACTCGGTTTTTAAAAGCTGTAGTTGAATTAATGTTTTTAAATTTTTGAGGAAATTGATTATACAGTAGTAAACCACAGACAGTGGATGACTTTCTACTTATTTCTAAATGTCGATAGGGTACTACAAACTGTCTTTATTTCTTGTGTTGTGTGAGTGAATATCACTGTTATATAAAAGAGTTCTTTTATTTTTATGAATTAGTATCAATAATTCTAAAATGTAAATTCCATACAGTGTTAATATATTTAAATCCCTAAATGGTCTTTTACAAGACCAACCATACGGAACACCTGCAATACATCTGACAATACGCTTTTGGGCCTTGAAAACGTCCTTTATACTAGAAAAGCCACCCCAGACCTTTATGCCGTAACTCATTGTCGATTTACCTCAGCAAAATAAAAAAGACGAAGGTGTGCCAGACTAAGTATTCTACCCAATGAGTCTTAAAAGATAAATAAGAGTCGAAAGTCACTCCTAAAAACTTCACATCACTAAAACTCAAAATACCCTCACCATTAATGGAAATACTTAAATCAGGTTTAGTAGAATTTGAACGTTATCTAAATGATAAAAATTTAGTTTTGTGAACATTGAACAGGAGCGACTGATTACTGGACCGATCAGAGAAGGTCTTCAGTAAGTTTATTATTTTATCTTGTAAAAAATGTATGTCTTTATCGCGAGATAGCATTGTTGTCATCCGGATAAACTGATACAAATGCATCAGACATTACATATATGGTAGTTCATTAATATACAAAATAAATAATATCGGGCCCAATATGGAGCCCTGTGGTACTCCATTCTTATTAACAATCGGATCAGACATTGAAATTTGAATTCTCTTTATTTTTTACTCTAACTATACTAAGTGACATAGAAATCCGAACACTCAGATTAAATGATTTTATTTTAATAAAATTTTCTATAAGTACTTAATGAAGCATAATAAGTAAATCATTAAAATTTTAAAATGATTGCATTGCTTTAAAGCCCTTTTACCTTTAATAATGTGTGGATGCACCCCGATGTGTTACGCATTCTCCAACGCACCTAGGCATGCTTCTGATCTGGTGGTCAATGTCCTCTTGTGGTATCTCATTCCAGGCAACCACCAACTCCTCTCGAAGTGTTTGTAGAGTCTGAGGAGGAGGTTGCAAATTGAGCAATCTCCTACCTATTATATCCCACACGTGCTCAATTGGGGATAAGTCGGGAGATCTTGGTGGCCATGCTAACAATGTGACATCATTATGTTGAAAGAAGTCTATTGTGACTCTTGCAACATGTGGTTGGATTATCTTTTTGGAAAGGTGGATTTGCCAGGGTGTCAAGATAGGGTAAAATGTGGGGTTCTAGAACTTCTTGGATATAACGCTGCGCATTCATGTTACCTCTGATGAAGATTAAAGGTGATCTGGAACCATAAGCTATAGCACCCCAAACCATAACTCCAACAGTGTGATGAACATGTCTTTCAACAAAAAACTGTGGATTCCTCCTTTCACCACGTCGTCTTCTAACCCTCTCTCGACCATCGTGCATGCCTAAACAAAATCGAGACTCGTCACTAAAGACAATACTGTTCCATTCCTGATTCCAAAGTGACCGTTCTCTGCACCACTGAAGGCGATTACGGCGGTGTTCTGGAGTTAAAGGGAGGACCCAGTGTGGTCAGTATGAAAACAGGCCGAAACTTCTTATTCGTTAGTAAACACTTCACATGCCAATAGATCTTCCGTGTTTTGCAAACCATTTATTTGCAATGGAGCTGGTAGTGGAGAAGCGGTCTCTTAAGGCCAATAACCTTAGTCGGCGATCTTTACGGTCTGTTGTTCTACGGCGGCGTCCAGTGCCCCTTGCTCTTTGCGTACGGCCTTCTTGAAGCCATGCCTGATAACATCTAACCACGGTGTCTGCACTTCTTTGCACTCTAACTGCAACTTCTCGAAAAGAAAGTCCAGCTTCCCGAAGTCCCATTTTACGGCCCCTATCAAACTCACTAAGTTGACGAAATTGTACAGGTCTCCGTACTCTAGGCATCGTAACCAATCGTAAAGAATGTCAAAAACCACAATCCGCCAAATTTTATTGAAATAAAATCATTTAACTGGGTGTTCGGATTTCTATGTCACTTAGTATATTTGGAGTCGGTCTTTCAGATAGGAAAAAAACCAACTATGGGCAACTCCCCTAACACCATATCTGTACAATCTATCGAGGAGTACATCGTGTTGCACACAATCAAAAGCACTACTGAGATCTACTCGCCAAAGAAATATTTTCCAGTGTTATATTTTGATAAAATCTTAATAAAAAGGATTATAAAAAACAAATAATTAATTTCAGGGAGTCATAGTACTTAAACATATTTTTCTTTGAGTAAGTTAAAATTGGTCAATCTCGTCTGTTCCTTTTCTTCGTCCCTCTTGGCATTAGACAAATTAACACTTTTATAATGGTACAATTTCCCATAAATGCTTTATAGCTCCATCTCTCTCTAGGATTTTCCATCTCTGGTTATTACAGCAAATTTACTAAGATGTAAATTAAAGCTGGAATGTCAGATAATAAAACAAATGATATAGTTTAGATATTTAGGCATCACATTATCTAGCTAAGGAAAGCTCGAAACAGGAGCGGTAGATCAAGAGCAAACAGAGCCGCAAATTGTCTGTATGAATCAATATGGAGAAATAAAAATATCGGAAAAGAAATGAACGACAGTATTTACAAAACACTCATCAGACCAATAATCACATACGCGCCAGAAATAAGACCTGGCACAGAGAGGACAAAAATAATGTTAGAAACAGCAGAGATAAAAACACTTATACATATCTGCATAAAAAGGTCAGTTCTTTTATTACTATGGAATTATGATATTGTTTGTATATTTTTTAACTTCTTCCGAGAGTTAAAATATCTACTACGCCCATGGCATAGTCATCAAATGATAAATATTGGTATTTATGCCCATATAGCAACTTTATTTTGTCCTCAGATAATTTCCGATATCCATTTTAGCGGCACTTGTTAAGAAAAAACGCCAGTATATTAAGTAGCATTAAGTCAGCATAAATAGTTTCACTATAGCTGTCAGCGTTAAAATAGTTGATAAAAGTTCTTAGACGCATTAATTTTAATGGGATGATAGTCAGAATGTATATTAAGCAAATTGTAATAGCCGGATATATGAAAGATATTTAATTTGGTATAAATATTTTCTCAAGCAAATTATGATCATTAAAAATGATTAAAATGTTTAACCTTCCAGCGGATGGTGAATATGGTGACTTTACAGAAGACATGCAGGGTTGTAAAAATGTATTTGGTAATTTTTAAACGTGCAAATTATAAGTGAGATTTATAAATATTTCGCTTAAATATTTAAGACTATTTAAAAAAGTAGACAAATATGTTTCTTTGCATATGTATTTATCTTTATTCCCTATTCTTACATTTTTTTACACACCTATACCGAAACAGTATTTACGGCCAGCAAATTAATTTGCTTAGAAAATCCTCTGAGCCGTCCATTTTGTCTTCAATGGGGACACTTATTAATGACTAGTTTAGTATCATTTCTGCAGCACCCTTGGGGTTGACACCGCCCCTAAATTCCTAAATAAAAAGGAGGATCGAATGATACGTCAGTTTAAAGACTTGTGCACTGATACTGATATTTGGTATATTATTAGGGTCAAGAGTTTTTGATTTTTATGAACTTTGTTTAAAAGTCCATTTGAAGCAGTTAATTTATATCAGGTTACTGGAGGTCTATTAAAGTATACATTTGCAAGCATACATTTGGAATTTGTCGTCTATCTCTTGAGTTTTTTATCCTTTTGTATGTATGTATGTTCTCTTCATAATTTTCCTCAGTTCTCTGTATTCTTGTCTGCTACTGTCACTAATCTTTGTTAGACCTTTGATTTTTATTTTTCTAATTGCTTTTGCTATATTTTGGCATTCCCCCTCATACCATTCTTTTGTTTTGTATTTTTTATTAGCTTTCACTGTAATCAAACACTGTTTTTCATTTCTCTTTAATATAAATAGACCTCCAGTAATCTAAAATAATTGTTTCATATGAAATTTTACTCTATAAATCCATTTAATTCAAAAATATTTGTCCTAAGTCCATTATATTATTATAAGATGTAATATCATTGTAACAAGAACCAAAAAATCTTTAAAATGAGGTATTACTCAAGGCTTTCAATAAAGTCAGTCATGAACAAATGATGGAAGTGCTAAAGAGGACAGGGATTGACGGAGATAGATGAAGAATATACAAATCAGGTCAAAATCTTAAGAGAAGTGAGACAGGGGTGCATAATTTTACCACTGATATTCAATCTATACTCGGAGCATATTTTTGAAGAGACACTGATAAAGGCATCTCAATAAATGGAGTCAAGCTCAATAACATAACGGTATTCAGATGATACAATAGTGTTTTCCAATGCCATAGAAGGACTGCAAAACTTAATGAACAAAATAACGGAAACAAGTAGAGCATATAGATTGGATATAAACCAGCAAAACCAAGCTAATGATCATCGGCAAGGAAAACATAACTGAAGTAAATCTGTATGTGAACTAAATAAGAATTGAATGTGTCTCACACTACAACTATTTGGGAACTATAATTAATGAGTCCTGGGACAGTACCCACGTGTACTCAGTGCTTCTGAACGGATTAGAAACGTGGACATTGAAGGCGGAAACTCTATCAAAACTTCAGGCTTTTGAGCTATGGTTTATTCAGAAGGATCCTGAAGATATCATGGATAGACAAAGTCACCAATGAAAAAGTACTACGAAGGATGAACACAACCGCGAATTTGGTCAACATCGTGAAGGGCCCTAAGCTGCAGTAATTGGGACATAAAATGAGAAATTACGGCAGGTATCAGCTACTGCAATGCATTTTGCAAGGCAAAATTGAAGGAAAAAGAGTCCCAGGACGAAGAAGAATATCCTGGCTTAAGATCATGGTATAGAAAGACCTCAATACAGCTATTCCGTATAGCAAACAACAAAGTCATCATAGCCAGAATAATCGCCAACGTTCGAAACTGACAGGCACCCTAAGTAGAAGAAGAATTACTCAATACCTCATTTTATTTAATATTTTCGATTGATGGTACTCTCCTACGGTACTACACATATATGATAGTGAACTGGTGACTAATACGTGTCCCTCTTGAAAACAAAATTGACAGGTCTGTGCGTTTTCGAAAGAAATTAATTTTTTTGCCCAAAAATGCATGTTTCATTCCATTTCAGGAAATTAATTCAATATAAAGATTAAATCAATGCTCAAATGAATACTTATAGAGTTTATTCTATTTCAGGTCAATTAACATAGATCAAGAGGGTGGTACGCGTGGTGGCCACAAAATGGATTGGGATTTTTGACATCATCGAGTCCCAACGTAGCCGCCGCCATGTTAGGGGCAACCTTCGAGTTCATGTTCAGCTAACATGTTTTTAGCGGTTACTGCGTTACTGCTACTCAGTACCGGTTTAGCAGGTAAGAACTTTACATTATTTGATATGATCATAAGAATCCATTAGCATGTAGCTCATAAAGAACAGATGGTTGGAGGAGAATATTTTTTTATTAGTGTATAATCAAGAATATATAAAAAAATTAGACCCAAAGTTGATAAAAAAGACCCGAAAATTGACAGGTTTAGCACTTTGCAATATATAACCCAGCCTTAACAGTCAAGTTCCTTAATGAAGATGATCAGGATGTACCGTCTAAAAACATCTGGTTTCAGACAGGGCTATGCCTCATTTGTATGAATGATTTTCGGAATTATCTTTAAGAAATATTTTCAAATCTATCGACGGCAAAAAGCTTTACAATACTACAAAATACATTTGACATTAACTGACAATATTACTGTTTTGATGTTATTTTTCCATAGCTACGTCTGGATTTAACGTAATTATGATTATGAAAAAATCAACGTATGTTGACTGAAGTGAAGCATAGCCAGGGTTTAGTGAATTTTTTTTAATGTTGAAAATAAATAAAAACTATAAAGATACTGTTTTTAATAAATACACTCGCGATCATAAATTCCGGGTCATCTTGAAAATTTTAAGTTTCTTAAATATTTTTGACTCTGGTGCAGTAATAACCTTTTTTTGGCTAATGTATTTTTTATTTGTCATCAATGTTTGTTTTGAAAGAAAAAAAAATGGTTTTTTATGGTTTTTATTGAAAAAAACAGAAAACAAATCAAATTGTTGATAAAACAGACATACGAAAAAAAAAATGGAAAATACAGAACGTGGTAAAAAATCAGTGAAATTTCAATGACCAATATCGTGTATTGCCTCCCCTTGCTCTAATAGCCTCTTGCAGACGACGGGGCATACTCTGAATTTTTCTCCTGATTACATGTTGTGATATGTTATTCCACCCTCTCACTAACAGATCCTTAAGCTCCTGTGCGTTGTTAGGAGGAGGTGTATGGGTTTGAATACGTTTTTTCAAATCGTCCCAGAGATGTTCGATGGGATTCAGGTCCGGAGACCTAGCTGACCAGGGTACCCTCGTAATTCCAACTTCGTCCAAATATTACATACTGATCCTGGCAACGTGCGGTCGCACATTGTCCTGCATAAAAACGGCGTTTTCTCCAAGTCCTGCCATGTTGGGCATAACATGTTCTTCCGGAATCTCCGTAATGTACCTTCGTGCAGTTAGGGACCCATTCTCGATGAAGGGTAATTCTGTGTGGAAGTCGGAAGATATACCTCCCCAAGCCATGACAAACCCTCCACCAAATGGCATTCTTGGAGCAATGCAAGCTTGTGAAAATCGTTCACCGGTTCTCTTCCAAACTCTTACACGTCCATCGGATCCAGTTAGGCAGAAACAAGATTCGTCTGAGAATAACACTTTGCTACAATCGTTAATTCCCCAATGCGCGTATTGTCGAGCAAAAGCTAGTCGTGCAACTCGAGGCACCCGGCGAAGTGGCGGTCCTCTAGCCATTACCCGAGAAGATAGTCAAGAGGAACGAAGTCTGCTTCTGACTGTTGCAACACTAAAATTGCGATTTCATACTTCCTCTAGACGATTTTGATGCATAATCGCAGTCGAGGTCCGGTTTCGTAAAGCCTGAAACACAAGGAAACGGTCATCTAGTGCCTTGGTCGTTCTTCTTCGTCCAGAGCCAGGTCGCCTGGTTAGCAAACTTGCCTCCTGAAAGCATTGAAGCACTCGTTGAACCGTAGAAAGGCTTACGCCAACAATTCTTGCGATTTGCCGTTGAGTGTGACCGTCTTCCACAAGTGCAACAATTTGTGCCGTTTCAACAACAGTCAAAGGCATTTTTGTCAAAATATAAACACTAATAATGGCACTAATAAACACTAATGGTGGCAATAATAAACGTGTGTCCGTTGCATTTGAACAGAAAGTCGAAGTACAAACGAGACATTTAAGGTCTTCCACAAGTGCAACAATTTGTGCCGTTTCAACAACAGTCAAAGGCATTTTTGTCAAAATATAAACACTAATAATGGCACTTATAAACATTAATGGTGGCAATAATAAACGTTTGTCCGTTGCATTTGAACCGAAAGTCGAAGTACAAACGAGACATTTAAAACAAGCGGAGTTACAGGTAGCGTTCATTTTGGGAAGTGTGCACTTTACCGCGAAATCAGCACTATTGGAATTCTTTGTTACAAAGGAAACCGCAACAATTCTCAGAAACATGCATTAGTTTGTATTTGTATTATTATTATTTACGATAAAGCTCGTTTAAAATAAAATATCGGTGATTTTCAAGGTGACCCGGATTTTATGATCGCGAGTGTATTAATAAAAATGCCATATTAATTAATATAGAAACTTATAAAAACATGCAGAGTATCATTTGTTTATTGGTAATCGACTTAAACTGCAAATCCAATTAGTTGGGCCAACTGATATGGGAAGGGGCTCGTAAATGTTTATCTTGATCTGCATTGAAGTAAACACGCAAATTTTCTTGGGTAATGTTGGTTATAAAAAAGCTTTTTCAACTGATTCAATTTTTTAATTAATAGTATTCTTCGTGTGGTAAAACTCTTTTATGTAATTAAATTAAAGCTGTACTTGTACATAAAGAAGTACGATTGTATAGTATGAAAATGTCTATGAGTTCTTCAAAATACTTTGTTGAAAACTTGGGAATCTTCTATTTTTTCTTTAGGATTATTTCATGCAGTCAGAAACGAAGCAAGTATTTTGTTTTTAATTTTTAGTGTAAGGTTATCTTAGCCTGACCTACCAATTTGTTATCATTACAACAAATATTTGTTTTGTTTCAACGTATTTTTTTGGGGAAATTAATCAGGGAAACTTCTTACTTACAACTCTTAAGTAAAGTCAAATTTTTCGATTTTATTTTTTTTATTTTTTTTTTTAACATCCAATGTTTATTGCAATCTGTCTCATTATAAACAATAAGCAATATGTATAATATATGTACAATAACATAGTGGGAAGCTGCCCAGTGGCGAGCACCCAGGTAAAAGATAACATAAATATAATCTATGATATATCAACTAATTTAAACTTTCACTTAACAAACAGAGTTTAATACAGGTAAACATCACTGACACACATATGAGAATTACAAGGCAAAAACACAAATTAAGGCTGTTTTATCGGTGCACCAAAACCTAGGGACAGTGTTTTCTCTGTTATTTGCCGTCAAAATGTCTCCAAATTTGGACACGTTATTCAAAATTATGTTGCCTTTAAACTGATGGTTTTACTTTTTTAATTTTTTTGAAACTTCTGTTGAAAAATTGGAATATACTGTTTAACGTTCTATTATAACCAAACTTTTTACGTCCATCACTCGAAAGAGTTTTTTTTTTCTGTAATCGTTGATTTTTGTTCCACCTTTCTGTGTCCAGTAATAATCGAGAAAAGCGTGTTCCAACTTTAAAAAAAATTGCTAAAAAATACTGAAATCTAATAGTGAAACGTGTTACTCATCATTGGGCTTAGTTTCATCGTTATCGCCTTCGTGACGTCAAATCTCATGAACGTACGGTCAGTTAGTTCGTGTTAAAACTAATTTGAATGGAGAATAATGTATTTGTTGTCATTAAACTACCCGTCGGCCGGCGGCACTGAGTAAAGATGGTCTCGCGTAAGCAGTGTAGAAAAGTAAGTGATACGCCCATTTCAAATCGCAGTGTGCTTGAACTGATAAAACAGCCTTTTAAGGAAAGATTTAGAAAACACCTGAATAGAAACTTGTTATTTCACCGCACCATGACACTATGTTCTATTTTTCCTGATTTACTAGAGATCCAAAGGGTCTGGTTGTTTTAATCTTCTTACGTGTGAAATGTTGAGCAGATCCGTGGCCAGCGGATTTGGATGGCAGGATAGTCTGTTCTTGTATACAGAGTTTACAGCAGATATTGCTTCGCAAACTGTTGGTAGCTGTAAATCGTGGTGTAATCTGTGGTTCGTGATATACCAAGGGGCATTACAGATCTGGCGCAGTACTTTCGATTGGAAACGTTGAAGTTTTTATATGTTGGTATTACTTGCTGTACCCCAGATTTGTGCTGCATATTGCCATACCGGTTTTAAAATACATTTATATATCAGAAGTTTGTTCTCCAGGCTAAGATTTGATTTTCGACTCATGTACCAATACATTTTCCTGTAGATTAAGCTAAGTTGAAGGCGTTTCTTCCAGATGTGGATGCCCCAATTAAGTTTGCTATCCAAATGGATTCCTAAGTATTTAACGACGTTATTTCGATTTCGATCTTATGATTTCGTTTTTTTAATACTTATTTTCACCTATTTATGCCGTCCTCGTAATAGTTAAAAATAATATTTCACATTTTATTCACTGTAAACTACAAGTCGAGTACAATAAAAGTTCTAAAATATCCGTGTTCCAATGCTTTTATCTTCAACTTTTCGGTCTATATATCGAGACATGACTAGACAATAAGTAATTCAGTGTAACTTGACATATTTTCTTATTTTCCGGTGTTTCCGGTCGTAGACCCTAGCACTTTACGAATACCAGCCGGCCGGATTTCAAGTACACTTAAATCCTCTGGAAGAGCTGAACCGACAGCTTGAAAATCCTGGATATTGTATTTTCTATTCATGACTCTGAATTCGATATTGCGACTCACATAACACTTTTCAGTTTATTTTCCAGTACAGTTATCATTAAATTCCTGAAACATGTTGGAATCAATGTTAAAGATATTATTTAATAAAGCACCTTCTCGTTTTATGTGAATTAATACATTTTTTAATGAATAAAACATATTTCAATTATTGGTGATGGGCTATCTTTGATGTAGACAGGTCTGTTCTTATTCTAAACTGTGAATGTGGTCATCAAAATGAGGAAAATTGAAATACATGTCTAAGAATGAATATGAGTTCTATAACCAAAAGTGTTACCTTTTAGTTAGGAATACCATTTTGTAGTTAGATTAAAAATGCCATTACCTAGACAACCATATAGGAGGGACAAAGAGCTCTGAAGCCTGGAGAACTATAAAAACGATGAGAACAACGACAAAAAACCAAGTCATAATAAATAGAATACCAGAGAACACATGGGTAGAGCATTTTGAGAACTTATTAACAGAGAGAAGAGAAAGGTTTAAACAGACAAATGAACAAGTGGAAGTAGAAGGAAGAATCGAAATATCAATAGAACAAGTGAATGAAGCAGTTAAGGGAATGAAATTAAAAAAATCTCCAGGTCCAGGCGGAATACATCCAGAGTTGATTAGGTATGGATCATCAAAACTGTTTGAGATGATCCGAAAATTATTCGAAAGATGCTTAAACGGAGAAGAAGTTCCAGAAGAATGGGGACAATCGTATATCTCTCCAATACACAAGAAAGGCACAAAGATGGATCCTAAAAACTATAGAGGGATCGCAGTGATTGCTACTATAGGCCGACTATACTCAAAAGTACTACGAAACCTGATAGAAAATGATATCAAAGACAAACAACCCGAAGAACAAGCGGGGTTTAGGGCCGGACGTTCCACTATGGATAATATCTTCACATTAAAAATTGCAATGGAAAAACGAGTGCAGAGAAATAGAGAAACTCATATAACTTTAATAGATTTGGAAAAAGCATATGACAGTGTACCGATCTCCCAACTATGGATAGAAATGGGTAACTTGAAAATAAACCCAATTCTTATTAACGCCACTCAAAAATATTACGAACAAAACTTTGCAAGAATTAAAATGGGACAAGAAATCACCTCTCCTTTTCAAACAACAAAAGGACTAAGACAAGGCTGCTGTCTGTCACCCACCTTATTTAAAATCTATTTGGACAGATCCTTAGTGAAATGGGTAAAAAAATGTAGAAACATGGGAATAACGGTGAAAGAAAACAAGCTATATACACTTTTCTTTGCGGATGACCAGGTAGTAATTGCCGAAGACAGCTACGATCTTAGCTATATGGTAAGAAAACTGCAAGAAGAATATGACGTGGCAGGTCTAAACATGAATATGACAAAATGTGAATATCTCTCAGTGGGAACAGATGAAATATGTGACCTAGTTTTGGAAGACGACAAAATCAAAGGCGTGCAATCCTGCAAATATTTGGGGGTCATTTTCAACAAGAAGGGAAATAGCGCAGATGAAATCAGGAAAAGAATAAACAAGGGCAGAGCAGCGACCCGTGCCTTAAACTCTCTTCTCTGGCAAAAAACAATTCGACGAGAAACCAAAAAACACATTTACGGTAGTATAGTCCAAAGTATTACACTTTACGGTTCGGAAGTATGGGACGTCACCAAAGCTAATAGAAACAAACTTATGACGACAGAAATGGATTATCTGAGACGAAGCCGCGGTAGATAGAAACTGGAGAGAGTCAGAAACGAACAAATAAGAAACGAAATGAAAATGGAGAGAAATATCAATGATGACATAGAAAGAAAACAATTAATCTGGTTCGGACATGTTAAAAGAATGCCAGAGTACAGATGGCCTAGAAGAGTACTGGAATGGATCCCTCCTGAAAGAAGAAAGAGAGGACGACCACGGAGAAGTTGGCGCAACGATATTGATGAAGCAATGGCGGCAAGAGACTTAGAAGAGGCAACTGCATATGACAGAAAAAGATGGAAATTGGGGGCGGAGAAGCGGCGACAGCCGTAATAAATCCGTTATTATATATATAGTTAGATTAAAGTCAAATATTTTAAATTATGTTTCTGGTTTTTGTTAGAAAATGTTTTTTTATTTTAAATATTTTTAGTACTTTTTTTTGGTATTATGATTTGATTACGCGTGTGTATTTAATAATTATTAGTCTCTGCTATGTGGGTATACCGCCGGATGTTAAGAATATCCTGGGTTGATCATTGCACTAACGTATCGATATTAGATCAACTTTAAGTAAAGGATAGATTGCTTAAACAAATACAACAGAGATATTTGCAGTATTTTGGACACATTGCTAGAAGAACAGGTACGATGGAAGAACTGATAGTCGGGGTAGAGTTGAAGGAAAGAGACCTAAGGAAAGATCTCCAAGCCGTTGGGTAGATCAAACAAAAATATTGATTAACCAAGGGTTACATGAAGCCAAACAACTAGCCCAGGACAGGGAAGGATGGAGGGAAATCGTGAAAAAACTGTAAATGCCTGATGGTGTCACCACATCCCAAAAGGGATTAGGACTGAGGAGGAGGAGGAGTCTCCGCTATTATTGCCATGTGTAAATATAATGGACACAGGTTTTATCAGCGTTTCAGCCATGTGTCAGTGGCTGGTACACATTTACCGTATATTTAAATAAGAATATCATTGAGTATGGCGTAGAACTATGACATTTAATAATATCCTGGGATTTTTTTAATTTTCAAGGAATTTTTTAATTATCAAGGGATAATAAAATGAAAATTAAATATACATTAACTTTTTTATTTTTATGATTGTATAGCATATTATATAATCAAAAGTAACATAGAATGTAGTATTGTTAGCAAGAAAATTAAGTACTGAGAGTCAGTTTTGTTGTACGTGTTTTAGAAACACTTTTTTTTGTACATTTTTTTGTGAATAGATGGTTGGCAAAGAAACATTCTAAACACATAAAAGAGCTGTCTTCACATCCGTTGCATACACATGTTACTCGTTTTGTGTTTTTTACGGCATAAATGCGACCATGTAGTTCATGAGTTTTTTTTGTAACAAATGGTGCATCTGCCTCTTTGCTTCAAGTTCATGTTTGGATTGAACTTGTACAAGAAGTGGTAGATTGCTACATTGAAGAAGTTGCATGCACATATTTTCTTTGAATTTTGTAACTGAGATTTTGCTTTGGTTGATGTTATTGAAAATAATTAGAGCATTCACCAGTGAAGTACCAGTAATCATCTCAAATGCCACTTTTCTGTACCATTTGACAGACTTTCGTAAGCAGTTTGAGTAAGCTGTCTTTTGATCTGACATATCCACAAACGTTTTTGCATTATTGTACTCGACAATGACTGCAGGTTTTCTTTTAGGACCTTCCCTATGCGTTACCTCTATCATATCGTCTCTATGTTTTTTAGACAGAGAAAGTACGTCGCTCTTGTCATGTCATTTCATAACTACAATATGATTTTTGTTTTTTTTTGGCAATGATATTCCCTTTCTTGAGTTCGGCTTCTACAACATATTTGGAAAGATTTTTCGGTTTTTTCTCAACGTTCCAATAAGATGAGTGGATCTAGTTTTTAAAATTTCAGCAAGGTTAACTGTTTTGTCAATGATATTACCTTTCTTGAGTTCGGCTTCTACAACATATTTGGAAAGATTTTTTCGGTTTTTTCTCAACGTTCCCATAAAATGAGTGGATCTAGTTTTTAAAATTTCAGCGAGGTTAATGTATACCAGTTGTCCGTAATAAGAGTCCTACCCTGATCCAATAAAGGTTTAATCATTTCCATAACTACCCTTTCCGCAACCGGTTGTCCATTAATTTTTTCTTTACCGCAATATATTTTAATTGTATGGGTATAGTCTTCTAACAAACAAATTTTAAACAGCTTTATTCCAAACTCATGATGTTTTTCTTTCACGTACTGTTGAAAAGATAACTTGCCTCTAAATGGAATCATAGTTTCATCAATGCAAACAGTTAAGCCTGGAATCATACATCGATGAAAATTAGGCTTCATTTCATTGACCAGACATTGAATTTTATGAAATCTGTCATTTTCAGAATACTGGTCATTATTTTCTAGATGAAATATGGGCAGGAGCAATTCGAACCGATTTCGGGGCATGTATTTAGCAATATCACTTTTATATAATGAAATTTTGCGAAAGTAATCAGCTAATGACGGCTTCGAGTCTAGTCCTATCCAAAGAATGTACGCATTTCAGTGTAGTTAGTCTCTTTTCAATAATTAAAACGTGACTCTTTCGTAATTGTTTCATTTACTATCCCAGTAAGAATTTGTTGCTCTGCATACCTATTTGTTTCGAGGGCAATCATATTTCTAGCATCTTCAGAGACAAACAGTTCAAAGAATAACCGTTCATTCTTACCAGCCATTTCGATTTTCAAATGTTTAGGAATGCCAAAGTTTAAGAGACAATCAAAAATTGGAAAATTTTTAAAAACAGGTCCCCAGTTTAAATCTTGTAAAGAATTTTCTTCTGGCCTAACAGTATCTACCAAAAAATCATCACTTTAAGTAAAGAACTGTCTGATTCTTCCTCCATTACTTGAGATGACTGAACACGGGATGGTCCTACAGAAGTATTGGGTTTTACGTCTCCTACAAACAGATATCGATATATTAGTCCATTTTCAGATAATGCGTGCTCTATCTATGCGCAAATCAATGATTTGTGTCAATTTAAATGATTTATTTTATATTATTATATATTAAATAATGACGATATCAGATTTTTGTTTCGATACAGGGCAGCGGCAAGCCGCTTATACGTATTTCGTCCTCTTTAGGTCTCACCAGAGCGGTATATGCCACTGCTCTGAATCGAAACAAAATCTATCCCGTCGTAGGCCAATAATTATCGAAATAACTATTTACAGACGTAACAACGCCATCTAATAACAAAAGAAATCATACGATTTCCTACCTGGCGAAACTGAATTCAAATTTTTACCACCGTGCCTTCTACAACTTGCAAAGCATGTTATAAATTATAGAAAGCAATTATATTATTATATTACATTTAGAATACGTAAAACAAACGTTAATTTATTTGTATGAAGCCAATCTAACAATAAAAAAAATCGGATTATACAAACTAAAATTTTATTAAAGCTTTTAATGAACTAACCTTTTCTCAAAATTTTCTCTTTTTCGCTACAGGTTCATTGTCGAATCCACTCGTCAACGCTGCATCTATATTATATATATAGGATCCAAATCTGAATTCGAATAATCAGAAAAATCATCACTCATGTTCATTTTTCTTAACTCCTCTAACTCACCTACAGCCTTTTCTGCTTTCAACTCTAAATATCAGAGTTGTTTGTTATTTTCCGCCATATCAACTTTTTTCAGTCGTGAAGTCGACGATACGCTCCCATCGGAAGTAAATAGCAAACTGAAACATCTTACACGTGTCACTCTCTTACTGGTGGAAATTTGACCTTCAGTGTCCATCTATAATACACATGGACTGCAACTAGACATTAGAAACAATTTCACAATCGTATGAAAATATCGCGTGCACCATATGAGCACACAGCAATTTTTACAAAAATAACCAAATAAAAAATCTGATTTTATGATTTCTGCTAAAAACAAACACAAATAGAGTAATTAAAAAAAATATATTTTGGCCGGTACAAAATTTACTCCTGGCAGTTAAAGTGTTAGAAAAATAGATCTGATTCTCCAGAGTTATAAGATTACTAGTGACAGTTGACCACCGGAATCACTACTAATCATGTGATAATGTGAACCACTTGGCAACACTGGCAATTCTTACTATAAAATAGAGTATTTAAATAATTAACTACGAGCTCTTAATATTTACACAAACGAAAGCCCAATGGATAGCTTTGTTACAATATTACAATTTAATTAACAAAATTTTAAATAAACTTCTGGCAAAGTCTTTTATTAAATCGAATGTGTATCCACCTTAATTATAAAACTCCAAACAAAACCCTACTCCATACTCATACTTATAATAACACCTTTTTCATAATTAATAAACTAAATGGATAAGTTTGTAGGCAGATTGTAATTTTTTAAAACTCTATACGCTATATAGCGCGCTGAGCGCCCACTATTTTTAGTGCGCACGTTAAAGATATAGTTTTCTACTACGATCCACTTTTCAAAGATCGACCACCTTTGAAACAACCTCGCTAGTGGGTCATCGACTAATAGAGGACGCCAAGTGTACTTTATTGATTTCTGATTACGAATTACAACTTGTTTATTTTTAACTTCAATTAAACCCGGTCAGTGATAGTAGACATTAAGTATGTATCAGTATTAGAATGCTCGATTTAAGTGCATGTTTTATTATTCATCTTTTACTTTTAATTAAAATTAACTTTACAAGGGAAGTTTTATTAAAAAAGGCGCCTTTACACCGCAATCTGATGTGGAGAATTGAGCTGTTCTTTTTCATTCTAAACCAGCAATATTTGTGTTTTCATTTATTCGGTAAACTACTTATATTGCTATTTTTTTTTATTATATTAAGAAATACATGACTTCATGAGAAGAGCTCGGATTTATATGAAACAAATATTGAAGAAAAAGCTGCCTATATGGGCAAAAATTTATATTAAAGAAGGCAGATATCTTTACATATAAGCAATATGTAGGCAATATCCGCTCCGTGTGTGACCATGGTAGGGGTACCTTGAAACGATGCCAGCGTGCGTCATCATCATCATCAGTGGCGTTACAGCTCTTTATGAGCCAAAGCCTTCTTCAGAACAATCCTCCATTCGCCCCTGTCTCTCGCAACTCTTCTTCATGCTCTAATTCCGATAGACTTCAAATCATTTTCTAGGTTGTCTTGGTACCTAAGTCTCGGTCTTTCTCTTCTTCGTTGTCCGATCGGCCCTCTTCGGTCAAAAACTTTTCTGACTATGGCATCTTCCTCTCGTCTGATTACATGACCTATCCATCTGAGGCGTGCTACCTTAATGAATTTTACAACGTCAGGTTCTCCAAATCTTCTATACAACTCAAAATTGTAACACCTGTGCCACAAACCTTGTTCTTTTATGCCTCCATATATTCGTCTTAGTATTTTTCGCTCAAAACGTTTGAGCAATTCATGGTCATTCTGTGTTAGTGTCCAAGTTTCTGAACCATATGTTAACACTGGTCTTATTAGTGTTTTGTATACAGTCAGTTTAATTTTTCTAGGCATTTTTGAGGCCATCTGTCTTCTTAAGCCATAGTAACACTTATTGGCGAGCACTATTCTTCTTTTTATTTCTTCACTGACGTTGTTATCTTTGGTTAGCAGCGACCCTAAGTATATGAAGGTGTCAACACCTTCCAGTTCTAGGTCATCAATTATTATTCGTGTAGGTGTCGGGTTGCTCGACCTAGTGCAACACATATATTTGGTCTTTTGAACATTTATATTTAGTCCTATTCTGTGTGCAGATGCTCTTAACGACCGAAATGCTTCAGTCAGAGATTCTGTGGACCTACCTATGATGTCTATGTCATCAGCGTATCCGACAATTTGTACTGATTTGTTAAAGATAGTACCATTCGTAGTAATCTGCGACTCTCGAATTATTTTTTCTAATGCCAGGTTAAATAAGAATGCCAGCGTGCGTAGCGGCGAAATATGACAAAATTGGACACTATCTTTTTACGCATAAATTTTATCAAAAATGTGTGCAAATACATGTTGCGTATTTAATTGTGCTAATAATAGCAAAAATAGTAAGTGTAGCTTTTATAGGTTTCCAAAGATTACATATAAATTAGAGAAAAGAAAAAGATGGATCCGTGCTATTAATATGAAAAAGGAAATATTACGTAACCTCATT
The DNA here is from genome assembly GCF_040954645.1 of Diabrotica undecimpunctata. Taxonomy (NCBI): domain Eukaryota; kingdom Metazoa; phylum Arthropoda; class Insecta; order Coleoptera; family Chrysomelidae; genus Diabrotica; species Diabrotica undecimpunctata. The sequence goes on from NC_092804.1 coordinate 8,274,075, forward strand.
TTTATGCAATTGAAATATTTAAATAATTTACCTTAAATGATATTTTATAAGGCTTCAAGCTAACTGCAGAGTGCCTGATGACTTTAGCTTTTATATCATAACTTTTACTATTACTGTTTTTAATTATATGCTCTTTCACGTGAAAAACTTGATTTGCCAGTACTAGATTTTTAACTTTTCTTTTCCGTTTGGGCTTAAAAAGATATATTATGATGAATTTTGAGAAACCCAGTTTTTAATACTACATTTATTTTGTACATAAACTGAAAAAATATAATTAAAAAGTTAATTATTAATAATTGTCAATTTCGCCTGTATTTAACAATGTCAAACATATGTCATTAATGTCTATGTCATTAACCTGAAAATTGGTAGGTCCAAAACTGTCAGATGAAGGCGGTAGGTGTCGTGTCAGTCACGCACGGAGCGAATAGGAAAATAGCTTACTATTTATTATACACAGTGAATTAACTTAATATTAACACAACATAACATTATTCTGAATCAATTTTTTGTGGCATCTTAAAGTAATTACTATGTTAATGGGAATAACCCACAATTGAATTGTAAAATAAGTTTATTGACGTTTCAATTTCCACTTCGGAAATCATTATCAAATTATAATTTATTAATGTTTGTATTTTGATAACTATTTCCCAAGTGGAAATTAAAACGTCAATAAACTTATTTTAAACTTCAATTGTGGCTTATTTCCATTAAAATAGTAATTAACACTACATTAGTAACACAAAAAACTAATAACTAAATAATTGTTAATTCATAATTAAAGATTATAACCACGTAAATTTTTGAAGTGAAGTGATATACTGGTGTTCTATTATTTTTTTCTCTATAGTAAAATGCTGAGGCGAGCATCACAGAACTGGTGCCACAAGATGGCGTCGTCACGGATCTAGCGCCACTAGATAGCGTAGTCATGGGTAGCGTCATAAAATAGTGGTTCTTCGCATCGATTCACCACTAAACTGTTTTTCAATGGATAGCATCGCTAGGGCATGAGTTTTTCTTCTGACATCGTACTCCGCAGAAAATTTTTTATTATCTTTGGAGTTAAAATGATTTTTCTGCTTCTACTGTTATCATAGGAGTTGTGCATGCAATGTTAACTAATTTTATTGACTCTGATAATTTGAATTTGATTTTTGAATTCTTGCAGGGTCTACAGCTCTCATTTGCAGTTGATTATAAAGAATCTCAATGTGCTTCATAATGTTATTAAAGAAATTTAGCCAGTATAAAAACATTTACTTCTTTCAATAACTTGTTGAACGGTTTGAGAATCGCGTTCTTTTTCAATAATTTCTTCAAAACATTGCATGAGATCGTCTTTGTGTTAAGATTGTGCATAATTACGTATTATTTTTTGTTCTATGGTTAAAAATTATCTAATTTTGTACAATTTTGAACTTTACATCTTTCAAAAGGAGGTCAAGGTTTTAAAAGACAAATACAAATACAAAAATAAAGAAAAATACAATAGTCTTGTGAACTAGATTTCACAAAGGATAACAATATTTTTGTTGTTGCAGGTTCGATGCCCGGAGGACCTGGCATTCCTGAAAATATCACCGTGACTTTCCTCAATCCCACGTCAGTTCGTGTCTCGTGGGCAACTTCCGTTGAAAACGCCGACAAATATGACGTCACATATAAACCGACGGGTGCCAGGTAGGGCTATACTTAAAACCTAAAAAAAAGAGATATTTCTATTATTTATAAATAAGATATTTAAATACAAGTGGTAGAATAAATTAGTATTTATCATTTAAATAAATTCTAACACGAAATAATTGCGGTAGTTTAAAAAGTTTAGTTATTTATTTAATTTAATAGCATGCAACAGCTACGTCTTCAATTAAAAATTTTACACCAAAAGATACAATTATTATAAAATTTTTAATTTTTTTGAGTTTCTCACTAGGTTTCGCTATTATATATTTTCATTTTCTTTTATTCTGTACATTTTTATCACAGTGTTCCATAGTTTTACTTCTTCTTCTTCTTCTTCGTCTAACCATTCACGTCCACATCTGAACATAAGCCTCTTCAAGTCTTCCTTTCCATTGCTTTTTATTGTACGCTACTTGTAGCCAATTTTTCCCGGCAGTCCTTTTCAGATCATCTGTCCATCTCATAGGAGGTCTGCCTCTGGGTCTTTTGTGTTGGTATGGTCTCCAGGTTAAAATTGATCTGTGCCATTTGTTTAGATCGCTCCTAGCTACATGTCCTTCTATTTTTTGCTTTATCTTGTAGATCTTTTCTGGCAGTCCATGGTCATCAATTTTCACTACACGACTAGTCCATCATCGAGGTCTCTGAAACCTAGCAAATTCTGAAATATGTATTTTTTTAAATAGTTGGTAAAGTTTGTAGTTGTATCAGGATCTCTGTATCTCATATTGATTCATCAGTATAAAGATTTTTCTTATACTTTTTGTTTCAGAAACGACATACTATTTTTTTGCGTTTTTAATCATCATCTACACTCTGAGCCAAAATTAACCGGCCACCTTAAAAATGGGTAATTTTTGATTTCTCATATATCCTAAACCTGTTGTCCGATTTAAGTGATTTTTTTAATATGTTATAGCCTTATTCCTTGACAATATCTTTATAATAATATTGTTGCTAAACAGGTAAATTTTCATTGTATACCGGGTGTACGAATCAAACTGTGTTCTTTCTTAAAGTTTGCATCACCCTGTGGAATATTCTAGCATTTGTAGAATACTGAAATTAAATCATAACTATGGCCTCACGCTTTCTCAATATTTTGTTTTTTATTTTATTCGCTTATGTTGGATAATACATTACAGTAAAAATCCAATGAAAAAATTCAAATTAACAATATTTTGGAAATCAAAGTCTAATTAAAAAAAAATTGGGTATCAATAATGGGTGTTGCTGCCTCTAGCCCTTAGGACTTCTTGGAGCCGGTTTGGCAATCTATTCATGATATCCTGGATATCAGATTGGGGGATATTGTGCCACTCCTCTACCACAGCTGTCTTCAGTTCTTCAAAGGATGCAGGGGCTGGTACTCTTACTCGTACCCGTCTTTTGAGGTTGTTTCAGATATGCTCAATTAGGTTAAGATCGGGACTGTGTACTGGCCATGGTAGAACTTGAATCCCGACCTCATTAAGGTACTCACTGGTAGATCTTGCTGTATAGCAATGTGCATTGTCATGCATTAGTCTGAAGTTATCACCAATGAATGGTGCAAAAGGCATGACATGGTCTTGGAGAACTTCTTGCACGTATACTTGGGCATTCACACTGCCTCTACCGAACACAACAAGATCAGTACGCGCTTCGTAAGAAAAACCTTCCCAAATCATTATTGCTGAATGCATATTTGCTGCATGCATTTTGATGTCTATAGACACGTTGGCGTCCATCTGGACCTTTTAGGGCTATTCTACTCTCATCTGAGAATAGTATATTCTTTCATTCCGCCATAGTCCAGTTAGCATATTCTCGTGCAAAATGAAGTCTAGCTCTACGGTGTTGTGGGAGCAGTTGTGGTGCGCCAGCTAGACGAAAAGCCCTCAAGTTTATTTCTGACAGTCTTCTTCTAATCGTTTGTCTACTCACAGTAACGTTTCTCACCTCAAGAAGAGACCTACCTGCTTCAAGAGCGGTGCAAAAGCGATTTCTAAATACTTTAGTGACAATGAAGCGGTCATCTCGAACTGAAGTGCATCGTTTTCGGCCTTGACCTGGCCTACGGTTGTACGATCCTGTCTCCCAAAAACATTTGATGGCATCATGTACCGTAGTTGTGGGTACATCGAGTATACCAGCGATATGACGTTGACTGTAATTAGCATCAACTAAAGCCAGTGCCCTAGCAGCATCAGTTGGAACGAGTGGTATTTTTAGAATCACAAATACTAAATTAGCACCAAAATTTGAACTTAAACAATATTCGCTCACAATGATATAAAATTACAATTTTAATTTTAATTACAAATTGTTTAAGAATTGTTATTAACACGGAAACAGATTTGCAACAATGTCTTACAACGACTATATGTCAAAAATCCTTCAATGACACAAATTTAGGAAACAAACTGTCACAGGTAATGTAAACAAAACAATAATAAAGGTGGTGGTGTTAATTTTGCTGGTGAGTTAAATCGTCTGTATTGATGAAAAACATAAGCGAATGAATGAAAAAACAAACTGTTGAGAAAAATGAGGCTGTAGTTAGGTTTTAATTTCAATATTTTATAAATGCTAGAATATTCCACAGAGTGATGCAAAAGAAAAAAACACAGTTTAATTCGTACACCCGGTATACAATGAAAATTTACCTGTTTAGCAACAATGTTATTATAACGATATTGTTAACTAATAAGGCTATAGCATATTAAAAAAATCACTTAAATCGGACAACAGGTTTAGGAGATATAAGACATCAAAAATTACCCATTTTTAAGGTGGCCGGTTAATTTTGGCCCAGAGTGTATATATCATACCCACAATATTATATCCCACACTATTTCAAATAACAGCTGTTGTTCTTTTTGCATCAAGTTAGTGGTAATAACACATTTAGTTAGTGGTTTCGGCGGCCTAATTTGCCATTCAAATATTGTTCACTCTCCAAGTGGCTGTAAGTCGAGCTTCGTTGCGGACAAGTCCGTTAGTGTAATTGTTTGAATAGGGTTCGATCAAGTGGCTCTCCAAAGGTAATGGCAAACTTTGATTACAGAGTTTCTAATTGGTAATCTACTGTTCGGGAATAATGGAATTTGATGTGTATTGTAGTTTATAGTTCGTAGTGGGTTCGTAATTACAATCAATTCGTGGTTGTTTAAATTGGAGTTAACAGTTTAAGCCAATTTTACGTGTCTTAGTTTCATACAAAATGAAAAGATCGTACAAAAACTCAACCAATTCTTTCATTCTGCTTTTGTCAATAATACAAGTATGGCTACTAATTTTAATACCTTTAAATATTGTACCTGTTTTATTGTTCTACTTTTACAGAATAATCGGGTTACTTGACTGCATTAATCATCAATCCCCCTTTGTTGAGATCCTGTCTCTAATTGTCAAACGTAGACATACCGATGTTGACCTTAATTGTTGCCGATATTAATGATACATAAGCCTCAGGAATTCCAGGGAACATTCTGATATTGAAAATCATCCCAATTAGTCCCGCTTGCGTATCAGGTAGTCGTGTCAACCTGCCCAGGAGCGCAGAGTGGCTCTCGGTAAATTGAATTCTAAACTGAATAAACAGTGGCGACGATCATAAAATATTCAAAGTGCAACAAATATTTACGATACGATTCGGAATGTAAATTTAGAAAAGGGCAGGTCAAACTGTAGCGTGTTTATTAAATAATGGCCTTATATACAGTCAATTTGGTTTTAGAAGCTAATGGGTGACAAGAAAATCTTGTTTGTATTAATAAAGGTAATAATACAAAAATTCTTACAGTATATTTCATGAACTTGCGACTGTTTTGGATTATCGCTAGACACTCGACAGCCAATGGTCCACGGCATACGAAGTACGAAAGTAAATTGCTCTAGTAATGAAAATATAAAACAAGTAATTTCCGCCTAGCAGTTTTACCTTTTTTGCTTAACATTAAAGACAGTTCCATGTTAATTAAGAAGGTTATAAAAAAATTTAGATTTTTGAAACAGATTTTTATTTTATATTTACTCGAAAAATATTTGGTACAACCGTATTAGCTATCTATTTATCTATCTATAGCCCAAAATCTATTCATGTGTTGAATATAGTCCTCTCCCATTTGTCTCCATTTGTCTCTGTCTTCTGTTTGTCTTTTCCACATTGGACCTGCGCTTTGCTCAATGTCATCTTTCCATCTCATTTGCGGTCGACCTCTTGACCTTTTTGCAGTATATGGTCTCCAGCGGCCAATTTCTTTATTCCATCTTCCATCCTGATATCTTTCGTTATGCCCAGCCCATTTCCATTTTAATTTCAATGCATGTTCGACAGCGTCTGTTGTTCCGTTTTTGCATCTTATCCACTCGTTCCTCTTTTTATCTCTCAACGATATTCCCAACATTTGTCTTTCCATAGCTCTTTGAGTTTTCTTTATTCTAAGTTGCTCTTGGTACACGTCCACGTCTGGGCACCATATGTTAGAACAGGTAGGACGCATGCATTAAATACCTTCGTTCTTAATTTTAAAGGTAGTTTTTGGTTTTTGATAGTATATGAGAGTTTTCCGAATACAGCCCACCCCATTCTTATTCTTCTGGTTATTTCTTTAGTCTGGTCACTTTTGTCTGCTCTGATAGCTTGTCCTAAGTAAATATATTCTTGGACGTGTTCTATGTTTTTTCCACCTATGGTAATTACTGATCTGTCTTCTGTATTAGTCATTATTTTAGTTTTCTTTAGATTCATTTTTAGTCCTTTCTCAAGAGATGTTTTTTCTAGGTCTGAAATCATTAGTCGTAGTTGTTCCATAGTTTTTGCTATCAGGAGTACATCATCGGCGAGTCTCAGATGATTTAAGTATTTTCTGTTTATTTAAATCCCTTTATTGTCCCAGTCTATAGATTTAAAAATGTCTTCTAACGCCAGAGTAAATAGTTTGGGTGATATTGTATCCTCTTGTCTGACACCTCTACAAATTCTAATTAATGGAGTTTGCAAATCTCTGTCTAGCTGAATTCTGTCTAGCAGATTAGCTAGTTTCTAGAATTTAATACGGTTCTAATCAGTGAGCTCTGAGGCATATTTATTGAATCCCTTATAGCCTATACTTGGGTTTTTGACCATTCGGAAAAACTGATACCTTACTTAACACGTTTCTTGCCGATAACTCGTTGGAGCGTCGCTACAAGACTTTAGCTAGACGCCGACGACGTTTTCGCGCGTTCAGACTCAGACAACAAGCACCTGAAGACAGGATATATAAAATTAGATCCGTAATAAACCTTTTTAATAAGAAAATGGAAGAAGTTTATTATCCTGATCGTAATTTGAGCTTAGATGAGTCAATTGTATTACACAGAGGACGACTTAATTTTAGACAATACTTAAAAAACAAAAAGCATAAATATGGAATAAAGTTGTATATGTTGACCGAACCAAATGGTCTAATTTTAAAATTTTTAGTTTATTCTGGAATGTTTGACGATTAAGTTAGAAAGTGGTTCAATAAAGTGGTTTTGCACCTATTAGAAGGAAAACTAAATGTAGGCCATTGCGTATACATGGACAATTTTTACAACAGCTTTGATTGAGCAAACAAATTTACTTAAATTTTTAACTTACTGCACAGGAACTCTTCAAATTGACCGTTGAAATAATCCTGCAGAAGTAAAACAAGAAAACTTGTTAAGTTAATCATTTCGAGACTCCAGGTACATATGTATACCACTATGTTTGCATACGAGCCTAAAATAATCTTTGCCGTTAAATTATATTTAAAAATGCGCCAGTCAGTTCTCCATTGTATCGTTTACGAATTACATATATCATTTCACAGACTGTTTGTTTTTATGTCTTTTTATAGTAAGTCTTTTTATAAAGTCTATGGTACTAATAAGTACCAATAGTCTTATAGTACGGTATGTAAGTGTACCATTAGTCTTATTTATGTCATTTTTAAATATAGATAAGAAAAGACCACTTACACAAGAAGAACTTAAATATTATGCAGAATTGTCATTTTCCGAGTCTGAAAGTAGTGATGAGATGTATAAACCTTCTGATGATGAATCGGAATCAAACGAGTACTGCCAAGATAACTTTCACAAAACTTCTGATGAAGAATCAGAATCAGAGAGCCAGTTAGAAGTTCGAGATATACAGGAAACTTTAGAAATAACTGCCACACTTAGTAGTTCTTTTGTGTTGTGGTCAACACCAAATAAAGGTTTTGCTCCGAAAAAACAAATTTCAAGTCAACGTAGTTGTATACTGGATGCTGGCATACAATCTAACTTGTCGCCGTACCAATATTTCAAAAAGTTGTTTCCACATTCTTTGTATACGTATATTGCTCAATGTACTAATAAAAGGATTGAAATATGTAAGAAGCAGTCAAGAAGAAAGGCTCGTCTGAAAGAAACTGGCTTAGGCGAAATTCAAATAGTTCTTGGTTGCATGCTAGTTATGTGCTACAACTGTGTATCAAAAATCAGTAATTATTGGTCAACATATCCTTCACTTGGAAACGTCTCGATACAAAAGGCAATATCCCGTGACAGATTCAAAGTTATATCTTCAAAAATGTATTTTGCATCACCAAGGAAACCAACAGAAGCTTCAAAAACGTATTACATCGATGACTTTGTACAATGCTTGAACGATACCTTTCAAAAATATCGACAAGACAGCAGTTTTTAAAGTATCGATGAGTCCATGACGAAATTCAAAGGTCGATCGTCACTCAAGCAGTTTATGCCGCTAAAACCAGTAAAAAGGGGAATTAAAATGTGCCTTAGGTCAGACTCGTTTACTGGATATACCTACGACTTCAAGATTTACACAGGTCGTGAAACTGAATATGTAGAAGGAACTCTTGAGGAACGTGTAGTGAACAGACTTATTTCCACAGCAAAAGAAAGAGATATAACCTTTTGCTTTGATCGCCTTTTTACTTTGGTTTATCTGTTGGAAAATCTACAGTACGCAGCAATAAATACCTGTAACCAGAATAGAAAAAACTTACCAAAAATAAAAGATAAATTGCGAAGAGGTGAATGCTTATTTCAGTGCAATGAAAATGGACTAATGTTTGTGAAATGGCAGGACACCAAGGATGTCTTGATGCTGAGTAATTGCCATATTGACAATGTTTCATCTATCAATAAAACCATGAGAGATGGCTCGAAAGTAAATGTGCCTTACCCAGAAATGATAGCGTGCTACAGGAAAATTATGGGTGGGGTTGATCTAGCGGACCAAATAATAGGATTGTACGATTTAGATCGTAAATCAAACAAATGGTGGAAAAAAGTATTCCATCGTTTGCTTATGATGTCAATTGTAAACTCATGGATTATTTGTAATGAAAAAAATAAGAAAAAAATTCCTCCGATACAATTCCTGGTACCTCTGCCAGAAAAAATAATTGCTGAACGATAAAAAATTTCTGCTATACGACGTTTATCTAAGAAGGAAAGAATATCTATAAAAAGAAAACGTTTTGAGAGTGTGTCATTACATCTTCCAATTGAAGGAAACACAAGAAGACGATGTAAAAGGTGCACTGATAATAAAACACAAACACGTACAAAAACCATTTGAGAAGAATGTGTCATTCCTTTATGTAAAAAGTGTTTCGTAGTATATTACCGTCAATAATATTTTGTATTTTTGAGTAATTGTTTTATATTTTTGAGTAATAAAGTAATAAAAATATATTAATAATATTTTATGTAGGACTGTTGGTACACATACGTACCATTACACAAGACTAATGGTACGTATATGTACCACCAACACCCTAACGTTTTTATTAACATTTTTTGTCAAAAAAGGGTATATTTGTGTATATAAAAATAAAAAACCACAAAAATATGTTTTTAAAACCCGTTAAAAAAACCGTCTCGAAAGGATTAAAGGTGTAATAATTGCCCGTTGCCGAAAAGGGATATTAGTTGGCAGATGAAAGGATAAGAGAGATGTTTACTATATAACAACAGAATGTCAAAACACCTTACAACAAATTACAACCAGAGTCTGTTATAAGATATAATAAAAAAATGTCTGGTATTGACCGACAAGACTAGATGTTTGCCTATTATCCGTGTCAAAGAAAAACTGTACGATGACCAACAAAAATATTTATACATATTGATCTTTACGAATTTCGTTTAGAACTCGTTAAATCAGTTTTAAAATTAATAAATCTGAAACCAAACATGTTACAAAATATCACCTAGTAACAAAACGAGAGGTAAAAAAACTAAAGGGAAAAGTTATGAGAAAACGCTGTAAAACTTTTCGCGAACGAAATATGTGTACCCGATACCCCTGGATTTTGTCTGGATTGCCGTCAAATATTCCACATTTAAACCTTAGTTTTGTTTTATATATCCATATTTATATTATATTAAATAAATATTCCTATTCCTATATACTTTATTTGAACTTTTCCAAAAACTTATAAATAAACGTCTATGTACCAAAAACAGTAAGCGGCTTTTGGTGAAAACCTACCCAAAATAGATCGGCAGTCACCGTTTTAAACGATATTTCCAAACCGCTTGCAAATTTATGGGACTCTAATAAATTTGTCATAGTAGTATTCGTGATTGAAAAGAGTTTGTTTGTATATTAACAGAGAAGATGGAGAGACGTAGATTGTTATTATGTTTACGATCAAACGCATAAAATTGCAATATCTGGGACACGTTATGAGAAATCAACACCGTTACTCCCTGCTGCAGTCTATATTGCAAGGTAAAGTCAAAGGTAAGCGGGGACCCGGTAGAAGGAGAATATCATGGCTGCGGAATTTAAGAACATGGTTTAAGAAAACCTCAACGGAGCTGTTTCGAGCCGCAGCGAGCAAGGTCATGATTGCCAATATGATTTCCAACATCCGAAACGGATAGGAACCAGAAGAAGAAGAAGAAGAAGATTGTTATAGATATAAATCGAGTAATATTTAATGTGCAAGCTCATTTTACTGCGGAAAAATCCAATGGAGGTCCTTTGCGACCAGAGCAATTCGAGCATAAACGTGTGTGTGATGTATTGTGTATTAGTAAGACAAAACTCATGGCAACATGTTGCCAGAAATCGAACAGAATGGCGACGAATCTTAGAGCAGGCCAAGATCCACAGAGGATTGTCGAGCCAAAGATGATGATGAAGACAAAACTCAAAGAAATTTTGAAAAACAGAACGAAAAAGTGTAAATAGTGAAGTAGAGGTCGCACAATATAAACATAGACCACACCCTAAGAATAAAGATCTTTAATTTTGCTTCGTTTTAGGCTGATAGGCAAGTTTTGGTAAATCCTTGCTTAGATGACTTGTAGCTTGGACATTCTTACGTACAAGGTATTTACTAAAATAATCCCAATTACGATTTATAAGCGATCCAGTCCGCCATTGCACAAATCTTTGAACAAATATAATTAATTAGTGCTTGTAATATGAAGGTAAAAATTTTAGATTCTAGACAATAACTAAGATATATGGTGCTTGACTGCCAGCAGTATAGGATGCTTCTTATCGAAACTGAAGTTTTACTTTCTTAACCTACCGCCTGCTCTTATTACGTCATTTTTATCAAGAAAGGTGTTTAAGCTTAAGATTCTACTTTTTTAAAAATGGCTACACCCCTCTTACGAGTTCCTTGAAAATGTATTACTCTGAGCAACTCTCACTAGGTAGCACAATAAATGATGCAACTCTTGTTAAGAGAACCTGTGTGCCTAGAAGAATCGCTAAGGACCACACAGCTGTGTTAGAATCTCAACAATAGGCCACAACTCGCTTGAGTGTGACAAATTTAGAAAATTTCTCGACTGGATATTGGAAGCAAGGAACGGTAACCAACGAGTGTGTTAATTGCGTCATTTCGGGTAAAACTTGCGGTAGTTAAAAGGAAGAGATTTGTCAAATACTCTAAGTTCTATGAGAAATGACGGCCCATGCTACCAAAAGTCTCATTCTTGAGATTATCTGGATTGATACCTTTGGATAAGAGATTAGCAGGATTATCAGTCGTGGTTACATGCCTCCAATAGTCAACATTTGTATTTGCTTGAATCTCGCACACTCGATTGACTACAACCATTTTTAAATGATGAAAAGGTGTTTTGATCCATTTCAAAACGACAGTAGAAACCTTCCATAGAAAGAAACAATCAAACTTAATATTGAGACAATCTATTAAATTTTTGAAATATGGGTGCTACCATAAGCGCACCACAAAGTTCTAGTCGAGGGATTTTCTTTAGCAGAGATATTCTTCTATGCTCTGAGGCAATGATATGCCTCTAATGTAAATAAACACTTTATAAGAAAGATTCACTAGCGTCGTAAAAACCATGAATTTCTACTACTTTATAATTCTTGGTACTAGCATGCCGCGGAATGATTAAGTCATTAACATGACATAATTCAAAAAAGTTTTATTTAAAAATTATTTATAAAAGGTATAAAATTAGAAATACCCTTTCGGGCTACATCACACAACATTTTTGGACTAAAAAGTCCATTATTAGTGTAATAATACGAGGTATTAATTAGGTAAAAACCTTTAAAAAGTTACAAAATTTATTTTGTTACATGATTGTTAAAAATATGTTGTGATGTTAAAGTATTTAACTATTGTTTCCGTAGCAGGATATTCGTCTATCACTTACTATTTTCAATATTTTTATGATGAGACTAAGTACTTTTATCTCACTGTAGTGTACGCATTGTTGTATCTTCTTCTTTAGGTGCCGTCTTCTTAGCCAAGGTTGGCGATGACCTTTGCAAAGTCTCCCCTATTTTGGGCTTCCCTTATTAAACTTTGAAAGTCTAATCCTGTCCAATCTTTGATGTTGCGCAGCCAGGTCATTTGTCGTCTACCCGGGACGTGTCTGCCTTCTATTTTCCCTTCTATAATAAGCTGAAGGAAGTTATACCTGTCGTGTCTAAATATGTGTCCAAGATAAGACGTTTTACGCTTCTTGACAATTTCTGTGAGTTCACGTTCTCTATTCATACGCCTTAAAACTTCTTCATTTCTATCGCGGTCGATCCATGGAATTTTCAGCATGCAACGAAATAACCACATCTCAAAGCTCTCTAAACGTCGTAACGAGCTGACTGTTAACGTCCAAACTTCCACGCCGTGTAATAGTACACTATATACATAACACTTTATCATGCGGTATCGTAGGGACAAATCAAGATTACGGCTAGTGAGTAACTGTCGCATCTTTAAGAAGGTGTTTCTTGTCTGTTCTATTCTACATTTAACCTCTTGTTCTTGGTCTAAGGTTTCATGTATCCAACAGCCTAGATACTTAAAATTTTTCACTTGTTCAACTAGATTGCTGTTGACTACTATGTTTATAACTGGTGTGTGTTTCTTTGAAATTACCATTGTTTTGGTTTTTTTACATTCACCTTAAGGCCGTATAGTTCTCCTTCTCGCACTACTTTGGTTAACAGAATTTGTAGTTCTTCTTCACTGCCAGCAATCAGTACTGTATCATCAGCATACCTGATATTGTTCACGATTTTTCCATTGACTTTTATTCCTTCTTGTGCTTCATCTAGAGCATATGCAAAGATGTCCTCTGAGTACAAGTTGAATAATAATGGTGATAGTATACAACCTAATCTAACTCGTCTTTGGATGTTTATGGTTTCAGTATCACCCATTTCAGTACTGACAGAGGCGTTTTGGTTTCAGTAGAGTTCACGTATTGTATTATATTGTTGTATACCGTCTTTAATTAAGCACTTTATTTACATGTATATGAAACAAAGTATGTATGAGATATTCGAAAATTTTTATTCGTTGAAAAGCATTTCGATACTATTATGTATAGAATACAACATAATTCAAATGTCCTCTGCGGGTTCGCTTGGTGTCACCCATCCGAAATGTCCAATTTTCCATGACTCTGGCACAGAAATAAGGCTGAATGTGACAGATAGAATGGACTATATTGGCTTTGAGAACCTCTGTAGTTTGTGGCTTGTTCGTATAGACCTACGATATAAAAAAATCCTACAAGAAAGAGTCCAACGAGGTCAAATCGTACGATCTAGATGGCCAGTTTACATTACCACCACGTGAAATGATGATAACTACAAATCACCTGTGTAGAATGTTTAGTTACATGATCAAGTGAATTCGATTCACTGTTTGCGATTGTAATAATTCAAAAGTTGGAATATCTTTGATTTATTTAGAGAAAAGAAGATCAATGTTCAAGGAAAGATTAAAAATAATAATATCCTACATTGCTTATCAGACAAATGGTTTAGAACAAGCTCACTCGAACAATTTTGCAGTGTAGTAAACTGGAACGGTATTGCATTTGTGATTGCTGAAGCATAAAAGCGCCAAAGAAGTAAAAGATATATAAAGAAAAAGTTCTTTTTCTCATTTTTTAAATTCCATTTTTATTGCTCAAAGGCTTTACCCGATAATTTTACTGTTCAACTTTTTCAATACATTCATTATTACACCTATAAATAGGCTCAATTCCCGCCAATGACAAACCAGTTCGGTGGTCGCATGTATCGTAATAACCTATCGATTAGTCGATATGACGGTTTTCCTCGTGAAAATACACTGGAGATGGAGATGTTATAAAAGGGAACGAATTTAGTAGTGGTGTGTTTGACAAGCGAAACGTGAGGTTCAATTTTGCAAGTCGGTTTCCATGGATTTCTGGGAACAAAATCTAATATTATTATCCGCCGTTAGTTTTAAAATTTTATTTGTGTTGTCAAGACAAAAATTTACCGTTAATTGAATTTGGCGTGAGTATTGTGTCAGTTTTTAAATTGTGGAAAACTTTTTAAACTGTTTTGACCCATTTGGTACCTCATTTATTTAAAAAATACCTAAAAACCACCAAATTCAATATAAAAATGATCAACTGACAAAAGGCAAGTGATAGTTTGTTAGTTTTAATATAAACGGTTTGTTTACAAAAAATGAATAACTGAATAACATTTAAAAAAAATTAGTACAGGTTGAAAATGCAACACTATTACAGCGACACAAATGAGAGATTTGCAACCTTGAATCAAAAATTTAAATCCTCTAGAATTTTTCTATTCATGTGTCTATCTTTCAGCCTAGAAAATTTCTATGGCAAAAGATGCAATATCCGGATTAAGCATTAAATTTCATGTGAAGTGAACAACCCCTTCAGGGCTTACGCCGCTTAAGCTTTCTAAGTCTATATTATTTTTCTATGTCTGCTTTTTCTCTACATTGCCATACACTCGCCCTGTTAAGGTCACTTGTTACTTCTGTATCCATGTAGATCTTGGTCCTCCACGTATTATTTTACCAGCTGGTTACAGTTCTATTATTGAGACTATTGTCGTAGATGGTCCTGATCTTCATATATTTTCTAGCCATTTTGCTCTTTGCTGTTTTATTTTACAAACTATATCTTTATTAATTTCTTTAAGCAGATCATGGTCGTTCTTTGTCTACATTTGTTTTCATTTATTGTTATTGGTCCTAATATTACTCTTAGTATTTTCGTTTCTAGTATTCTAATGTCTTCCTCTTGTTTTTTTTTGTCATACTAACGGTTTCAGCTGGCTACCTCATCGTCGGTTGAATTGTTGTTTTGTATATTCTTATTTTAGATTTATTGATCAATAATTTACTTTTTAGATATTTTTTATTTACATGGTATACGTTATTTGCTTTAATTATCCTTTCTTTAATTTCTGTTTCTCTTTCTCCATTGATTGTTAGTAATATTCCTAAATACTTAAACTTTTCAACTTCGTCAAATCAATATTTTCCTAATCTAATATTTTTCTTTTACAATATTTTATCAAATCTCATTATCTTTGTTTTTTATTAATTTATTATTAATCCCATTATTTTCGCTTGTTACCAATTCGTTTAAACTCATTTCCATTGTTTTTATATTATTTGTTATTAGCCCGATAACGTCAGCTATTATTTGTCCTTCTCTCATTCTAATTGTACCTTTGTTGATTTGTTGAGTTGCTGATCACTTCTTGTCCAACCCTTTTATTTACAACAAATTCCTCTAAGTCTTCTACTTGATTTTTTACACTTACTACGGTTCTACTTATTGTAATTTTTATTGATCGTCTTAATTTGTTGTGTACTTCTATTTCTCTCATCCACTTCCTCTCCCAACTTCTTCCATTGATCTTTATCCTAAGCAACATACTTCAAATTTGTTCCGGCTTTTCTTTTTATGTCATCTACCTGTCTTATCTGTGGTCTTCCTCTTGGTCGTTTACCTTTGTTAGGTCTACAATGTTGTAATACGGCATTCCAACGTTGGTTTTTTTGTCTAACAGTAACACCTGCGAAGCTATATTTGAGTTTGTAAATTTTTGTTGTGATATTCTCAACATTGCTCTTTCCATTGCCTTTTTGTTGTGGTTAATTTATTCATATTTGCCTTGGTTAGGGTCCAGGTTTGACATCCTTATGTAATGATAAGAAGAATGCACTGGTTGAATACTTTTCTCCTTAAGTGTTAAGGTATTTTGTGGTTCTTGAGTACCCAACTGAGTCCAAACCTGCCCACGTCAGTCTTGCTCTTTTAGTGATGTACGTACTTTGTCAAGTTTCAGAATTAGGCCTGGGTAGATATATTCCTGGACTTGTTCTATCTCGTTGCCATTTATAGTTCTACGTCTGGGGTCGTCTGTGCTTGTCATTGTTTTTTTTTGTCATATTCATTTTTAGGCCGACGTATTTCGAGGTATCTGCGAGTTCTTTGTTGTATGCTAACTATGATCACAATGTCGTCAGCGAATCTGAGGTGGTTTAACTTGTTCCATTAACGTTAATGCCATATGTTGACCAATTTGTAGTTTTGAAGATATTTTCTAGGTAGTTGTAATCATTTGCCTTTTCTATCTCATCTGTCTTCCTATCTCATCTCATTGTCAACAGATTGTCTGATAATATATCCTTTCTGAAGGCCAATCTGATGGTAATTATCCATTTTGTAAGTCAACCAATTGTTAATAATTCTTTTTTAACAGTTTGTATACTTGATTAACGATATAGATCTATAATTCTTTAGGTCAAATTTGCCTCCTTTTTTGGAGTATTCCTAGACTCTCGTTCAAGTCTTTAGGGATTTTTCTATTATCAAGACATCTATTACATATACATATATATTTTATAAATAGCTCTGTTAGTATAGGGATTGCGATTTTTAGCTGTTTTAAAGCTCTTTCTATTTCAAATCCCTCTATATTTGGGTGTACCTCTGATCCCACGTTTTTTAGTTTTTTTTGACGTCCTCATTTGTTAATTTATTAGGGTCGCGTTGCGAGCTGTACCTACAAGATTTTATAAAAGCCTTTGACTGTCTTTGTTATTTGATATTTGTCCTTCTCTTCCTCATTATTGGAGTCTTTAATCTTGATAATTTTTTGGACACCCAGTGTTGGTCTTGAACATTTTAGGTCTTTCTTATTTTCAATTAGTTGCTCTATTAAATAACCAATTAGGTTTTCTGGAACAAAATTTTTAGAAAGTAAGTTTTTTAAACTGTTTGGAGTATTGTGGCAATGTCTGTGGAACGTACATTTAGGCAATCTATTAGAAAGTGTTGTTTACTGTCAACTATATTACAGGTGGTGTAATTTGCAGGTTCACTTTTTTAAAACAGATCGGAGTGGGATAGTAACTGTGTCTGCAGTGTCCAAATCGTACATACATAAAAATTACTTGTGTTTTTTCCTTCTACCAATAAGCTGCAATAAGAGAATATCACTTTTGATGATCCTAACACTGAAGCTGAAATTATTCCACTTACTTAACAGTTTAATTTTGAAAAATCTTTTGGATTACTCACGACACTTTTAATCTCGAGTTTTGATGTACCGTTGTTAATAGCGTCACAAGCATATTTATCTTTGTGCAACGATACCTAAAAGAAGTTAATTATCCTGAAGTTTTCTTGAGCTTGCAATAATTCTAATTAAGTAGTCGTAACTACTAACCTACCTAATCTAACCTTTTTTATTACCAGGTCATAAAACAGAAGCTAGACACCTAAGTAAACATCTGGTAGTGTTCAGTTCCTAACTAAATCGAAATCTGTTCAACAGTTTGGCCCTATGCGAACTTCGCCGCACTTCCATGCCCCGAGACAACAGGAATTAACTTCACCCCATGCCTCTTATCTCAAGCAACGAGACAGGATGGTCCTGCACAACCCAATGATCAGTGGGCAGTGGCATTTAGCGAGTTCGCTCTCTTTCGGTCATCTCACTGTCTGGTCAGTTCGCGCCTTAATTTATACATCTTAAGCTCGATGCACACTTGCGTCTTGTTTGTTTCCTGTCTATACACATTAAGCGCTTTCTCGGAGTCTTCAGTCTCATTACGCCTCTCAAGAAGCATGTATGATTACAGGCAACGTGTTAAATTTGCGTTAACCGTGTATGAGTATTTATATAATAGAAAAAAATAAGTATGTGCCTCCTCTCCTCTTAATGCTGTC
Source organism: Diabrotica undecimpunctata (assembly GCF_040954645.1). Lineage (NCBI taxonomy): Eukaryota > Metazoa > Arthropoda > Insecta > Coleoptera > Chrysomelidae > Diabrotica > Diabrotica undecimpunctata. The sequence continues at coordinate 8,292,270 of NC_092804.1, forward strand.
ATGGTAATAGTCTAATATCGTATCCCATATGGCAGGTTGGTTTTTAACAGCAGCAATAAACAGTTCTGTATCCACGTTTAATTCCATTGCGCGGTCAATGTATGCTCGCTGATTGTATGCCCGAATTGTTGTGAAAGCCGCGTTCACGTTGTAGCGTAGTAGAAACTGGCGTCCTTCCGGCACATGTCGCTTGCAAGTCTTACTTGCTGTTTTGTTACTAGCCTTGCACAAAGCGGCTCCACTCGAGTGTGCACTGTGCAATTACAACTCATGTACTGTTACTACTGTTGAACCATTCAACACTCAATCCAGCGATCGCACGCCGCTTAACCGCGGCGTGCACCCTACATGCAAGGACGGAAGTGTGAATCGAGCCTTAAGGTGAAGGTCCCCCTGCTGCCGTCCTATTGTCGTCAAATTCGCTTTTGTTTTCCTCTTTATTCGACAACATCCTTACATAACAGTGGAGTGGATCACTTTTCACCATCCTTCATAGATACTATTTCCTCCATCATTTATCTTGCAGACTTAAATATCATTGCATACTTTCTCTCAAGCTTGTTTCATTGTATTTAAGTATTGTATGTGTCACAGTGTTCGAGCTGTCTGATTCTGTGCTCCTGAACCTCTGAAGCTAACCACAGAAGCAACCATGACCTGGAAGCACCTGCGTCAGATAATAATCTAGACTTCTTCTAATTTTGCATTTCATTTGATTTGCCACATCGTGATTAATGTGATTTTAAAGTTTAATGTCAAAATCTCTAATAATGAAGTTTATAGAAGGTGGCACTAGGATTTTCAATGCGCATTCTTCTTTCTCTCATAATAATGCTCATATCCCAGTCATCGTTGACATTGGCACCCAAATAGGTGATATTTTTAACTCTTTCTAACTTTATTACATATGCTCTGATGTTCATTGGTTGTAAGTTTTATCTTAGATGTTTTATAAATCGTTGCAACTCTTTTTCATTGAAAATAATCAGTACCGTGTGTTCTGCGTATCTGAGATTGTTGACATTAATTCCGTTGATTGTATTACCTGTCTTTTTATCTAAGGCTTCTTGGAAGATAAATTTGGAGTATATATTAAAAAGTAGAGGCGATAAAATACACCCTTGCCTCACTCCACGTAGTAATATTGTTCGGAAGCTCTTTTCTTGTGGTATTTTGATGAAGTTACTATTTTTATTGGGAATAAGCCACAATTAGCGTTTTCAATGAGTTTATTTTTGACGTTTTGATAGTTTTGAAACTATAAGTTTGTCGTGGGTGACCAGGTCAAAGAACGACTTAAATTCGATAAAACATGGTTTTTTTGCATTTATATTCCTACATTTTTGAACTCTGATCTGCATACTGAATAATGCCAGAATTAATAGCCAGTGTATTAATAATAAGTAATAGTGTCCTATTTTGGGTTTAGTATCAACTGTTGTGCCTCCATCTTCTCTTTGAGTGTTTTGTTTTAATAATGCTCCTACATTTTAGAATAAATGGGCGAAAGTTAGATTTGCTGATTGCAGATAACAGTATTTTGGTTCCCTTCTTTTGAGTTTCGTATTTTTTTGTTTCATTTTTTTTCTACAGAAATGAAGATATACAGGTTTATAACCGAGACTTTAAAATCTCAGTGCATCAATGTGTTCCGAAATAAAACTCCCTTTAGTATAAAGTAAAATTTTGAAAAGTTAACATCTAAAATTCAAAATTATATTAGAATGCTAATTTCACCGGTTATATCAGAATTTGAAGTTCATGTTTTATTAATCTCGAAGTTTCGTAAAAGTCGATAGTGGATAGGTCAAAATATGCGCATATTTTAGAATAGATATGCACATTTTCGTGCATAGTGCATTCTGTAATCGTTTGGTTTACCATAAAAGTATAACACGGCGTGTAGTTTAAGTATCAAAAAAGTCACTAAAAGATAAATAAAAATTTATTGATTTAAACTATTTTTATATATACCTCAGTAATAAATCATCTATTCTTAAATAAACCGTTTATTATTGATGTGTTTACGTCCAAACCGAAAGCCATTTTTAAATTGTGTAGTATAAAATATTTTCAAAACGATACAAATAAATTGATGTAGAATAGCTTTTGTAAATACTCGTGTTATTGTTAGAATTATTAATACTAAAACAACTTTATAAAAACAGAGTCTAAAGTCTAAGAGTAAATCTAAAATTACCGAAGTATACTGTTCAAAATTTTTAAAATTCAGCAAAAATGCAAGCATGTCCCTGTTATTTTTTATTTGTTTTAAAAATACAAAACCTCAAAATATAACAACTTTTTCAAAACGAAAGCCTTTTAAATCTCATAAATTGCTTCATAAAAATGTGCAATATATACATATAGTACCTTTAAGATGTTGTCTATTTTTTCCGTCTTAATTTTTTTGATTTGTTTATTTGTTTGCAAATTTACAAGCTGCTGTTAAAGTTGAATTTCTGGTGGAGTAGTCATGATTAGGTCTGGAAAACATGTAGGTGTTTACGAATTTAAGCAAACAGTTTCTAAAATATATAAAGAGGGAAGAATTAAAAGCCCTTGATTTTTGAAGTAGCTTCTACAATGTGTTATTCTACTGAGGTCAAAAAGATACCGTATTGCTCTTTTTTGTAATTTAAAAATAACATCAGATTGAACAGCTGTACTAGATTCCCAAAAAGGAAGGCCATATCGAAGATGGGACTCGAACAAAGAAAAATATGTTATTTTGGAAGACCCAACCCCATATATGCTGTTTATCCGCATAGGCTTTATTATGTATTAATATAGAAGTATCTGCGTTTTGTGACTTTTGTGTAAGTAGTATCGTTGTCTATTATACGTCCATTCCAAGGCTCGTTTGCGAGTTTCTGATAAAAATGCCCAAGGAGAAAACCTACACTAATACAAAAACCAGTGGAAGAACCAACTAAGAACAAACAGAAATGCATAGGGCAGGCGACTATGCATCATTCTAATATACCACCACCTCGACTTCCAGATGTAACATCATCGTGCCGAACGGCTGCATGGTCCAAGAGAAAAAGTTGATCTCAAAGATGCCCGAAGGTGAAGGATGAACCGAAGGGCTTGCCGGAGTATCAACGCACTGCCTTGCTCGACCAAAGAATCGACCCAACTTGTGGGAAGAATAATGGACAAAAATTTAATAAAACAGAAGATACCTATAGGGGTAGGAGAGTCTATGGAGAATATAAGCAAAGAGAGCCAGGCATCAATAGCGGAAGAGGAAGAAGAGGACAGTCGGGAGGAGAAAAATGATGAGAAGAACGAAGAGAAGAATGAAGACATGCGAACACAGTGAAAAAGAATGGTAGTGGAAAAAAACGGGAGATAGTAATGATGAGATTAAATGGACGACCAATATTAACAGAATTAATAAAAGGAAATCCCACGGAGATAAAGATATAGGAGTGGAAATAAGAATGAAACTCATTCAACCCTTATTTTTAGGGCTTGGGACTAGCATTGGTAGCTACTAAGCTACTCAATCCACCCAGGACTTGCCAGAAACGAAGTTATTTACACTAATTATTTCAACATTAATTCATATTGGAAAGAACCAGTGTCTTATAACTGGCTCGATATTATTTCGTTTACGGAACAAATAATAACTGTATTTTTACTGTAATAGTATATTTTAGTATTTTAGTGCCCCAATTTTATTTTTGTTCTTTTAACAAAAAATATTTACTACTCGTACGGTCGGTGATCTATGTACGTTTCACAAAAACATTGCGGTTAAAGATTCGATAAACATTTTTTCATCATCGAAAAATCAATAAAGTTCTCATTTCCTTCTTATGTTTGTTGGTTGTGTGTGGAATAAAATCAATTACAATAATTGTGTCCCTGGACACACCCCTCGGCCGGGAATTCTTTAATTTTTTTATGTGTAGCCAATACGAGCACTCCCCACTTGAGGGTTCTTCATTTAGTGGACAACAATTTTCAAGGAAACGTTAAAGGGTCGAATTGATATCCTATGAATATCAAAATGATTATTAAATTGATATGTAGGTTGGTAAAACTTACACCTAAATACTTCGTTTATTGTTCTTGAGATTTTTTAGAAATTCAATAGTGAAGCATGTCGTAAGAGTGCTTTAAAATAATAAATAAGTACACCAAATTCGGAGAATGACAACACATTGATAAATAGAACAAATTTAAATAGATCAGCCACAATGGGACTTGTGTCATATAGATACATTAACTTGAGATAATAGTTTTGTATTAAAATATTTGTTAAATATGGTTACGACAGTTTATTTTCCGATTTTAGAATCTTATATGGAAATCTAAAAGCTGAATAAAAACTCTAATTTTTGTACAACTTTAAACTTCCTACCTCAGATCTATTTCGTGAGCCAACAGTGAATATTTGTATTTATTTTCGCTCAGCTCATCTCACATGAAATAAACTACAACATTGCGTGCCTGCCGTCAGACGAATTATTCAATAGACCCAAAACAAGAAACAATACTTAATGGGGAAATATGTAATTTCCTCAATAAATATTTTAAAAAGGACTGGTCTGTTTATTGATATTTTTATTTGTAGCATTTGTGAATACGCTTAATGGTGTAAATCGATTGGTAATAGTGGCATCTCTGCTACTAAAAACTAGTATTTTTTTATTATTTTAATATCTGTAAATATAGCTTAGATCACAAATTAAGTACTGGGTAAATTTTTATTAAATATATCACTAATGAAGGAAAAACCATTAAAGTATCCTGCAAACACGATAAAAATATTATAACTATGCTTCAGTAGAGAAATCAGATATTTAGACTAAGATAAGAGGAAAGCTATTCAAGAAATTCAAAGAAGATTCAAGAAACAAGATCAATTTTAAGATAAGATGCATACAAAGAGATTATTGGATACGATTCACCAAAGACGTGAAACATGACCTATATGGAGCAAAAACAAACACAATAAAAATATGACAATGATCTTTTCATCATCATATAGGCGTGGGTCCTAATCTCCTCAAGAATTTCTCCTTGTTCTGGGTCTTTCTCTTTTTCTCTAACCAATGGTTTTTTAATATTGTTCTAAAGCTATTTTCTTGTGGAATGTTAAAGTAATTACTATTTAAATTAGAGTAAGCCACAATTAAAGGTTAAAGTACGTTTATTGAATAAAAATTTAAAGTACTGACCAATGGGTCTATCAAGGAGCGTTTTTCTAGCTGGCTCATTTTGTTCCATCCGCATTACATGCTCTATCCACCTCAGACGTCCTATCTTAATATGTTTTACGATATCTGGTTCCTGGTATATTCTATAGAGTTCGAAGTTGTATCGTCTTCTCCACACTCCATTCACTGCTTCATTGCTTCACTGCTTCATAGTAACATGTTTTCATTACTTTTTGTTCGAGTCCAGATCTCTGAACCATATGTTAGGACTGGGCGTACTATGGTTTTGTAGAGTTTTATTTTTGTATTTCTCGTTATAATTGTGGTTTTAAGGAGGAGATCAAAATCAAAAAAGCATCTGTTGGCCGTACAAATTCTGCGGTTTATCTCTGCAGTAGTATTATTTTCAGTGGGAGCGCTCTCAGGTATACAAATTCATTCACTTCTTCAATGACGTCGTTTTCTATAACAAGTGGTCGTAGGATTTGTAGTTGCGTGCTTATTTTCAAATACTTCGTTTTGTTGGTGTTTATTATTAAACCCATTTTTGTAGCTGATTCTTTTAATGCTACATTTACCTCTTGTACAGCGTTTTCCGTTCTACCTATCATCAGCATAGGCTAGCATTTGCACTGGTTTATTATGTATTGAACCAATGGTTGTGATTTGTGATATACGTATTACTTTTTCCAGTGCCAGATTGAACAGTATACAGGAAAGAGAGTCTCCCTGGCACAGTCCCTTATTTGTTTTAAAATCAAAGCTTACTCAAAATAATGTATTTTCGGATTACTTGATAGAAGACGAATTTGAAAAAGGCTCCAACGAAATTTTCATTAAAAATTTTTCCATTAAAAATTCAAAGGTTTAAAAAATATACTAAAATTTAGTTTATATTTAAACCACTACCACAATTTTTGTTACCAAAATTTTTATTAGGGATATAGAATTAAAAAAAATACAAATTTTATAAAAAGTAACTATGAACTTTTGTTTAAATAGCATAATTAACAATTATTTGTACATTTAGAACAAAAATATACACAATGTTCAAGACAAAGAAAAATGTCAATTTTTTGGCACTTTCTGTCCTTTTCACGGGGACACACTCCACATCTGGATGTTGTTCATTGTTTCTTGTTTGGAGGTCCTTGAGAGTCCTTTCCGCTATCATTTCTTTTTAGTTCCGCTCTTACGTCTGATGGTATTCTTTGATTGTTACCTCTTTTTTCAATATGTGGTTTAATTAGTTCCAAACCAAGTTCTTTTAAAAAAAATCTGCGTTTTAGTTTTTCAGTTGGCTTGTTATGTTGATAAATAACATAACTATTTATTCCTGCATTATTAAGTAGTGAAAAAAAAAATTGTTAGAGGCCATCGCTTGCTATTACGAGACACATTATATAACGCAGACATTTCGTCAACCATGTCTACGCCACCTTTTGTGTGATTATAAAAGTCTATAATCTCAGGTTTATTTGATTTGTGGTCAAATTCTGTAGCATCATGAAGTGAAGAAGCTACTAACACTAGTTTATTTTTCTTCGGGACAAAGGACACCAAAGAAATGTCTTTTTTAAATCAAAAAATTGCGTGGTTTTCAGCTCTATTTTTGGAATTAAAAAAGATTGTCGGTATTTCCTCCTTGTTTTTACGAATAATTCCAAGAGATGTTAACCGATGTTCATTAAGCAAATGTTCCATTAGCGGTATGCTGGTAAACCAGCTGTCGAATGTAATGTTGCGGTTAGGACCTGTTTACTACATCAAACGGTCTATTACTAAATTGAAAAGGTCCTTCAGGCTGTGAGCCAACATATACCTCTAAATTTAATATGTAGAATGTTTTGGCATCCACTAAGGCAAATATTTTAACACCACATTTGGACGGCTTATTGGGGATATATTGCCGAAAGGAACAACGTCCCCGAAAAGATTCTAATTTTTCAAATCGCTCAAAAACAGCTCGTATAGCTGTTAGTTTATCTACTTTTTTTCGTTCTTCTCTATTTTCGATAGTAGCGAATCGTAGGTACTTTAAAAGTAATATAAATCTTTGCATGGACATTGTTAGCCTGAAAATGTCAATTCCTGTTCCATCTGTAGCCCACAGATCCTTTAGATTTAACCTCTGGGTTTTATAAACGTATGATAGATATAATAATCCGAAAACAGCACGAATTCCTTCTGCGTCCGTAGACTTGGTGATATATTTATGTTGGTCATCATAATTCTGAGCGACTAAACTGATTTTTTATTAGTGCTTTGGACAATATCTTCTACAATAATATTATCTATGAATGATTCCCAGCAAGAAATGGGCGACTTGCAATGTTTTGCATTATTTCAAACACCGGGAATTAAATTTTCTTGTCGTGTTCTAACCGATTTATTAGGACAGTTCTTTGTCCATTTTGTTTTCCAATCCCGTCTGATAAAAAACTTAGATTGTCTTACTTTATTGTCTTCAAACTTATTATTGTCTTGAGAAGAATCTTCCGACGATGATTGATTTTCCTGATTAGAACTTTCAGGCTGACAATTTTCCACGGATTGAAGTTGGTTTTCTAAAACATCCTCACTGGGACGAAGGCTAACCTCCTGACTTTCATTTTCAGATTTGCTTTCTGATTCTAACTCTGATCCAGTTAATTCATCCTGCCAAAGCTTCAAGAGAGCTTCTTGTTATTTCTCCCAACTACACATATTTCTATATGTCTGAAATTAATAATATCTATTTAATTTGTAATATTCCTAAAAATTAAATTATGTTCCTGTTAAAAAACAATAAAGATAGATTGTGCTAGTATAAGAACTTACCTTTTAATAATTAACCGGTGTTGTTGGGTTAAAATTACCCAAAAACTAAATATTACTGCACTTCAACTGTGTGGTGGGGTTAAAATCACCCAAAAGTCCAAAGAACGCGACACCACTGGTTCCAATTTTATTTATATACTGAAATTAATGATGCAATACCAAATCTGTTATATTATGTGAAGGTACTCATGGCGCCAGATAAATCTAGCCATGTTGCCAGTATTTTAACAAGCGCTAATGAAAGACGTGGGTTATTTTCACCACACAGCACAGTTGCCGGTTTAAAGTAACCACCGTTACGCTAATGGCAGGTGGCTGCAGTGGCCAAAATAAGAAAACTACGCTAATTGCTATATATTGCAAATGGCTTTCATCATTCTTTCTTGCCATTCTGTCTTATCAGCTGGAAATATTGAGAAAGATATTAAAAAACTGGAAATTATATGATAATTTGCATAATTGCAAAGTGTTTAATTGGAAAGAAACAATCTCAAGTGTTTTTAGACTCACTGGTCCATGGTATTTTTTAAATACAAACCTCTTTTCCTACGAAACTAGAAAACTGGAAATATTACCATTAGAGGAGAAATTAATTAGAGAAATAATTTGCAAACATTTAAAAATGTTTTAAAAAAAGGTTGTACGATCTATATGATTGCTCCGTTATTATATAAAGTGGTCTGCAAAAAGTTAATTCACTTAAGCTTAAAGATGTTGATAAACTTCTAACCAAGCTACTAACCATGGAAAAGCTCAAGTTTTTAATTTGTTTCTTAAATTACATAATTTTGAAAACAAAATGTTGCTGTTTTATTTTTATGAGCTATCATAAAAAAAATTATCTGTAGAACTCTCCAAGGTAACATAAAAACCTTTTATTTTTTTGAGCAATTATTTTTTTCAATTAAAAAAACTGTTAATAGTGTAGGTAAAGTTTTTTCACTAGTTGCTGTCATTTGCCATTGTCTTACAAATTAAATAATATTTGTTTCGATATCATCCAAAATAAAGGCATATTATTGTTTTGCATTTTACTCAAAAGTCAAAATGATAGAGATTGCCGACTTTGTTACTAGAACCCTCAAATAAGCCTTCCGTTCTTAAAATCATACTGCTGTTTGCCTTCCGAAACTTCTAAAATACTCAGTAGTTAGCTAATGAAGTGAGATTGTTTTTTGCATGTAAATCAAGCCTTTAAAAGTTTCTTTGTCGTGTTTAAAGTAAGCCTTTTAGTAAGTTTTTTGGTGACGTTCATTTTCTAATGTAAGGTTTAGAATCCTGGCAAATAAAGTTTTATTTAAAAATGAAGCATAAAGAAGTTTTGTTGTCACTTTCACGTTGAACTACTCTAGCTTTTGTTTATTGTATGTACATCGTATATAACAATAGCTTTACGCTCTAGCCTGTCTCATATAAAATCGATGTTTCATTACTTCCATGCCTTACAATAGTTTCAAGCAAGTGAGCGCTATTAATTATGGCAATTTGTGAAACAATGCGAAAACGAACGGTTGATTAAGCGTACGTGAAATCTAAGGCCTGAAATAAGTAAACTTTAAAATTAAATTCCTGGAAACATTGTAGAAGTACGAATTAACGAAGATAAGCTTGAACTAGAAAGCATTTATTATAAAACTTTTGCTTACGATTACATGAATAAATTCAGGAATTGTATGCCCAAGAGCCCAGGCACATCAGAAATTGTAGCGTTTTGGAAACGTAGATATACGTTAATAAGGAAATAAAATTATCAAAATACACTCTCATTAAGAACTTTATTTGTTTTATTGACATTTATTGATACTAATCGACATTTATTGACCGCTTAACGTTTATTGACGTTTATTAACATTTATTGACATTGATATTTATTATGAACTCTAGAGGTATATTACTGCGTATTCCACACCAATTATTCTTCGGCAGGTAAACCAAAAATAAATTGTTTGTCTTTTTAACAGTGGCGGCTGGTGCGGCAAAATTTTGGGTATGCCAAGCCAGCAAATAACATATAGCTATGTGTAGTACATAATATGCAAATATGAGTTTATTTTTATGTATAATAATACTTACAAGGTAACAGACTTACATTTAATTATATTTTTAAAACTATGAACAAAATATGAAATAAAATTATGAAATAAAATATACAAATAGAAAAATACAAATTGAAAAGCGTGTCGAAAGAAGTAGAGAGACCCATTTGGTATTTATAGACCTTGAGAAAGCATATGATAGTGTCCCGTTAAGGAAAATGTTTGAGGTCCTCAAAAGGTCCGGATTGGATTCGACGTATATCCGAGCGATATATAAATTGTACGAAAATGCAGTTAGTTGTGTAAAAATTGGAACCAGAACCTCAAATGAATTTAAAGTCACTAAAGGCCTAAAGCAAGGATGCTGTTTGTCACCGACACTTTAAAATATACGTCCAAGAAGCATTGAGGAATTGGAGAAATAAATGTAGATTTATGGGCATCGAAGTGGGACAAGAAACTCTGTATACATTGTTGTTTGCAGATGATCAGGTGGTGGTTGCAACCGATGAGGAAGATATAAATTATATGAATCGAAAATTATTTGAGGAATATGCCAAATGGGGGCTTACTGTAAACATAAGCAAAACAGAATATTTAAAAATTGGAGGAAATACCACAGATCTGAGGCTTGAAAACGCAGTCATAAAAGGCTGCAACCAGTATAAATATCTAGGAAGCATTATATCAGCAGATGGCAGAGTTAAGATAGATGTACAAAACTGAATAACCCAAGGGAAAAAATGCATCCGAATACTGAATTCATTACTGTGGTCTAATAAAATAAAGATGCATACCAAACTTCGCGTATACATAGCAATTGTAGAACCAATTACCACATATGGTGCCGAATGTTGGACGATGACAAAGAATGAACGAGATAAAGTAGACGTTGTGGAAATGGATTATCTTAGAAGGTCATGTCGATTATCGAGAATGGAAAGAATTAGGAATGAGGAAATACGAAACCGTACAGGAATTAGAGATACTCTTTCAGATAGAATACAAGGAAGGCAATTACAATGGTATGGTCACGTGATGAGAATGAAGGAGGAGCGGTGGCCAAAGAAAGCCTTAATGTATGTTCCGCCAGAAAGAAGGAAAAGGGGAAGACCACCAAATTCCTGGAGAAGAGAAATTACAAAAACAATGCAATCTAGAGGCTTAGAAGAGGGAGATTGGAGAGATAGGAAAAGATGGAGGCTGAAATGCGGGAAGCGGCAATCGCCGTAGGACCCCCGTTTTATGATGATGAATATACAAATAGTTTACATATTTTATTATTCAGGTTTATTCTTCTCTCTTTGCTTTGTATAATTTTGTCAGTTACTCGTTTATAAAATATGTCCCCCGTTTCTAAGCAAGAATGTCTTTCTGGATTGACATAGTAGACAGTGATGAAAGCCGATTTTGCGCCATTGTATTTCGAGATGACTTTTTTTATCGCATCAACCCCTAGGGTTATTAGCGGGGTGGTTTATTTTTATTTTAGAAATAGTTTTTACATGACATATTTACATATTTACATAGCAGATTTTGAAAGTGCGTTGTGAAATTTTACAGTTTGTTATACAATTTACAATTTTTAATATATTTTATTGTTTTACTACTGTCTTTTATTAAAGCTTCTTTTAGGCTGGATTGTATTTTCGCTGTCGATCTTGCTGTTGAATACACTGGACAGTCTATTATTATATGTTGTACTAAAAATGGTATTTGGCAGTTGTAGCACAGCGGCTGAGGGTGCTTGGGATTGACGTATCCATGTGTAAATTTTGTATGCCCTATCTTTTCTTTTGAGGACTACTTGGTCACGTATTTGAACTGGGAGTGGTAGTAAAGCAGAAACAACAACTGGTTTGATCACTTTTAGTTTTGCTTCCGTTTGACTCCATTTTTTCTTCCAGGTTTAATGAACTTGGGTTTTATTAATATTTTTTGGTCTGAAAATGGTATGTTTTGCACCATAGGAATTGTTATGTTATTGACAGTTTCTGTTGCTACTCTACCAGCCACTTCATTGCCTATTATCCCGACATAGGATGGCAGTTATAAGAATTTTATGTTTTTGCCTCTTGGTTGGGCATTGTAAAGCATATCTTATATTTGTGCTAAATTGGCATAAGTAGAATACATCTGTTTAATACCCTTTAAGAGTTTTTGAGAGTGCCATTTTCCAATGACTTCGTATTTGATATGACACCGTTTGTTTTAACTTTTATACATCTCTTGTCCAAAAAGTTTTTGGTGAAGGCTAGGAATTTGCCATCTATTTTCCAGCTTTTCATTGTTTTTAAAATGTGTTATATACTTTTGTTATATTGAAGAAAATTGCTATTAATTTTTGTTTATATATAAAGTATTCATGTATTTCAAATTAGAATTAGAATGCTATGCTACAGCAATTTTGCTGTAAAACTAAGTTGAGACGGTGAGCGAAACAATGGGTAAATAGTGCTAATGGTGCAAAATCTCTTACTAATTTTTGAAGTCAATTAAGTTGTCCCGATATAGCACTAGTTCCATCGTGGGATTGAGTAATTACTTTCGCTTTACAGTCGAATAGATCAACTATACTAAATAGTAAGTCGCATAACGCTGGAGCACTTCGGTCTTCCCCTAGATCATAAATCCCTAAGAAATATTCTTGAACAATGCCTTTTGTGTCCACTTATCTGCATATTATTGAACATTGTGCCCTTTCAGTAATATTGGTTGTTTCAGCAAAAAAATATGGAGTTATTTAAGGCATTCTCGCTTAATCGCGCAACCTTAAAAGGCTTTTAATTTCTAATAGCAAATGAAGTAAGCTTTCCTTTTACAAAAATTTTTAATACCATTTTCAGGATCCGGTCTGTCTATGTATCTGGTCATCTTGTTCTGATCACTTTAATAGCGTTATTTTATATCCGAGACAATTCACTACTGGCACATTTTTTAAACTGTTTGATTTTTAATCAATGGCGTGTCCACTTTTACATAAAATACGATATAAACAATAAAACATCCAATGTTGCTTTCGAAAATTGGGACGCATTAGAGATCGGCAGCTACCCGTAAATGGCGATGTAGCAAACACGAATATTAACTTTTAGGTGAATAGCCAAATTTGCTGAATGGGTCGCTAAATCTGCATATTAATTTTGTTTTTATGCAGAATAGGTGAAGTTCAAAAATGAAGTTTTAACTAAATATGCAAATTAATTTTTCGAATGTAACTTGTTTTAATTTTGGTACATATTAATTTTTCGAATGTAACTTGTTTTAATTTTGGTACATATTAATTTATAATTCTAACGAACACAGTGTTAAAAAATGAGGCCCGAAGTATAAATTAAAACAAGTACACTACTTCACACTTGTACCGGCAGGTCAAACGTGCCAAATATTTGCGCAATGTGTGTTTGATATAAAAAGCTTAAGGAGACTGCTGGAATATACAGAAAACGAAGACCAACTACCATAGTTAATCAGGATAACCAGATAGTGCTGGGTGAAAAGGAGAAAATTGATATATGGGAAAATTATATCCAGGAGCTCTTCCATGACGAAAGACCCATGAGTGAAGTTTATACAGACGACCAGCTGATTGACCCTTCAATCACGAAAGAGGAGATAGAAAAGGCAATATTAAATTCAAAAAACAATAAGGCACCTGGACCAGATGAAATCCTGTCTGAAATACTCAAATTACTGGATGAAAGGGGAATTTCACCACTACACAAAATATTTAACTTAATTTATGAAACCGGCTGCTATCCTCAACAGTGGTTACGCTCTACCTTTATTCCCATGCCCAAGAAAGTCAATGCAAAAAGATGTGAGGATCACAGACTCATTAGCCTGATGAGTCACACTTTAAAGATATTCTTAAAAATACATCAAAGATTATACAAAAAATGTAAATGGGACATCAGTGACTCACAGTTCGGGTTTAGGCAAGGTTTAGGAACACGAGAAGCAATAGTAGCAACACAGGTGCTGGTCCAAAATTGTTACGATCAGAAGAAGGATGCTTTTTAGATTACCAAAAAGCGTTTGATCATGTCCAACACCGCAAGTTAATGCAGATCCTCAAGAAAGTTGATATAGACCAAAAAGACATAAGATGCATTAAAAACTTGTACTGGCATCAAACGGCACAGTTAAAAATAGACAATTCTATATTCAAACCCATACATATAAGAAGGGGCGTTCGACAGGGATGTGTGCTTTCCCCTCTTTTATTTAACATTTATTCGGAAGTCATATTTCAAGAGTCTTTGGAGGATGCAAAGATGGGAATCAAAGTGAATGGAGTATTGATCAACAACATACGATATGCTGATGATGGTGTCTTAATGTGTGACAACATAGTCGATCTTCAACAACGTCACTATAATCGGAGAATACAGTAAGCGAATGGGATTAATACCAAAAAAAACCAAATTTATGATCATCTCCAGAAACTTGAATGCACTTGAAAACTCCACCATAACACTGAATACTAAGTCCATTGAAAGAGTGAGTAAATTTAAATACCTGGGATCGTGGCTTTTTGAAGACTGGGCATCGGACAGGGAAGTAAAATGTCGCATTGAGCAAGCTTGACAAGCTCTCGTAAAATTCAAGAAGGTACTGACTTGTTCAGAGTTCCATTTTGAACTGAAACTAAGGTTTACTCTGAAACTAAGGTTTACTAAGTGCTACGTGTGGTCAGTGCTGCTATATGGCGTAGAGGGCTGGACACTCAAAACGAGGGATATACACAGATTAAAAGCTTTCGAAATGTGGCTCTATCGCCGTATCCTAAAAATACCATGGACAGCGAAAATCACAAATATAAATGTCCTTAAAAGAATAAACCAAGAACGCCAACTTTGCGAAACCATCAAGAAAAGGAAAACGGCGTATCCAGGTCAGATCATGCGAAATGAAAAATACCAGTTCCTCCAACTTATAATCGAGGGTAAAATTGAAGGCAAGAGAGGAATGGGACGCAAGAAAATGTCCTGGCTCCGAAACATAAGGCAATGGACAGAGATTAACGACATACAATCTCTGATACATATTGCAAGAAATAGAGAATTAATGAAAAATGTGATCGGTAACATCCATTAGTGGATTTGCATCTGAAGAAGAAGTGTTTGACATAACCAAAATGGACGTAGGCGAATTGACGGTCGCTGCAACTTATTTTTTCTTAAATCAGTTTACCAATACTTATTGTGTCATCATTAAGACTCATCATTATCAACCTCTATGCGTCCGCTGCTGGACATAGGTCTCCCTCAGTTCTTTCCATCTATCTCTGTCTTGTGCGGCTTACATCCAATTATTGCTACCACGCATTATGTCGTCAGTCCATCTAGTTGGTGGGCATCCTCTGCTCCGTATTGCTTCTTACCTCGGTCTCCACTTGACAGTACGTTTTGTCCATCGGTTGCCTGATAATCTGGCAACGTGTCCTGTCCAATTCCATTTTAGCGACGCGATTTTTGATGGCGTCTGTTGTTCTACGACGTATATCTTCGTTTGGGATTAGGTCCCTCAGGGAGACACCCAACATCGGGCGCTCCAGCCCAGGCTAATCGTGTTCCAGGGTAATGCGACGTGGAAGCTCACATGTCTGGTAATCTTTGCTTAATCGAATTTTAAGTCTTAAGTACTTATAGGATGTAGTCTGCACAATCTCCTCCATCAACAGCAATATTTCGATTTAGCACCAGATTAGTCATTATTTGCGTATTGTTCCTATTATCTTTAGTCCGACCTCCAAGAAAGCGTGATATAATTTTTCAAACAATATTATTGCATCATCCATACGATCGGCTATAAGGCCGATGGCATCATCAAATCTCAAATGATTGAGTTTCTCTCCATTTATATTAATACCATGCTCGTTCAGACGTGCCTTTTTACAAGTATGTTCTAAAAGCGTCTGAATAGCTTTGAAGAGATGGTATCTCCTTGCCGTACTTCTCGCTGTATACAGAATTTACTTGTTTCTTGCTTATATTTGATTATGTTAGAGTAGTGATGATCTATTCGGCATTCTGGCAATGCTTTTAATATTTTCTGATTTCTTATGGCA
Organism: Diabrotica undecimpunctata; assembly: GCF_040954645.1. Classification (NCBI taxonomy): domain Eukaryota; kingdom Metazoa; phylum Arthropoda; class Insecta; order Coleoptera; family Chrysomelidae; genus Diabrotica; species Diabrotica undecimpunctata. The sequence continues at coordinate 8,308,373 of NC_092804.1, forward strand.
TCGAATGCTTTCTCGTAGTCGACTAATATCAATACCAACGGTTTGTTGTATTCTGCAAAATTCAGATGTTTTATACAAACGCAATCTTATGACACTGTACCTACCTTAGAACATTGTTCCTGGAAAATATTTTTAATTATAATTAAATAATGTATAATGTTTGCATGAAATAATAAAATCCGGTGATGCTAGTGTAGCTCCAATGAACCAGGTTCTTAGTTACAGAGTGGTGGCGGTGGTGGCCGGCAACTCGGACGCTGTGACCTTGAGCGGCCTCAAGGCCGACACTCAGTATCAGGTGACCGTCGCTGCAGTTTGGGGCGGCAAGAAGTACAGGAGTAGGCCAATTGTCTTCCGAACACTGGGTAAGTTCTGTATTATTTTCTTACAACCATATAGCACAACTCCTACCTCCTAAATAAAAATAAGAAACAGTACTACATAGTCAGTACTACTTTAGTTTAAATTCCAAATTTATGACTCGTATAAAAACATGTGGGCTTATTATAAAATATGCTGCCTAGTTGTCATTATATAGTTCGTTTAAATGCAGTCATATAATTCATTAAGAAGAAATCACTCAGAATATTCAGAGTGTGAATACTTGTAATTATGGCTATATGGCCGTGGCTCCCTTTGTTGTGATATTTTTATTTTCAATATGTTTTTCTCAATGTTTAAATTTTTTCTTGGACATCGTTTAAAATGCACCATCTCAACTTATTCTGTACTTTGCTTCTTGAGGTTTCTTTAAGTATTTTAACGAGTACTTCTACAGATCTTGCAGGCCTATGGTTTGGATAAAGAATATCCTCCATTTTCATTTGTTCTGTGTTTTAATGTTACAATTTCTACCGCTTAACCTCTCTAAATGTTTCTTCGCTGCCGTTAGCAGTTGTCTTTCATGTCTTCCTCTCCTTCTTATTCTATCTAATTTCTATTCTTAATGTTTATATTTGGCACTCATTGACTAGACAACTTTTTCCTTCTGCTTGTAAAATCTTCGGGTACCTCTAATTTATATTTTCTTTGTTAAATCGAAGACATTGCTGTGTAATGTATTTTTAAAATTATGTCTTTATCCATTCGTCATTGCTGTCACCCTTTTCCACAAATTCTATCCTTTGTCGTTACAAAAAAGGTTTACTTCTTTTCCTCTAGTAATAACAGTTTTTCTTTTCCACTTCTTGGTAGACGTTTTTGTTGTCTATGGTATTAATTTTTTTTCAGTTCTATTAGTGTATTGTTGTATAAATATGTTCCTTCTCTGTCCACATAGTGCTTTTTATTTCGAATTTAGTTCATATAATTTATTAGATTTTGTAATTTATCTGCAATGTATTTGTCTTTTATCTGACTAGTACTTTGCCTCAATTGATTATCATAATGTCCTTTTAAAGTTACTTTAAGATACTGTTTTACGACTTTACCGACTTGTAGCTTCATCTTGTCATGTTTGATTGACTTTACTTGTTTTTATTGACTTTTTATTGGGGTTATACATCTTATCTTAGCTTTTACTAGATACTGATCGCCACCAACCTCATTCCCTATATATGCTTTTTGTGTGATTCTCAATTCGACCATTTGGCATCTCTAGTGGTTACCTTATGAATATTTTTTAGTTCTGATTGGTTTTATTAATAATAATTGTCTTTTACTGGCAAATTCACTGAGCTTAATTCCTTTTCCATTAGTATCATGCTTACTGTAATTATCTATAGCTGGTTTGTACGTTCTTCTTTACCTATATTGCCGTCAAAATTATTTATCATCATCGTCATCCAGCCTTCAGTTATCTCATCCACTGGTGGACATAGGCCTCCCTTAAACTCCTCCATTCTTTACGATTTTGTACTCTTTGTTGCCAATTTTTGGTGATACGCCTGATATCGTCAGCCCAACGTGTAGTTGGTCTTCCTCTACTACGTTTGTCTGCTCTTGACGTTTAATTTGTAATTTTGCTCGTCCATCATGAGTCATGCATTCTCGCTAAATGGCCTGCCCAGTTCTATTTCTGTTCCGCTATATGTGTTCTACAACCTCAGCAATACTCGTCCTTCTTCGCAGATATTCGTTTCTTATTCGGTCCTGCAACGTCACTCCCAGCAAAGACCGTTCCATTCGTCTCTGTGTCACTCTCAATTTCGAAGTCGTAGTCTTGGTTAGAGTCATAGTTTCCGCCTTATAGGTCATGACCGGTAATACGCATTGGTCAAATGCTTTTCTTTTGAAGCTAATTGGTATGTTGGTTGTAAGTGTGTAAAGAAATTCGTCTTTGGATTTCGTATGTTTGGTTATCCTTTCTGATTCTTATTTCATGACCCAAATACGTATATTTTTTCACCAGTTCTGCCACTTTGTATTGAATAGTTCTCGTTATAAGTTCTAGTTTAGTTAATAAATTTTCATGGAATGTAAATTTTTTTTCTTACCTTGCGTAAGTACAATTTTATGTTTCATAGTGTGCTTAACTAGTTCTATGGTACTCCAAGTTATACCCTCCATATTATTGATGTGGTTTTTTTCTAGAACATTACTTTTTATAAACTACAAAAAAATATTGTTAAAAATTGGCGGACGTGTATTTATTTTGGCGAATGCGCCTATAAAGTTTTTATTGATGCTGCGTAAAACACTCGGGATTTTACTAAATAATTATTAAGTTATATTATAAGATACTTACTTTACTCGAAACGGTATTCTAAAATTATATAATTATATAAAAGATATTTTCATAAAATATCATATTCATTCTCTTTATATTCATCCCTATGTCGGGTGTGCTTCCCTAATTACATTTCGTAATGAAATCTCTTAATGAAATACCAGTTAAAACCAGTCTTAAACTTAAATATTCGTTTGGTCCTACAAATAATACCAAAGCAAGAATAGAGATTTTACTGAAATAACTTTTTCCTTGCTCAGAAAATATAGCAACAACGTATGGTATCAAAAAGTTTTTTGCTGTTATAGACAAAAAATGAAATGCAAAATGTGTAGTAATAAATTTATTCAAACCTAATAACAAAGATAGCATTGTCTGACTAAAAATAAATTTGCCAACTACATTTTTCATATTTCTCTCCAAGTTAATTTCAATTTTAATTAATTTCGTAGGAAATATAAAAGAGCTTCGTGACAATTTCAAGTTAAATTATATTTATTAAGGTCTCTTAGAATTAATTGATACAAATTGTAGGTAGACAGAATATCTTTCAACACGCCAAGACGTATTTATAATTTAATTAGTTCATTATTTCACTGTTAAAAAGCCGAAAACTTAAACGAAACCATAGGAAATTTTTTGACTGAACACAGAGAAGCTTAGAAAGAAGTATTTTAAAATAAAGCAAATCATTATTTATTATATTGAATTGTTTATGGTTTATATACAAGCACGTTTTATATAGATCCACCGCATTTGTAGCGAGACGAGACGGCCTAATAAATGTATCTACTATTTAGGCAATGATATACAATGCAAGATACTTGGCATAGACACAGAGTAGTTATCCTTATAAAAAGCTCCGTAATCAAGCACATTAAACACGTAGAAATGGTATCAGACATTATAATAATATTACGGCTAGACAACAAGCTGATCAATATAGTCGGTTCGCTATTCCCAATCCGAACTGTCTAGTGAATTTAGTAATTATTTTTTTTTTGCTAATTTAGTTACTTTTTGACAGACTAGAAGTGACAAAGAGGATTTAGCAAAGCAAATAGATGATACTATAACAAACAAAGCAAATATTAGTAATTACCAACGATTCATTCAGTTATGCTGTAACGAATATTTTTGCCTACCAAATAGGGTATTATTATGGGGGGTTGAAAATTGGGGACAGAAATTACGGGGCTAGAGATAGGGCAAGCAAAATAAACGAAACTTGTGCGAATTGCGCTCAGGGTTTATTTGTAGAAACTCGGTCGTGGATAAGTGAATGGCAAGGGGGTTGGATTGGGGCAACTACAAAAATGAAACAAAAAGAGAGTACTTACATAAATCTCCTGGACAAATGGACAAACAAAACGTAAGAAGGTCTCTATCTATTTAAAATGGGACGCCGCTTTGAGGAAACTTCCTGCTGGATGAAATAAACAGGCTCTTTCTTCCTAAAGAACACAAGAAAAAGGGTGTTCTTTCCTTCCTAAAAAGTCTTTTTTAAAATAAATAGACAAAATGGTTTAGGGAAAAAAATTAAACATTTATTACTGTATCGTTAAATTGAAAAAGGTGTCGTTAAATGTTTATTTAAGTTTATTTTCTATACCCTGTATAGCTGCTTTTTTACTCTCAGTATCTGCAGGAACGGTATGCGCAAAAACAGTCTAAGCGGGATCGGTTGGCGCGGGGTGTCGCTGAAGCAGCGGTGAACATGTTGCCGTCAGACTTTTAGCGTCGTCGCCTGATTAACCCAAAATTTTTTATCAAAGGTGTCACTGACAAGATCAGTAGAACTGTTAACTCTCTAAACATCAATACCATCTCACTCCAAGTTGTGACCAAGTAAAAGACCAAATCTCCAATGAAGATTATGGTATGAGTATGAGTAAATCTACAAATACCTTGTTCCAGTTGCCTACGAATATACATAGGACAGACAAACCGACGAATTCACAACCGTGTTTACAAACATTCTATATCTTTAAAATATTCCGGCACTACTTAAGCCCTAGCCCAACATCATATTCAGACAGGTCACAACATAGATTTCGAAAAAGGAAAAAATACCTCTCTTATCCGCTCGTTAAAATCAAGAATTGTTTGTGAAGCCATCGAAATTGAAAAATGCCCTAAAATTATAAACACGCGCGACGACGCTAAAAGCTACCGTTCCTGCGGATACCTTAATCTGTTAAAATTTTTACAGGAAAAAACCTAGACTCAACAGATACTAACATGATTTTCTAATGTCTGCTGTGATCAAAGAGTAGTAGCATAGACACAAGACAGAAAAGGCAACTAAAGATATAGAAATAAAGAGAGGTGTTTGGTAGTATTGCATGCTTTCCCGAATCCTTTTCAACATGTATTTACAAGATATTCTAAGTAGAGCATTGGATGATCAAGGATATGTCATTTAAACGAAAGAAGGCCCAGGTAACAGACTGAGATATGTTGACTATGCAGTCCAGATAGCTAAATACTAAAGAAAACCATTGTGAAGAAAATGGAAGCATTTGAGTTCTGGGTGTATCGCAGAATATTACGAATTGTATAGGTACAGATAATCACCAAGACCAAGGTGTTAACGCAATCAAAAAAGAAAATTACTTCAACTTATAATGCAGGGAGAAATAAGTGGAGAAATGTCAATAAGAAGAAGAAGACATTTCTGGTTAGTCAACATGATACCGATCAACATTCGAAACAGAATCGGCGCTTAAAGAAGGAGAAAGAAAAATAAGATAAACAAGGGACTCAATGTTCTTAAAACTCACATAATTAAAAATAAGAAGAGAAATCATAATATTTCGTACAATTGTTTTATTGCTAAACATTCAATGATATTTCTGGAAGTTCAAAAAATAATATATATTTTTTTTAAATTCCCTTAAGCGCTTACACAGCTTAAATTGTATATTCCCGTAATTTAGTTAAAACGAACCAATGCAGCCTTCGGCAATCGGAAAGTTCTCCGGCTTTTCTTGTTCTTATTACTGCCATTTTTTTCCGAGTGTATTCGACAAAGTTTTGATTGTGTTTTCTCTATTGACGGGTAAATTTCCGTGAATTCCAAAGTAGTTTTTGCTCCACTTCCCGTCTTGCGAGAATTATATTAAAACTAACATTTTTTATTTATTTATGCCTCAAGCTCTAAAAGCCATTAATGCAATGGCATAAATTCGCATAATTGGCATGCTAAAAATAAAGGACGTCTTGTTTTTTTACTTCTTCAGCTTTTATATTTTCTAGTTTTTTTTTAAATCAGTATTTATAACTAAAATAAGAGTTTCTGAAACTATTTACCGCAGTATATTTAAGTTAATATTGTATTTATATGGGATTAAGTCATAATTAGTTGTAATCATCATTATCAATACCCAGCTGTTTGCGTCCACTGCTGGATGTAGGCATCTCTCATTTTTGTCCATTATGCTCTATCTTGAGCACCAGTTTATTATCCCAGAAAGATTTTTCTCAGATAAAATCTAAGGTTTAAGTGTTCTCTCGAATTACACTATCTAAATTGTGTAAATAAAAGAGAATTATATAAGCGGTAAAAAAACTGCTACAGTATATAAAGAACTTTGCTTTACTACACTTTTATTTTAACTAGTTAACAAATTGCAGGCAATCAACAAATAAAGACCACAGTAGTTGCCACGTACTCTCTCTAGAAACTTTATCAATTTCGTCAAAAATTCAATGGCAACAACTTTTTTTCTTTTAAGTGAAAAATTATTAAATTATGAACATTCCAATTTAAAATTTATTCAAGTAAAAAGTTGGAAAACTCTTTAATGGACAAGTTTGTTTTATACTTTGATCAATCGACGCCTGTCTGGAATGAAATTTAGCAATTAATCAAACCGCTCCTAACGATGGCAGGATCTAAACACGTCAAAAGATTTATTGCCAACCTGTTAGATTGATAAAAATGTTTTTGGACTGACGTAAATTAACGAGAGGAAAAATTAGTGAGATCCTAATTGAAGTGAAATTGTGAATAATAATGGTATTTTTTTTTAATTACGGAAGTCGGAGGAGAAAAAGATGGCAGAGCGACTGGTCCTGATGAAATTCCAACTGAAATATACAAGATTATAAATGATAGCAATGTTTTAGAGGCTATAACTTTGTTTTTTAATACCATTTATACCAGCGGACAACTATCTAATGGTTGGTCTAATTCACTGTTTATAGCTCCACCTAAGAAGACAAAAGCAAAAACCTGTGTTGATTATAGAACCATAAGTTTGTTAAACTACTCGTTGAAAATTGTTTTGAAGGTAATACATGGTCGTATCTACTATAAATGCGTGGAATAACTGGATGACACACAGTTTGGTTTCCGTAACGGGTTTGGAAAGAGAGAGGCACTGTTTGGAATGAACGTACTTGCTCAAAGATATCGAGATGAATCTGTAGACATATACTGTTGTTTTATTAACTTCCAAAAGGCATTTTATCGTGTTAAGCACTCTATATTGATCGAAGTTCTAGAAGACATTGGCTTAGACAGCAGAGATGTTCGAATAATGTAGCGTTTTAAATTTTTCTTTTAACTACGAAATATTGATATGTTAAAAAATTTTAAAGACGCCCCTGTTTTGTCTTTTTGCAACGACGTTAAAATAATCGATAAAAGGCCTATTTTGTTTATCTCGTAGTAAAGAAGTGTTAGCACTTTTTTTATTTACATTTAAAATTCCCCATTTCGTAGATGTTATTTCTAACTATAATATTTCAACATTTTTTTGTCGTCGAACAACGATTTGTTTACATTCAGGCCCCAAATATCCCGGTTGAGAAGAGGTTCTAAGAAAAAGTATTGCAAGTATTGTGCTTTTCCTCTCTGAGACGCATTAACTCCGGAAGAGATTCAAGGTTAATTTTCACAATTTGAAGTCCTAAGGAATTTATGTGAGAAGCGTGGAGAGAGGTATTTTGTGTCTAGTTTGGAAAGACCGGCCGGCGAGGGACAGTTGAGTTAAGGGAGTGGGTGAAGCGAGAGATGTCAGAGTAGAAAGATGTTTCGGTAATTAGGAATCGCGAGTCGATTCAATTTTTTTGTGTTATGTCCTAAGACCGGTTAAGGTGATAGTACTCTTTGCAATATGGCAGTTTAAAACAGAGTAATCACCATAAGATTTGTGCAATACACCGGCACTGATGAAATTTGGAAAATTATTATATAGGATGTCCCCGCCGTCAGCTTGCTTCCTCCACCGAACCTAGTTCTACATATTTTGATTGTTCGTTCCTGAGCATAGAAATGGTTGTTTTGTCTCTGTTGGAGAATATGTCCAGATAGATGTTCCATAGATGTTAACAAGTTTTTTTGAAAGTTAAGTGCTAAACAGTGAAATCAAGGTAACATTAACCATATTAATTTTAAAGTAAAGACAGACATTTTTTTGCTAAAAGTAATAATTACTTTCATTTAAATTTAAGAATTGGCAATAATTAGAATTATTTTGTAAACTAAGTGTGGTTGCTGTCAATCTTTTGTTTATTTTGTCAACAAAATTAAATGTGACATCTGACAGCTAACTCTAATTTGTTTTTGTTGTGACAATTTTTAATTTGCTTGTATAGAAAGATGTTTTATAGAAAAAATTATTATAGAAAAAATCTTATATATTTTCATGAACAAAGATATCCTTCAATTTTAATTTAGCCATATTAATAAGATAACCTAGGAACCATTTCGAAGAATTTTGTAGCAATCTCCTTTGTTAACAGGCAACACATGTAAGTTTTTTTTGTAATTTTGTATTTTGCAACTTTTAATAATTTTTGTGCAATCTGTATGTTTGATAACTGTTTGTATGAGACAAAAATAAACGTTTTGATTTGTTTCTCTGATCCATTTTTTTATTTATTTTAGAAAAATCTCCTAACCTGTTTGTGTTTCTTTATTTTAGGAAGGAAGAAACTTTCTTTCTTCCAGCAGGAAGTTTTCTTCGAAGCGGCGTCCCCATTTAAATAGCTAGAGGTATTTCTTCTTGTCTTTGTTTCGTTTTTGTTCCAGGAGATTTACGTAAGTAACCCCTTTATTCCATTTTTTTTTAGCTGCCTAAATCCGAACCCTAGTTGTTCACTTATTCACGACCCCAGCTCTCCAACTAACCCCTGAGTGCCCGTTCGCATAGTAGCGTTTATTTTGCTTGCCCTATCTTGACCCCCATTAGTTTCTTTTCCCAATTTTATAAGTACCCCTATTTTCTTACCCTATGGTAAGCAAAATATTATCGTTACAATAATTGCAAATCTGTATTTGAATCAAACAATATCAGTTTTAGTAGATGGTGTGGAATTACAGGCTCTTAATATTAAAATAGGAGTACGGCAGGGATGCCTCTTGACACCCTTGCTTTTCAACGTTTACTCCGAAAGAATTTTCAGAAAAGCACTTTCTGAAAAACAAGAAGGAATACTTGTGAACGGTGAAGTCATCAATAATTTGCGATATGCGGATGATAAAGTACTCCTAGCTTCTAGTTAAGAAGATCTGCAAACACTACTTGATAATATCGTTAAAAGTTGTAGGGAGGCACATCTGGATCTGAACATACGGAAAACCAAAATACTCGTAATAAGTAAACAACAGCATATAAAACCATTTATATATGTAAATAATACCAAACTTAAGCAAGTTGATAAAATCGTTTACCTTGGACAGCAATTAAATTGTAACGCATAAAGTCACGGCAAAATTAGATCTAGGATAGAGCAGGCTAGAGCGGCTTTTAAAAGGATGTCCAAGGTATTATGTAACAGAGACCTAAAATTGGCATTGAGGATCCGCCTACTTCGGTGCTACGAAATACGACTGGAACAAAAGGGATGCTGTCTCTCCCGGACATTTGAAATTTATCTAGAACAAGCTTTAAAATTGTGGAAGCGCAAATGTAGAAATATAGGAATGCCGATTAACAACAATAGCATATACACTTTGTTATTTGCAGATGATCAACTAGTAATAGCACAAGATTATGAAGATATTGAGTATATGACTCGAAAATTAATCGAGGAGTATAAAAAATGGGGACTTGAAATCAATATCCAAAAAACCGAGTATATGTGTATCGGCGGGAAACAACAGGACCTCATATTGGAAGATGGAGAAGTTGACAATTAAGGAGAAAAACAACCAAGCAAGAAAAGCAATTTCCCTTCTCAATAGTATCCTTTGGGATCAATGAATCTCTAATAATAACAAGATATATAACACAATCATTAAAAGTATAATTACCTACAGTAGTGAAGTATGTCAAATAAATGAAAGATACAAGAGAAAACTTGAGACGACGGAAATGGATTCCTGGAGACGATCAACTGGAAAATCTAGACTAGAAAGAATAACGAACAACAGAATAAAAAACATTATGAAATTAAAACATACAAAAGTAGACGATCATCATCATCCAGCCTCAAGAGTCCACTGCTGAACATAGGCATCTTCAGCAATCTCCATTTTAGTCTGGCTATCTTCTCGATGATGTCAGTCACTCCGGTTCTTCTTCCTGATGTATTCGTTGGTTATTCTGTCTCGCAGAGTTATTCCTAACATGGACCGCTCCATTCTTCTCTGCGTGACTCTCAGTTTGGTAGCTGCTGCTTTTGTTAAGGTAAGTATTTCTGCTCCGTACGTCAAGACTGGGAGGACGCACTGATCAAATACCTTTCTCTTTAGGCATGTGGGCAGCTCACTTTTAAAAGTTTCTCTCAGTTTTCCAAATGCTGCCCACCCAAGGCCGATTCTTCTCTTCAGTTCATGAGTCTGGTTATCCCTGCCAATCATAATTTCATGTCCCAGGTATTTATATCTATCTACGAGTTCTATTTCTTTCCCACCAATACTGATGTTCTGGTTGGGTACCAAATTGGTCATGATTTTTGTTTTCGAGATATTTATATTTAAACCTACACTTTCTGTAGCCACAACGAGTTCCTGTACCATCTCTCTTGCCATACCTAGATCTTCAGCTATTATAAGTATATCATCGGCGAAACGTAAGTTGTTTAGATATTCTCCATCTATGTTTATTCCCTTTGTCATCCAATCCAAATTCTTAAAAGCATGTTCTAGAACCGTATTAAAAAGTTTAGGTGACATTGGGTCTCCTTGTCTAACCCCCCGTTCTATTTTTATGCGATTACTGTTAGTATGTAATCTGACAGTGGTTGTTGCCTGCAGGTATATTTTGTATAATAATTTAGTATATCTATAATCTAGCCTGCATTCTTTAAGCGCCTGTAATATTTTGCTTAGCTCAACTGTGTCAAAGGCTTTGTGAAAATCGATAAATATTAGAACTAGAGGTTTATTGTATTCCACTGCTTTCTCTATTAGGGTTTTTATACTTTGTAGATGGTCATTTGTTCCGTAACTTTTTCGGAATCCTGCCTGTTCCCTTGGTTGATAAGTCTCTAATTTTCTTTCCATTCTCTTAACTAGTATTCGCGTAAATAACATATATATGGCTATATGGCTGAGGAGGCTAATCGGTCTGTAATTCTCTACATTTGCTTTGTCTCCTGCTTTGTGTAATAGAATCATAGTAGCGTTGTTCCAGTCTGTTGGAATATTGGCGCTGTGAAGGCAGATATTGAAAAGTTGTTTAATTTTTTCAAGTAATACATCCCCTCCAATTTTTAGTAGACGATATTGGTACCCAACAACTCAGATGGTACGGACATATACAGAGAATGTCTGAAGAACGTCTCCCAAAACAAGTCTTAATGTGGACCCCTCACGGTAGAAAAAAAAAGAGAAAGACCCCGCCTTGGTTGGAGAGGCGGCAAATGTACATTATAAAGAAATTTTCATATTAATAACGGGTTTCTTTAATCTTACAAATATATGGTTAATTTTACAAATGTTCATAATGGCCACCATTTTCTTGAATACACATTCGGCACCGTTTTAAAATAAAAATTGAATACTTTAGAAAATCATAGACTTCTGACAAAATCGATTTGCAGCTTCTATGATTATATTCCTTTACATTTTCTTATAAACATAAAACCCCAAAACCAAAAGTCAATTGGTTTAAGATCTGTACTGCTGGGTGGCCAAGAAATAGGCGCATTACAGCCCCTTCCAATCCAACGTCCAGGATACTGACCGAAAAAATATCCTCTGATTCCATTATGGTAATGCGCTGAAGCGAGATACTGTTAAAATCACATCTTTTTCCTGACTGCGAAATTGATCTTGTTCATCGTTTAAATTGTTTGGAAGAAATACTACTTCTATTGGGTTATTATCCACAATTTGGTGATGAGAGCCTTTTTTGCTTGAAGGTTTTATTTAGCCCAGATATGCCTGTTATAATGGTTCTTAATAGCATTACTGATAAAGGTAGCTTCGTCGGTAAACAAAAGATTAATAAAATTAATATTTCGAGCGTTTTCCGTTAACACCAATCTCAAAATCTCATTCTTTTGAGATTATCTTCATCCAGTAATTCTTAATGTTGCCGAGAGGGGGCATTTGGGCCTGTAGGACCCATCGCCGGCTCTGCGGACTTCTTCCTGTCCTCGGAATTAGACTGGGTGTTGACCATCTTTGCTTGTCACTGATAAAATGGTTTAATACTGCTACTGGTATAAAATAACGGTTACCGTGACAAGTATCTGTTATAATTAACAGTTCCAAGGAGCAGTTACAAAATAACAGATCAAAAATAGAAAACAGAACAGGTAAAATAGTCTAAGTAGTCCTTGACTTACGGAAGGAATAACTTAGTAAACAAGAAAAATAAAATGGTATAAAAGTCCAATGCAAAGAAAATGTTTCTAAGTGTTTCTTGACTTAGAAAAAGAAACAACTTAGAATGAAAAGTAAAATACACAAGATAAAAGAATAGAAAAGTGCAGAAATATTCCTAAGTGTTTCTTGTCTTGCGGAAGAAACAACTTAGGACAGAAATACAGATAAATGAAATATGTAAATATGAAACAAGGTATAGAAATATTTTTAAGTGTTTCTTGACTTACGGAAGAAACAACTTAGAGTGAAAACAAACAAGAGAATCAAATATGGAAAAATAAGAATACAAATACTTATAAGTGTTTCTTGACTCATGGAAGAAACGACTTACAAATACAAAAAATCAAATACAGAAAAGATGTGGAAATATTGCAAAGTGTTTCTTGACTTACGGAAGAAACAACTTAGCATAAAATAGAAAATGAAAGAGACAAATGTATTAAGTATTTTTTTAACTTAAGGAAGAAAATATCTAGATAAAATATCGGAAATAATAATGCAACAATGGTTATGAAAATATTTCTAAGTGTTCTTTTGACTTACCGGAAAGAACTACTTAGACAAAGTACAAATCAAAATATAAAATAGAAAAAGCAAGATAAATATTTCTAAGTGTTCTTAACTTACGGAAGAACAACTTAGACACAAAATACAAGAAAAATAAACAATCAAAATAATCAAATAAAATATCAAACAATCAGTACATGAACAAATATAGATCAATCAAATATTCTAACCTGAAAAGGTCTGAATATACAATAATGCTACAATAAAATGGTATATAGGAAATCAGAAATAAAACAATAACTTAGTAGGAACAATAATAGCACCAACTAGGTCTACAGTAGAAGAGGCAAGCTCGACTGACCGATGAGAGAAAATCTACCTGCTTTTATGTAAAACAAATCCTTTGTTTTACGTAGCAAAAGTGGAATTTCCCTGCATCGAGTCAATTAGGATTAAATTTGGATTTGGCCAAACTTGGAATTCCCAAGTATTTTGACCAATATCCAAATTCCTTGATGCGTCCGGCACGGCTGTCAGCTTCCAGCTGACACGCCTCCGGAGGACATTAAATAGGTATTAAGTGATAATGATGAAACTGCTGTTACTTGAATCATCTCCAAACCATCAGCTGAAAAACATCTAATAAGTCGCTATTACACTTGTACTGCTTCCACGGGTTTATTAAATTTGTTCCAAAATCTCCTTTTTGTTTTTATCTACTTTTAGTCGACCATTATTACCAAAAAGTTGGAAGTTGGGGACGCAATGTGCCTGTCTCCCTTAAGCGACAATCACTGGAGAGAAATAATCGTCTACCTGGTGTATTTCTATTAGGATATTTTTCCGCATAACGCCTTGCAACTGCTGTACTATTTCCTTAGCATTTACTTGTAATTACCAAATTACCAATGATTATTTAAAACCGTAATTTAGCCTGCTTAAAATTACCTAAAATTAAATGCATATCTGCCATTTCTGAAAAAGTGTACGCCATTGGAATAAAAAATTTAATTTGCTCTTATTAATCTATAACGCACAATAATTGGAATATTTATTACTGAAAATATGTATTGCTGATGCTACTGTTTAATACATAGTAACCCTAATAACAATAAGTATTATACAGCAAACTACAGAAATTTTTGAAACCTAACAAAAAAGAAGCCCCATCTCGATAAAAACTGACTCGCGTATTTTAAAAATTCATACAAATAATAAAAATATTTAAAAAATGCGCTTTTTTTAAGAGCTTTTTAACAATTAACAAACCTTATAAATGTTGTTTTTATGACTTAATTATATAATTTTAGTATTTTTATTTGTATTTATTGTATTTGTATGTACACTGTTTAATTTACTAAATTCATATACCGAAAATCCTTCATCTCAACGACCTTGTCTAGTCTACAAATAATTTCTTGTAGACTACAACTAATCTCTTGCTCCTAATGTTTGGAGAAGTCAAGTTAAGACGTCTAGGGTTATGAATATTAGCAGCAAAGGTCCAATAACTTGGGTTTCGTATTAGGGAAAGGATTAGTTGTGGTCTTAATAGGGGTATTTAAGCGATCGAGTAGGGTTAATATTTTAACAAGATTTGAATACTCCAATACACGACTGGTTACAATTTCTACTTGCAGTATAACTAAGATGATAACTTTCTAACAAATTTATTTAAGGTAATGTGAAATTTGCTCTAATTATATTATTATTTCTTAAAGAAAAACACATTTTAATTCTGTACAAACATCCTGATGTTAATTTTACTTTCAAATTAATTTATTCTGATGGAGGAATTCTACTTTTTGAAACAATAACTTTATAACTCTAAGAATTTATAGATAAAGACTTTATGTTCCAATAATAACAAATTTATATGGCTTTCCAAAACGAATATGGTATGCAATACAAACACAACTTTTATATCACAAAGACTTTGACTGACCTTTAATGTAGGTTTTGCGATGTTTTCCAACGGACACCTATTCTCCTTGACTGTACTATCACACACTGTCCAAGTTCTCCAAAAAATCAAATCTGCTTTCTCCATTCACAATGTTTCAAAACAGCACCCGTTCGGATTCTCACTACAAATCAAATCTCCGACTCGGTGAAAATAAGATCAGCAATCTTTAGGCCCAAGAATTTTTCTCATTTACTTGGTGCCTCGTGTCAATTTTATATAATGCTTCTTTTCTTTACTCACAGAAACTGGAACCTTTTCAGACACAAGTTTGGAAGCTTCGTCTCTTTTCACCTTCCACGATTCTGCTATCGCCCAATTAACCACACAAAAACACAACTTGTAACACACTGCTTCCAACTGGACTGCTTGTTCTGGATGGTAAAAACACAATGATCAAAACTTTTTCGTTCAATTTTATATCGACTCTCTATCATCCTTCCATCGTTTTCCCATCGCCAATCATCCTCACCATACCACTTTCCAAAAAGTCCCTACTTTATTTTTTTAAGCGATCAACGATATCGTATACAACTTGGTTTTTCCCAACTTTCTAGAAGACTTATCAATACAAATAGTTCTTATAACTTAAATCATCATAAAAGTCCACGCTTCTTCGAACACTTCTTAATGCTAAATTACTATATTTACAAATTTATCATATATAGGGCATTGCCGTGGTCTTTTTCCCAGAAAATTATTTTATTTTTAAGTTAATTTTGAACTACAACAATATACAGGGTGTCCCGAAAAATAGTGCGTTCCTTAACGATATGGGCTGATTGCAGCGTTTAAAACAAAAAAGTGTCATAACATTTTTTTATAAAGTCAACCGTTTTCAAAAAGAAAAATTATTAATTCTTATTAATTTTAATCCATTTGATTGTTGTTCACAGAAAAGCAAAAACAGCCGGTAACGTTGCGTTCCTTGTTATCCTTCGTTAATTACTTTTAAATCAGCTATAATAAATCATCGATCGTTAGGCATAATATGTATTGATACAGATAACAGAGACATGGTGGATAGAACTCTTCAGAGCAGCAGTAGTGTTGCCGAGAGGGGGCATTTGGGCCTGTAGGACCCATCGCCGGCTCTTCGGGCTTCTTCCTATCCCCGGAATTGGATCGGGTATTCACCATCTTTGGTTTGTCGCTGGTAGAAAGGTTAAATACCACCGCTGTTATAAATAACAGTTCCAGTGACAAATATCTGTTATAGGTAACGGTTCCAAGGAACAGTTACAAACTAACAGAGCAAAAAATGAAAAACAGATAGGTAAAAATGATCTAAGTATTCCTTGACTTACGGAAGGAAAAACTTAGTAAACAAGTAAATTAAATGGTATAAAAATATAATGCAAAGAAAAAATGTTTCTAAGTGTTTCTTGACTTACGGAAGAAACAAACTTAGAACAGAAAATAAACAAGAGAATCAAATATAGTAAAATAAATGCACAAATAAGTGTTTCTTGACTTACGGAAGAACGACTTATAATAGAAAATAAGAAAAATCAAATATAGAAAAGATGTGGAAATATTGCTAAGTGTTTCTTGACTTACGGAAGAAACAACTTAGCATAAAATAGAAAGTGAAGGAGACAAATGTATTAAGTATTTTCTTAACTTAAGGAAGAAAATATCTTAGATAAAATATCGGAAATAATAATGCAACAATGATTATGAAAATATTTCTAAGTGTTCTTTTGACTTACCGGAAAAGAACGGCTTAGACAAACAATTAAAATAACAAGTCAAATATTCAGAGAAATATTTCTAAGAGTTCTTTGACTTACCGGAAAGAACTACTTAGACAAAGTACAAATCAAAATATAAAATAGAAAAAGCAAGATAAATATTTCTAAGTGTTCTTAACTTACAGAAGAACAACTTAGACACAAAATACAAGAAAAATAAACAATCAAAATAATCAAATAAAATATCAAACAATCAATACATGAACAAATATAGATCAATGTAATATTCTAACCTGAAAAGGTCTGAATATACAATAATGCTAAAATAAAAATGGTATATAGGAAATCAGAAATAAAACAATAACTTAGTTGGAACAATAATAGCACCGACTAGGTCTACAGTAGAAGAGGCAAGCTCGACTGATCGATGAGAGAAAATCTACCTGCTTTTATGTAAAACAAATCCTTTGTTTTACGTAGCAAAAGTGGAATTTCCCTGCATCGAATCAATTAGAAATTTGGATTTGGCCAAACTTGGAATTCCCAAGTATTTTGACCGATATCCAAATTCCTTGATGCGTCCAGCACGGCTGTCAGCTCCCGGCTGACACCCCTCCGGAGGACAGTAGATAGAGTAAAGATAGTGATGATGATATCCAATCTCCGATCGGGAGACGGCACTTAAAGAATCTTTTAATTTGGTTACAATTCTTGCTTTGATATATTGTTGGGTTAAATCGTTTGTTTTATTCGTTAATAACAATAAAAATAAAAACAACAACCCTATTTTATGTAAAAACTATTATTTATACACTTTTTATAAAATGCAGGAATTCAAAATACATAATATCCAAATTTAGAACTTAATAATTATTGGAATTTATGAATTAACATATATAATCAATTGTTTGTTGTTTGTTTGTTTCTTTTATTATTTATCTGTCATAATAAATATAATATAATGTCAGACCAATCAAATACACTGCTTAAAATGATCAAATCTTACTTGGAGTTGTATCAGTTTTTTTAGGAACCAGCTGTACAATAAATTTAATTTTGTGTTAATTTTCCGATCGAGTAGATTTGTTGTGATAAACAAAACCTTAGCAGAAAAAATTTTGTACGCTTTTGTAAAACATTCGTCGGCCTAACCACGAAATCCCGCGGTTATTTTGGCACGCATAATAAAACGTTTGTAAATACCTATAGGCCAACAAAACCATTGCGTAGTCGGTTGAAACATCCAAACAGTTTTAATCAAAATATCGCTAAAAATAATTCCTGATTTTTAAAACCTTTTCACGTGTGTTTACCAATAAACGTATTTTGAAAATAAATAGTATAACGAGGTTCTGAAAGTGTTTTCTTGTGGTATGTTTAAGTTAAAAGTTATTTTATATGGGATGAAACCACAATTAATTATAATGAAATTTATTTGACTGATTTTGGTAATGCTGATATTTATGAGACTATTTGACTGATTTTGGTAATGCTGTAGAGTAAGACTTTAGTTGGTCGGAGATATTTATAAATCCTTTGCTGTTATTGTAGTCGACAACAGAAACTGGCTTTTCAACTATTCCTCCCCTTTGGTGGACATCTAAAGAACATCCCAGAGGTACTTTTCAGTGCGTCATTAATTATGACGTCATAGAATGAATTAGGCGTGTCGAGAATTATTTCATATAATTATTGTAGAAACTGACAGATGCCAGGATCGTACTTAGCCACAGGTGAAAATCTTGTGGAATTACTAGTATTTTTATTGCAAGGTCATCTGAGTAGATTTGATTATTACAAAATATATTAAGATATACTTTTTGTGTAATGGAGGTTATCCCGTATATTAATAAAAATAAAAAGTAAACAATATTGTTTATTAAATTTATAAATATGGAAATATTTAAAATCGACGACAAAATGATTCATTTATTGAATTTTTGTATCGTATCTTCTTCTTCTCCAGGCAATCTGGCGTCAAGGCGTCTGCGCGTCGAAAGTTGTCAATCATCACAGCGATTTTTAATTTTAAGACCGCGGCTCTAAATAAGTCGTTATTACATGAGTTACATCTCCTTCCTATGGATCTTTTTTTTCGGATTTTCCTTGCATAATGACGTGGAGTATTAGATATTTATCTCCTTTCATCACATGACCCATATATCCCACTTTTCTCCTCTTAATTTTTAGTACTTCTCTTTCCTTATGCATACGTCACATTACCTCAACGTTGGTTATTCCATCTACCCATGAGATCTCTAGTACTCTTCGGTACATCCGCATCTCGAATGCCTTCAGTCTCCTCACGTCAATTGTCTTTAGTGCCCACGCTTCCATACCGTATTATAATAAGGATAGCACATAGCTAAGCACAAAGCACAAAGAAAGCCTTAATGTATGTTCCGCCAGAAAGAAGGAAAAGGGGAAGACCACCAAATTCCTGGAGAAGAGAAATTATAAAAACAATGCAATCTAGAGGCTTAGAAGAGGGAGATTGGAGAGATAGGAAAAGATGGAGGCTGAAATGCGGGAAGCGGCAATCGCCGTAGGACCCCCGTTATATGATGATGATGATGATAGCACATAGCACCTCAGCAGTCATATTTTTAACTTAAGATTTAAGTTTCTACAGCAGAGAAGCCTCTGTATTCTTGTAAATGCGCTTCTGGCCTGTTCGATTCTGATTCGTATTTCTTGAGAGCTGTCATTGTTTTCATTAATAGTTGTATATAGGTATTTGAATTCTCTTACTATTTCAATAGGCTGATTCTGTACATATATCTCACGAATGTCCTGAGTTGTCTTTGTTATTATCATATATTTCTTGCTCTGTTGAGTGATGGTCCATATTCTTCTTCGCTTACTGCGGTCACCTAATTAAGAAGTATCTGTAGGTCTTCATGTAATTCGGCTAAAAGAACTGTATCATCAGCGTACCTCAGGTTATTTATGATCATGTCATTAATTCTAATGCCTACATTTCGTTAATCCATTGCCTTACTTAATATGTCTTCCGAGTATATATTAAATAATACTGGTGAATGTATACACCCTTGTCGAACAACTCTTTGTACTTCTATTTCTTCTGATGTTATGTCTTCTATTCTAACTACTGCTTTTTGGCCATAGTATAAGTTACACAAAAAAGACTGTTTCCAAAAATTTATTAGGTAACTTATAAATTAATTACATAAATAAAATATAATTCTAATCATAAAAACTATTTATTCACTAATTCGCAATAATCATAGTTTATTAAAAACACTGAAAAGTAGAATTTGAATATCAGTGTAATAGAAAATTATAGAAAAATACTGCCAGTGGAGAGTTTCCTTAAAGATATATCCTTAGACGAATTCATGGTGAAATATTTCGGCCATAACCTAGCAAAACATAAATTAGAGAAGAAATTTCTAACGCCTCAGCAACACGCTGAAATAAACAGTAAATAAAACAATTTTATTTTCAGGGTAATAAAATAATTAATAATTGAATACTTCACGAACAGCAGAAATTGGTAATAATAGTACTTGTTCTTTTTCCGTATATCTTGTCATCTTGGCCTTACACAAATACAAATAAACACCCAATACTATATAGAAATACTGACCTAAACGACAGCCGTCACTTGCTGTTCAACCCTTCGAAAGAATGGCCAGCATGGACGAAGTTTTACGTCAACTGTCAGTAATAGGCGTATTTGATTGGCTAGAGAAAGCGCACATTTAAATATCAAGGAATCAAACGTAGGTTAGGAAAGAACCGCTTATGTATGTAAGCTTATTCTAACGCTGCAATATGGTTTTGTTTAATCGCGGAACTACTGCTTTTTCCATCACACCCAACTTAATGTATTAGAAAGAAATCGGAAAACTGTGACGCACTGAAAAGTACCTTTGGGATGTTCTATACCATTTCAGCAGTATGCTTTGTACTCAGCATAAGCACTTTGCGTTTGTCCTTCTACTTAGTTACTACACACCTGTGTTACTCTTCATTCCAATAGTCTTTTCTGTTTTGCCACAAAGTTTTCACCAAATTTATATTTTTGTTTAGCAATATATGTGCTAATGTAACGCTAGTATAAAAACTGTCTGTGTATAGAGTACGTCCGACATCTAAAAAGTTTTAGCTAAACGAAACACAACACTATCCGGAACTGTCATATTTTCAGTTTTATCATTACCACAATAAATTTGTAGATCCTAAGTATAACCGCCGTCCAAGCAGAGTGTGTATCTTTTCACCCCGATACCATTGCTTGAAAATTTGATACCAACTTCTCCAATAGGGGTGATAGTTTATACAGTCGAAATACTTTGTCACTATTTTCATTGTTACTAAAATGTAAATTGGCAAGTAATAACTCAAAACGATTACGCGATAGAAGACACTTTATTTTGCTTTCGTATAATGGATTTTTTTATCAATACAAACACAACTTTGGCAATGTTTGCAATCCCATCCAGATAAGAATGGTCAAAAATGTCTTAATTTCTTAGCTATTTATATCTACCCACTTATGAATTCTAGTTTTCAAACCGTGACCACCTATATTCAACTTCTGATGAGCTTATCGATTAGTTTCTTGCACAATTCACTTAATAATATAGTCATTCACAGATAGTTTAAAATAGTCAAGGGGAATTTTATCATACATCTCAAAAAACTCAGCTTTGATACGTGAGTCTTGAACACTAAATGTAATATTTTTCAAATTCTGACCATCTACATTCTTCCGTATTAAAGGTATGTTATCATCAATTGCAATGTCATTGTTTTCTCAAGAAATTTCATCATCTGGCAGTTGATATTGGGAAATAACATTTTCAATGGTATCGTCTACTGTTCTTGAATTTTGTGATGTTGAAGATAAATTTTGTAAACTGTTTTGCATTTTTGGTCTTTTGATTTCCGGAATACCTTGATTTAACGAAGCACTACTTATTTCGTCATCACTATCTAATTCAAAATTTTTATCCCGAACACTGTCATCACTGTCATCGTCTGAAATAAACTCTTCCACTAGCTTTTTCAAACGCCTCTGCTCGTTTTCATACGACATATTGGGAACTGATAAGACACACTACAACCTCGCCTACCAAAAACTAACTAATAAGTAACACGTAATGCATTCGTCTAGAGACTGTAACGTATAAAATGTACAAGCTACGACAGGTTTATTCTTGTCTTATACGAGAAGCAAGTGTGCATCACATCTTCTTCATGTGCCTTGTCCGTTCCGAACGTTGGCAATCAACATGGCTATTCTGACTTTGTTTACGGCAGATCTGAATAGTTCAGCAGATGACAATCCGAACCATTGCCGCAAGTTTTGGAGCCACGAGTGTCTTCTCCTCCCTGGACCTCTTCTGCTGTCTATTTTCCCTTGAAGGATCAGTTGTAGTACTCTATATTTATTATGTCTCATAACGTGACCCAAGTATTCCAACTTTCTTTTCTTTATACTTATTCCTACCTCTCTCTCTTTACCTATCCGGCGTTGTACCTCCTCGTTGGTCCCGTGCTCAGTCCAGGATATACGTAATATACGTCGGTAAGCCCACATTTCGAAGGCCTCTACTTTTTTCATCAATGTTGCGGTCATTGTCCACGCCTCCATTCCATATAACAAAACCGGGAATACATAACATTTCAGAAGTCGAATTTTGAGAGGTAGGGTGAGGCTTTTAGAGGTGAAAATTTGCTTCATGCTAGTGAACGATGCTCTTGCCTTTTCTACTCTTATACGTATTTCCTTCGCTTGATCCCAGTTTGAGTTAACTGTTGTTCCCAAGTAGATGTACGAATCCACGTGTTCAATTCTTTCATTGTCTAATATCAGTTGCTGTGGTGGTTGTTGGGTTTTGCTTACTAACATCCATTTGGTTTTTGTGATATTTAGTCTGAGTCCGTATTGTGCACTTGTTTTTTGTATCTTACTCATTAGGTAACTCATTTCCTCCATGCTATTTCCTAGAATCACAGTGTCATCAGCATACCTTATGTTATTAATTATTTCTCCATTTATCTTTATGCCTTCTGTGCTTTCCTCCAGCGCTGTCTTAAATATTTCTTCTGAGTATATATTAAAGATAATAGGAGACAAGATACAGCCCTGTCGTACCCCTTTCTTGATCTCAATTTTATTGGTCAATGTTGATCCTACTTTCACTTTAGCTGTTTGGCCCCAATAGAGACTCGCTATTGTTCGAATGTCTCTGTAGTCGACTCCGATCTTATGGAGAACTTCAATTATCTTTTCGTGCTTTACGTTATCGAATGCTTCTGCGTAGTCTATAAAGCATATGTACACGTCTTTGTTTATATCTCTGCAGCGCTGGATGAGTACCTGTAGACTAAAAAGTGCTTCTCTTGTCCCAAGAGAATTCCGAAACCCAAACTGCGAATCTCCAATGTTATCCTCGCATTTTTTGCTTATTCTGTTGTAAATAACCTTGGTGTATGCCTTCGAAATGTGGTTAATTAGACTTATCATCCGATGTTGATCATCACATGGCTCCAGCAATCTAAAAGTTATTTGTGGCCACGAGATGCACACGTGCTTCTCACTTAAAATAATTCTGAAAAGCAGCAAAAATGAAAGATTTTGTACTCAAACTAAAACACAACTATTAAAAATGCATACACTAATACTTTAAATGTGTTGAATATTTTGGTCCACATATTTTGTTTACTATGCATTGTGGCGTTTAAGGTGTTAAAAAAACTTTTTCATTTAAAGAAAAAGGTGCTTTTTCTTTTTATAGTTGTACTAAACTTTTAGTATCCAATAACACACTATAAAAGTTTTAAAAACCATCTACTTCCACTGCGATATCATATTTCGAAAAAAAAAACTGTCATCAACAAGTCTGTAAAGTTTTATTAAAAATACTAAACCGATTACTTTTGCGATGTTTCTAATTCCCTCCTTATATAAAGACGTGAGCAACTTTAAAAGTTAGAGCAAATACCAATTCCGCAGTCCTTGGCTTTCCTGATATCGTTCTTCTGAGACTATACTTGTTCTGGCCTCATCCACCTTTTATTAGTTACTATAAATAGAAAAGATTACTTTCTGATCCGGTGTCGCATTATTTTTTATTATTTAGAAGATTACTTTTGTCTTTCGTTAAGCTTACCGTCGAGATATACTATAAAAAAGAAGTATATAAAATGAAATATTTATGTAAGGTACGGGTGGTCCTCGTCGTTTGTTATTATTATAGGTATAACATTAAATAGTAAACTCGAACATGGACCGCAAACCTTGTATTCAATTAATCTACCATAAAGTAGTCTAAAGACTATGAATAGTACTCTTGATCCCTACATGAAGTCCCTTCCCAAAATAAAATATTTCTACATGCCAACCGTAGAATGCGAGTTTGCCAACTTGACAGTTCTACACGTTCGAAACTAGAAATATTTTATGTCGAGTAGGGACTTATGTTCTCGGTTAGTAATCTAATTACATTGGCATATTGCCGTTTAGTTTAATACATTCAAGTACGTTTGTATCAATTTAACTCAACCGCTGTTTAGTTTTAGTTACGCAAGTACCACAAAGTTCACTGAAGATGGACTGATTTATCCGAAATCGTTCTGAACTTTCTAATCCATTTTAATTTTTTAAAACTCTTGAACAGTGCGGGGACCAAGAGATATTTAGGAGTGCGATTCATGGTGTCGGAGAAAGTAGACAAAGCAGTTGTGTAAATTTTCAACCAATATAAAACAGAATATGTTACTTAAGAGTAAAAGGAAAGTATAGGAATATAAGTATCATTAATGTACATACACTCACTGAAGATAAAGACTTAGAAACCAAAAGAGAGTTCTACGAGAGGCTTCTTCTTCTTCTTGTTCCACTCTTATCGGAGATTGGAAATCATCAAGGCTATCCTGACCTTGTTTACAGCTGACCTAAATAGTTCATTAGTGGTACAGCCATACCACTCTCTCAAATTACGCAACCATGACATTTTTCTACGGCCTGGATTCCGTTTTCCTTCTATTTTTCCTTGCATTATATTTTAAAGTAATGCGTATTTATAACCTCTCATCAGGTGTTCGAGTTTTCTTCGTTTGATCGTTGACAAAATTTCTGGGTCTTTTCCTATCCTTCGCATTACTTCAAAGTTTGTGACTCTTTCAACCCAACTTATCTTCGGCATTCGACGGTAGCACCACATCTCGAAACTTTCAATATTTTTTATGTTGTTCTGTTTGAGAGTTCAGGCCTCTACACCGCATAATAGCGTGCTAAATACGTAGCCCCTTAGCATTCTTAATCGTAGAGGGATGCTTATATCTCTGTTACAGAAGAATTTCCTCATCTTTATGAAGGTGGCCCTGGCAATTTCGATACGTCTTTTTATTTCATTTTTTTGGTCTCCAGTTTCGTTTATTGAAGTCTCGAAGTATTTGTAACTTAATACTTTTTCAACTTAGCCTTACGAAAGGCTAAGCACCCTATTAGGGAATATACAGAAATACGATATAAAGATAATCATTGGTGACATGAATTTGAAAGTCGCTAAAGAGAAAATATATAGAGAAATAACAGAGGGACGAAGTTTACATAAGGGATCAAATGAAAACGACAAAATAGAATTTGCTACAGAAAACAAAATGAAGATAACTAGCACAAGGTTTGATCACAAAGACATTTATAAGGTAACATGGACTTCTTCCGATGGAAAAATAAAAAATCGGATAGATCATGTCCTAATTGAAAGCAAACATGGTAAAGCAATAATCGATTTTACGAGTTAAAGAGGGCAGATACCAATAGTGACCATACATTAATAATAGCAGAACTAAAACAAGAACAACCAATAATACCAAAACCTGTTAGAGATTACCAATTAGAGCGCCATCAATTGAAGCAGGGTGTAAACAAACTAGAGGAAGAAATAAATATAAAACTAGAGAATCCAGTCAAACAGAATATAGATGGAGAGTGGCAGACCATAGAGACAGCCATGTCGGAAGCAGCGGAAAAGTGTATTGGACGAGAGCATATTAAAAGATGGCAAGACTGGTTCGATGTAGAATGTAGGAATGTTTCGTCAAGAAGAAACAGGGCAAAACTACAAAGAAATAAAGAAAATTCCCAAAATGCAATTAAAAACTGTGTGGCGAGAAGAAGAGAAGTGAAAAGAATTTGCATAAAAAACAACGCAGAACAGTTAGAAAAAACATAGAAGAAGCCTACATAAACAAAGAGGTAAAGAGTTTCGACCAAGAAGTTAAGAAATCCAGAGAAACTACAAAGAATAATCCATAGAATTGCAAAAACAAAGAAGGCTTTGTTTTTGAATTTTTCTGTTGTATCACCTAGAAGTAGGTGATACAACAGAAAAATTAAACAGATGGGCGGAATATTTCGAAGATCTATTAAATACAGATTAACAAGAGGAACTTGAGGGAAATGAGAATTGGCAAGAAGATAAACGAGGGATGTACGAGGAACGAAAGGAAGAAATTAAGGAACAATAGAATAGCGCCCTTATTTGTCATATCTATAAAAAACTAGACAAAACGTAGTACGAAAACTATAGAGGTATACTTACTTATGTATTTGCTGCGAGGTTACTCCTCGCAGCAAATACATTTTTATAATTTTACCATCGTGGGTGGAAATTCGAAATCCCATCTTTCTTCTGCAAATGTGACGTCATATGTGCGGCTGTAGTATAAACACCCAAAAGATTCAAATGCTGTTGCTTCTGCTGTAAGTGATACTTTCATAAAATTCAACTTTAAAAATCAAATCGAAAAAGTTCACTCATTTGCAGATGGATGAGGTGGACAGAACAAAAATAGCACGATGATGTATATGATAATCTACTGATTGGTTTTTGAAGCATTTGGTTACATCAAGGAAGTAGAGTTTACGTTTCCTGTTCTTGGTCATTCCTTTTTGCCACCAGATATAATTTTCGGTATGATAAAATGGGAGATAAAAAAAAAACGTTGTAAAAAAAACAGAAAAGAATATGAAAACATAATTGAAAAATACTCAAAGATGCTAAGACTTGGTAAAGACTGGCAAATATCAGACTGGGAAAGGACGAGTAATGTTGTTAAAAAACCTTCCCAGTGGCATTTTAAATGTAATGCATCGAAAAAATTTATATTTTCAATTATATTATATAATATATTATATTATACAGGGTGAGTCATGAGGAACTTTACATACTTCTACCATATGTAGAGTCCCCCAGGGAGCATATCATGTGGCCACTAAAAAATGTCAACTCCTCTTCTTTATTAATTAACAGGGTGATTTGTGTAATTGACCATTTATTTCATTTTACTGTAGTGTTTATACGGCTCATTTGATTTTTTTAATTTTTGCATGATACAGTACACTACTATCAAGCATTCGACTGGTATTAGCTAACCTAAAAAATTCCAGGACTGGCTTTGGAAAAATTAATTTAGGGATTCGTATTAAATATTACACCCTGTATAAATTTTTTTTAAAATGCAATAAGTGATTTTTAAACTACATAAATAGCCAATGAAAACGACATATGCGACAATGTTGTCGCACTTTTATTAAATTTTTAGTGAACGATCAAATCTTACCAAAAATAGAACAACCATAATGAAGTATCAAATTATAAGGTAATTAATTTAAACAAATGTTATAAATTTCAAACATTTTAATTGAAATGATAAACTGAGTCACTGCACAACAAAAAATAGTAACTACTAACAATAACGAAGAACAATTTAAAAAAAACTAAAAATATGTACATAGTTATGATAAACCCATAAATTAGAACTGGAAAAGATACAATAATGGTAACAAAATAAAAATAATTCAAAATAGATTTTCGAAATGGAATCCTGCAGCCTGTACACATTTTTGTTGCCGAATTGTTAATTGACGTATTGAATTACGGATACTCTGGGGATCGTTTCTAATAGTATTACAACAATGTATAATTCTATCAATTAATTGTTGTCGGTTATTAATATTCACTGCGTAAACTAGTTGCTTCAATCGTCCCCAAATATGGTAATCAACGGGATTGAAATCAGGGGATCTTGAAGGCCACGAATTAGGACCTGCACGTCCTATCCACCTGTTGCCATAAACATTATTGAGATGTTGTCTCACTGCCAGTAAAAAGTGTGGGGGTGCCCCATCATGCTGAAAATACATCCCTCGGATAGCAACGTTCGCGTTGACAAGCAAATTCGGCAAAATATTTTGTAGAAAGTTCGAATAGACCTGCCCTGTTAAAGGACCATCAAAAAAGTGAGGACCTAGTAATTGGTTATTTATGACACCAATCCACACGTTAACCGAAAACCTTAACTGAGAACGACGTTCTCGAATAGCATGGGGATTTTCTTCTGCCCACACATGTGAATTTCGTGAATTATTTATCCCGTCTCTGGTAAATTGGGCTTCATCTGTAAATAGTGTCCTGTATAACGTTGGTCGATTATTGTTAATCTATCTACAAAATTCCAACCTATCGATCTCATCTCCAGCATGTAGTCACTGAACCATTTGAATGTGATATGGCTATAGATTATTTTTTTGTAAGACTCTTTACTTTTGATTGAGTAACATTGAGTTCTCGACTTACTTGTCTAGTGCTTATTGTAGGGTTCATAGTAACGGCGTCCATAATGTCATCTTCCTGCGCTTCATCTACATGTCGCTCTGTTGTTCCACTAGGAAAAGTGCCATTTTCTCGCAAATAATTAAAAACTGACCCAAATGTTGGATGACTGGGAGTTCGACGATTAGGAAATCTCCTGCGATATTCTCTACTAGCAGCCCTACCATTCCCATTACAGAATCCATAAACAAATATTATATCTGCATATTCTGTGGTCGAAAACTGATGTGGCATTTTGAACGAAAGTAACAAAAGCTCTACCAAAACTAACACAATGTACTTAACGTAGATATGACAGAAGAAATATGTATTGTTGTACACATAAATAACAATTGATAATGACAATAATGACAATGGGTATAAAATACCAAGAAACGTCAAACGGTCAACGCCAACCTTCATTTTAAACTTTTTTAGATTTATTTTTATTTAGTACAGTTGATGCAATGTATTATTATTTGACATAAAATTTTAATCATTTACAATCAACAAAAACTAACACATACAAGAGGTTTGACTTTTTAATCAATTTAATTTATTATTTATCGAAAATAATGCCCCAATACGATCTATGAGTAAAAATTTAAAATTGAAAAACAATTGATTCTATCGTAGAGATAATACAAAGTGACAGTAAAGATGTTAATTTTCTACGTATTAGATTATGTTATAGGAACTCATTTTAATTAAAATGTTTGAAATTTATAACATTTGTTTAAATTAATACCTTATAATTTGATACTTCATTATGGTTGTTCTATTTTTGGTAAGATTTGATCGTTCACTAAAAATTTAATAAAAGTGCGACAACATTGTCGCATATGTCGTTTTCATTGGCTATTTATGTAGTTTGAAAATCACTTATTGCATTTTAAAAAAAATTATACAGGGTGTAATATTTAATACGAATTCCTAAATTAATTTTTCCAAAGCCAGTCCTGGAATTTTTTAGTTTAGCTAATACCAGTCGAATGCTTGATAGTAGTGTACTGTATCGTGCAAAAATTAAAAAAATCAAATGAGCCGTATAAACACTACAGTAAAATGAAATAAATGGTCAATTACACAAATCACCCTGTTAATTAATAAAGAAGAGGAGTTGACATTTTTTAGTAACCACATGATATGCTCCCTGAGGGACTCCACATATGGTAGAAGTATGTAAAGTTCCTCATGACTCACCCTGTATATTTAAACACAAAGATCATGTTTTGTATAAAACTTAATGAGGTCGCTGGTTAATATTTAATTCAAAATAACGAAAATTGCAATATGTGTAAATACATATGTAAGATAAAATTTTGTAATTCAAATAACAATTGGAAGATTTAATAACTTATTGTCAATTCTATATGAGATTCACTTACCTTTTATGAATGCAGCGTCTGTGGCTGGTGCTTAAGGGCTGCTCGTGGTGATATCTGTACGCGACAACAAGTTGTTGTAGAGTGGCCGATCACACGAAAGTAAAATACGTATGTACGAAAGTCGAATAGGGTGGTTCTTTTGTTCTTAGGACCTCCGTGCATAGCAATAATTTAAGCTTACAATTTTATTGTAAGCTTAAATTACTACACAAACTTTCTACACAAAGGACGGGTACGTTTCCTTAAAAACTCTGAAGCGTTTTGGGTTGATAAATAGTTTCCCATTCTCAGAAATTGACAATAATGAATCAGCAATAGAAGTGAATTCTTAGAAATTGACAATAATGAATCAGCCAATTTGAGTTGGAGAATTTAAAAGATGGAGAACTAAAGCCATATTATAATTAGCTAATATATTATAAATAAATAAAAGATTTAAAACTAAATAAGGTCATATTCTGATTAATGATAAATAAAATATTTAAATCTTGTCTTGAATACTTTTCCAAACCGACCATATGGCCACGGCCAGGAGGGAAATATTTTATCGTTCTGACATAGGGTACAGCAAGTCTATAATACGATAAGGGAAAAAAAATTTGAAACCTAAGTTACAACAGATGTTCACTGAAAGGAGATAAATCGTCCACAGAAACTCTCCTTAGAAAACATTTTGGTGAAAATTGGAGAGGCCAGCCGGATCTCATATTTTATAAAATAATAGATAATAGTGTACAGAATAATAACGATAATACTGCAGAAAATAATTATATTGATGATGAAGACCCAGAGAACCATACACACAAAAATCTAAATTCGTATAAGGCGTTTCCGAGATAATTGAGGGGTTCCTTAAATAAAAATCCCTTTGTGTAAGCATCTCCAAAAGTTTCTACAAAAATATTCCCTATATTAAAAAATGTATATCCTTAGTAAGACCCCTGTTTTATACTTATAATGGGATACTGTTAGATCCAAGATAGGAGGCATCTGGAAAAAAACACGAACATTTTTAATATCATTGTGCCACGACGAGAAATCAATGAAAACGCCATAAGGTACAACAAATTGTAAAATTCCAATAACGAGATTTTATATTTTAACTTCGGTTATAATTTTTCTTGTCTTCTTTAGGTCATATTTTCATTTATCGGCAAAGCTATGTATTTGGACGATGAACTTAGTTCGTTTATTGGTTACTTGAATGAAATTAGAGGTCAGTGAACGATTAGATCTCATATATAGAATATAATTAACGGAAACAGTATAAAACATATACAGAGTGATCTAAAAGTCTGAAAACTATTTTTTATCTTTTTAATGGATTATCAGAATTTTTCAATTCAAAATTGGTTTTTCTCAAAAAACATTCCCTCTGAAGAAACGCTGTTAATAAAAGTGTAACTTTTAGAAATCGTTAAACAATATAAAGGCGAATATAATAAGTTCTTAGTAAATGAACTGGTAAGAAGCACAAATAGAACAATATTAAGGATGCAACCCTACAACTACGAGCTCAACCCAATAGAGCTTGTATGGACGCAAGTCAAGAAATATGTTGCTGCCAATAACATAAATTGTAGTAAAAACATGGAGAAAACGGGGTTTTTCGGTTTTTGAGAATGTTGTGAGATAAAACTAATGCTTTAAATAGCTGATTTTGATTGTAGAGGGAAAGATACATGTGAAAATGTAAATTATCATTCATTTAGACACTGAATTTAGAGGTTATATAGCGAAAGCTTAGAAACAACGCCGAAAAAACGGAGTTTTTCGGTTTGTGGAGTATGCTGTAAAAAAAAATAATAGTTTTAATAGCTTATTTCAATTGTAAAGATAAGAATACATATTAAAATATGAATTACCATTAATTTATGTGTATGTTGTTGAGGTTATGAGTCAAAAACTTCAGAAAAATGCCAAAAAAGCAGTTTTTTCGACCATAACCTAAAATATCACTGAAAATTTCAAATATTTTTCCTGGGCTCAATTTTCAAGTTAAGAATCTAAAAGAAATCAGGCAGTTTTGTATTATTGAAATACGATTTCATGAATTTTTTCAGATTTTTTGCAGCAATACAGCGTCTAAAAAAATTTTTTTTTAAATACGTTTTTTCCCATAGCGAACCCCCAGAGGCACCTAGGGACTTCAAAATTTAACTGAGTTAATTTTTAATTATGTCCTTTCGAATGGCCAGACCCAAAACTGAATCGAGCATGGTGCAATTTTGACCATCTTATCCCGCTATAGCCTTTGCTGACTATTATATATAAATAACTAAAAAGCACCTAATAGAAAAAAAACTAGAACAAAGTAAAAAAAGACACTATTTTAGAGATCAATACTAGTAACAGGTTTAGTATAAGATTGTATATGAAACAATGATTAATGAAAAAATGAAAAAAATACACAACACACAACAAATTTGCTAACAAGAAAAATTTATTCCATGAAGCTATATCTGCTGTAACCATGGGAAAATGGAAAAACTGTCAGATATGTAAAAGAAGAAGTAGAGCCAAAAATGTGGGTGTTGCCCAATTTAATTGAAGGCCAAATTGAACCTTTCATTATAAACATTAATAATGACAGCAGTACATCAGATTCTGAAAGTTAATAACGCAATTACGGTAATTTTATAAACTTTCTTTTTTCTGCATACATACTTTATTTTGTGGTTTATAGCTCTCGATCTTATATATCATTTTAATATTTAAAAAATTGGTGTACTAGAGTCTGTATCTGTCAAAGTCTGTTTTATATTGTATCTTTAATTTACTAGTCCGACCCTGAACAAATGCATGTTTCCAGCGTGCATTTGTTTACATCGTCCGTAGCTTGAAGTTGAATTCTGGTACCTACTGTAATAATTATATTTTGCCATTTGTCTTCATGTCCAAATTTTAATTGTAAAAACATACAGCTATTCCTTCACATTTTTTGAATCATCTCCTCAATCACCATTTAATAACTCTCCTTATATGTTACAAAATAATCAAAAGATTTAAATTTGTTTTATGCTATCTAGACAAAAGAATCAATAGACCTATATCAGCTTACAAGTAATTTTGCCAGTAATTTCTGAATTCTAACTAGTCAAATTAAATTTTATTTTAATAACAAAACACTTTTCATCATTTTAATCGTAAAAAGTAATTAAGAGTTTTAACCTTTCATCTTTTTATTGGCACATACTAAAGTGATAAATTCATTAAACGCGAAAAAAGGATTACCCTTTTCATTTGGAGAGTAGATAAAATAAAGATGAAACGGATTTTTGTGGAAAATTGATGCCGTTTGTTAAACCGTATTGGCTGTTCTACTGATAGAAATATTGCTATATTAGTCGATATTGGAAAACAAACTGCTTCAGACGATTAGTTATAGCAGATTTATTGCTTGGCTTATTTACAACGAAGAGAAAGTTCAGCCTGAAAATATATATCATATAAAATATGGTGTATAAAGGAGATTCGATAAATTTTTAGAACTGTAAGATATCAAATATAAATATATTTATAGATATTGGGAGATCTCTTATATTTGGTTAAGGATTATTTTTTTATATACGCTTTTAGAATATTTTGTGTCGCTTTTAATATAAATCTAATTATTGTGCACGTTATATTTAAATGTTTAAAAAAGGGGATTCAGATTCGGAATATTGTGCATAAATTCTATTATTTTACTAAGAAAAATTAAATAAAAGGCCATTAGATAAAATATACCGGTATATTTATGCTTCGTAGACCTAATAAGGTCTACGAAAGGTCTATAAAGAAAATCAGGATATAAGAAAAGATAATTCAGAAATAAGGAGAGAGTTACAAGCAATGAAAAAAGCAGTCGAAATAATCGAAAAAAATAAAAGAAAAAACAACATTGTAATAAATGGTCTAAAAATGGATACAAATGAACCAAGCAGCCTAAAAGAAAGAATAAAAGGACTTTTTAATAAACATCTTCAAATTGATATTACACCTACAACAGTAAAAAAATAGGCGAGAATACATGCGTAATAAAACTAAGAAATGAAGAGGAAAAACACGAGATTATGGCAAAAAAATATAAACTAAAAAACGACGTAGGAGAGAAAGTATTCATCAATGATGACTTGACTAGAGAAGAGAAAGAAAAGCAGACACCTAAGAAAAACGAAAAAGAGAAAGGCAAAGACGTCAAAATTGGTTACAACAAGGTGTTAGTAAACCAAGAAGAATGGAGATGGAACAAAATAAAAACGGAACTGGAAAAACATCAAAAAAACTAGAAAACTACACCCACACGAGGAACATTGATAACGACCAAAGCAACGAAAAGGATCTGACAATGACGACCAGGGCGACGAATAGGAATAACGATAGGAAAAAGCACGATGCAAAGGTAAACAAGCATTAAAATAGAAAGAAGATGAAAGATATACCGCAGAAAAAAGGAGAGATAAAAATGGGAACATGGAACGTAAGAAGCATCAATGGAAAAGAGGTAGAACTTGTAGAAGAAATGATCAGACAAAAAATAGAAATATTAGGAATAACGGAAACGAAAATGAAAGGAAGAGGTTTTAAGAAGATATACAAAGGATATTGGTTATTTTGGGTAGGAGCTGATGCAAAGGAGAGAGCAAAATAAGGCGTAGGGATAATAATTGCACCGAATAGACTACAATACGTTATAGAAGAAACATATGTTAACCAGAGAATATTATCGCTGAAAATGAAACTGATAGAGGAGGAAATATGGACAATAATAACAGCCTACGGAGTAAATGAAGATGCAAAAAAGGAAGAGAAGGATAAATTTTTCGAGGAGCTCCAAATGCAAATTGACAATGGGGAAAAAATATAATTGTAATGGGAGATCTAAACGGTAGAGTTGGAAATAATAACAATGGAATTGAGGAATGCATGGGAAAAGAAGGAGAAGAAATACTAAACAAAAATGGTGAAAGAATAATAGAAATATGTATGGAGAATAAACTTGTTATAACAAATACAAAATTTAAACATAGAAAAGTACACAAATACACGAGAGTACAAGAAAGTAGAAATGAAAAATCAATCATAGATTACTTTTTGGTAAGTAGCAACAAATGGAAAAGAGTACAAGACACGAAAGTCAAAAGAGGCTCAGAGAATGGCAGTGATCATCATCTAGTAATAATGAGAATGAGAACAGCAAAAGAAAATAAAGAAAAGAGGAGAAAGGTAGTAAATGAAAAAGTAAAAAGCTACAAATTAAAAGAAGAAAGATATAAGAAGATATTCCAAGAAAAATTAGACAATATTTTGAAAGGTAGGACAAAAACTGCAAGTATAGAAGAAAAGTGGGAAAATCTCAAGACCAGCTTAATCATAGCTGCTGAGGAAACTTGCGGGAAGACAAAAATAGCAAATAATAGCATGAGGAGAACTCATTGGTGGACGGACGAAATACGAAGGAAAGTAAAGAACAAAAAAGAAAAATGGAAGAGATATCTAAGTACAAAGCTCCCTGAAGATTATGAGGCATATAAAGAAAAAAGAAAAGAGGTTAAAATAGCTGTGAAAGCAGAAAAAGAAAGGTCATGGGAAAAGTTTGGACTAAAAATGACAAATAATTATAGAGAAAACCAAAAACTCTTCTATGGCGCATTAAAACAGCTCAGACAAAAAAAAGAACACATGATGCCGAATATAAAAGACAAGAATGGAAAGGTAATAACAGAAGAAAACCAAATAATGAAAAGATGGAGAGAACATTTCAAAGAGCTAACTCATACAGACGTAGACAACATAGTGGAGATACAAGAAATTAATGAAGAACAAAAAGTAGAACCCATAACAACACAGGAACTAGAAAAGGCAATTGAAAGAGTTAAATTAGGCAAAGCACCAGGCAAGGACGATATCACCCCGGAAATGATAAAATTCATGAGAATAGAGGGAGTTTACAGCATGAAAGAACTAATGAATGATATCATAAAGAGAGCAGAAATACCACAGGACTAGAAGAAAGACATTATACTACCAATACACAAAAATGGCGACAAGAGAAACTGTAATAATTACCGAGGTATTACTATATCAAGTATTCCTGGGAAGGTATTCGCAAGAATAATAGAAACAAGAATAAAAACCCAAATAGAACCAACTATGGAAGATACACAATGTGGATTCAGGAAGGACAGAAGCACGCAAGACCACATATTCACAATAAGACAAAGTGAGAAAGTAATCAATAAAAATAGAGAAATACATATATGCTTTATTGATCTGGAAAAGGCGTTTGACAGAATACAAAGAAAGGACGTATGGAGGACATTAAAGGAAAGAGGAGTTGGCAGGATAACATTTGATGTAATAAAGGATATGTACAATAATAATACAAATTCGGTGAGAACCAACAACGAGGAATCCGAAGAATTTACTACAAGTCAAGGCGTCAAACAGGGATGCGTGTTGAGCCCACTGCTGTTCTCAGTGGTACTGGATGAAGCAATAAAGAAAGCCAAGAGAAAAATGAGAAAACTAACATTAGGACACTGGCAAATAAAACAGACTCAACTATCAGAGCTTCTATTTGCAGACGACATGGTTTTGATAGCAGAAAACAGAGAAGACCTACAGAACAACCTTGAAATCCTAGAAGAAGAACTGTCAAACATAAATATGAAAATAAATACAGAGAAAACAAAAACAATGATAATTTCAAATAAGAGAAAGACACACGCAATACAATTAAACGGAAAACAACTAGAACAAGTGGATCATTTTAAATACCTAGGAGCAATAATTGAATCAAACGGTAAACAAGACATGGAAATAAATGAGAGAATGGGACGAACAGGAAGCTTATTTAACACTATGAAAACAACATTTTTGGTGAAAAAAGAAATACCGGAGAAGGTAAAAACGGCAGTCGTTAAATCAGTAGTTAGACCTACAATCATCTATAATAGCGAGTCATGCACATTGACTGGGAGACAAAAATCTCGAGTCAATGCTATGGAAATGAGGTTCCTGAGAAAAATAGCAAACAGAAAGAGGACAGACAAAATACGAAACGAAAAAATCACCCAAAACCTAAAACTAGAACCAATAAACGAAAAAATAGTAGAGGGGCAACTAAGATGGTTCGGGCACGTATGTAGAATGTCGAATGAAAGATTAACAAAACGAGTGTTTGAAACGAGAATGCAAGGGAAAAACAAACGAGGAAGACCAAGAGTTAGGTGGGTAGACGAAATCAGAAAAGAAGTTGAGAAGAAAGGATTGACATGGGAAAGTGCACGAAATCTAACACAAGATAGCATGGAGAGAACAGTGCAAATCTTAACCCCACCAGCCTTACACCTAACGGTAGAAAGGCTTAGGACTAAGTAAGTAAGTAAGACCTAATAAATGCTTTTTTTGCAACTTCAAATCTTAACTAAAATAATTTAGGTAAATAATATATAAATCATCATCAACACCGTTTACCTTTATCCCAAGTAATTTTGAATCACATAACCGATTCATTCTTGGCGACTTCAATACAAACAATTTCGAGTGCGGATACAAGGAAGCAGACAACATCGGCGGACTGGTCGATAAATAGGTAAAGGCTAACAATCTTACTATTATAAATGCTCAAAATTACCATATTCCTTTCAAAGCAACACTTGGAATTAACGAATCCTGACCTTCTAGTACACCAATTTTTGAGAAACGGAAAAACCAAAAGGAAAGTAACAGTCCAACCGTTGTTGAAGGTTGACCCTGGAAACGTAACGAACTACCTCGATATACCATTTACCCCAAGGGAACTAAACAACAGTATAAATCAGGTAAACTATAGAAAGGCTGCTGGTGTAGAAGACATATGCACTAAACAGGTCAAACACTACCAAGAAAATAACAGCTGTGAAGGAAATCCCAAGTGATTGCTTCCGTGAATCCTGAAAAACATCCAGCAGAATTAAGCAGTTACAGATCGATCTAGCTACTATCCTACTTGTTAAAGCTGTTTAAAAAAATAACACAATGTTATATCAAACAGGACATGACTGGAGTAGCATTAATTGATTTGTCAGCTTAGGACACTTATTTAATATTCCACGATTTAGGATATGTTGAGGAGATTATGTGTGAATAGCTGTAGATCCAGAGTACGGATAGGTAACAAACTCTCAGCATCTTTCGAAATAAACAGTGATCTAAAACAAGGAGATGTGCTGTCACCTCTCCTCTTTAATATCATCCTGGAGAAAGTAGTAAGAGCAGCACAACTGAAAAGAGAATTACTGACAGTAAATGGACCAAAATTACTAATAGCATATGCAGATGACATTGACATTGTGGGAAACACAGTCACCAATGTGAACGAGACTTTTAATAAATTGGAGGTAGAAGCAAAGAAAACTGGCTTAAAAGTAAACGAAGAGAAAACCAAATACATGTGCATCAACAGACAAAAGTGACGGGATAGAATAGGGCAAAATGTTACAATAGACCAACATAACTTTGAAAGAGTGGAGAGTTTTAAATATTTCGGAGCAACAATCACTGCAGATATCGCGGAAGAGATTTAAGGAATTATTCAGGCAGCAAACAGATGTATGTACAGCCTCCACAATACTATTAAATCTAAAAGCCTAACACGAACATCAAAGATTAGAATATATAAAAAGGTGATTAGACAGGTGCTCATGTATGGGTGTGAAACGTGGACCCTGACCAAAGAAACTGAAAGAAAACTTAGACGTTTTGAAAGGAAAATCCTTAAAAGAATGTTTGGGCTTTATTACGACATTATTAGCAACCAATACCGAATGAGAACAAATTCTGAGGTCAAGCAGATGTATAGAGCGAGCGATATATTCCAAGATATTAAATCCCAACGTTTTGCCAAGTTAATAAGGGAAGAAGCCCCCACAGCAAGACGGCCCTTAGGACGCCCACGAATGCGATGGATTCGTGGATGGACAATATATGGTCAGATCTAAGAACAGTGGGGCTACACACTGACCGAACTATTTTGAACGAGCGTTCAAGATGGAAGCAAGTTGTGCAGTCAGCCAAAACCCACCCCTACGGTACCTGTACCTGTAGTGCTACGAGAAGAAGAAAATGCTAAAATGCTAGTTGACGTGTACATGGGGCTGTTAAACCATGGTGCATTTGCGAAGCACGGACTAGATAATCCGATAAGAGAGCCTCTTCTTTATGGGTAAAGACTAACAATGTTTTAAAATCAGGTGAAAAAGCAATGTTGTCATCAGGGACATGTAACTTCCTATTTTTGCATATACCTATCTGTTAAGCGTTTGCTTGTCGATATCATATTTTCTTGCCGTTGCACATAATTTTGCTGCCCCAAGAACTTCTTCCACTGCAACTGTCATAACGTTATATAAATAGGAGAAAAAACTACCCGTTTTGTCCTTTTAATCCAAAAAAAAGGAGAATATTATATCTGAATCAATATCTTTAATTGTCAAAAGACATCTAAAACTATCAGTTAAAGTAGTAGTTATATTTTATCGTAAACTGGTGCCAATGTGCATTAATCATTTAAAAATACTAGAGATCCAGTGAAACAAGAATTTAACCATAATGTTAAGTCATATTATTGCATCAAACGTCATAACGTTATATAAATAGGAGAAAAAACTACCCGTTTTGTCCTTTTCATCCAAAAAAAGGGGCATATTATATCTGAATCAATATCTTTAATTGTCAAAAGACATCTAAAACTATCAGTTAAAGTAGTAGTTATATTTTATCGTAAACTGGTGCCAATGTGCATTAATCATTTAAAAATACTAGAGATCCAGTGAAACAAGAATTTAACCATAATGTTAAGTCATATTATTGCATCAAACGCTATACAGGGAGACATGAGACAGTTTATGTCTCCCGAAAACAACTATCTCATGTCTCCTTATATAGCATTTCATCAAATAATCTAACCTAAAATTCTTGTTAAACTTCTAATTTATCAAATAACTAAACAAGCCTGAGGTCACAATACCTAAAGAATAAATTCGAACTTTCACTTAACCTTGCTACAAACTACAAGTATGTCACGAGAATAAAATTTATTTTCGGCGGAAATTCTGCACGCGCACTTGACTTAAGCTATAGTCTAGTTGTCAACAGATGAGCCTGTTTTCCCAATTTTAGGAAATAAATGTAGTGTATCACTCTTCCCTTGCCCTAAGCCTCTCTAGCCTACCCTATAACAACGATCAGCCCACCCCTTCCTACTCAAAACACGTCCTATATACAGACGATCTAGACATAGCTGCTTAATTTTATGGATGTCATATCCGAATTTTACGGATGGTAATGGCCCTAGAACACACATCTAGTCCAATGTATAATTGTATAATTATTTACTTCTAGTTTAATTGCTAAAATAAATAAAAACCTGTTTGGCATTTACTTAATGTAACTAAATTCCACTCCCTTTCTTTCTTAATTGGTTTACAGTTTTATCGAATAATATTCAAACGTTACTCAAACAACTTCAAAAAAACAACAAATTAAGCAGTTATTCGACAGTGGTCTAACCAGTAACAGACAGTCCTACCCAAAACTATCGATTCACCAATAAAAATGTAAACACATAAATTGTATTTTACCTGTAAGAGGAATAAAAAACCTGCTTCTCAGTGAGTAAGTTACACCTGTCTGTTTTAATTGGTTTATCGTTTTATCCAATAATATTTACGTGATTTGTTATTGGTGTGACTAGTATTCATCAATAAATCCGGTTTCACTGTAAAACGAGTAAAAATCCTGTTCTGTATTTATTAGTTAATATACTTCATTCCACGAATATACGACTGTTTTAAATTCGGTTTAAGGTATCGACTTAAATGGTCCAATGTGCTGAATTTTACAATAGTAAATTCTCCCCATTTTTAAAATACTGTTATGGCAGATATAAACCTTAGATTTAAATATGAAGGTATGATATAAATATAGAGTTGATAGTTTATAGAACAGTTGTAATTCAGATTTTGAGTTATATAATTACTATCATTGAGTTTAGTTTTGTAAACAAGTTAGTTTTTGAATTATATGATTTAAACGAAGTGCAACAATACTTAAGTGATTAAATAGTGTACATTATTTAGTAGAATATTCAATTAGTTAAAAAAAACAAAAAAACTTACTTATTCTCTTATTCTCCCAATCTCCTAAAACTATCATCAACCGTCAGATTCACAGCCATAATCATTGTCATCACTATCCTCATTCGGATGGTAAATTATAACAGGATGAACTGCTTTGATGCGACCTTCACGGATCCACCATTCTTTAATTAAGTCTTCACATTTTTTTACACTTTTTCCCCAAATTTCAGGAGTGGCAATATCCAATGCTTGTTGCCATGTTTCCAAGACTGCCTCGTCACAGTAACCTTTGTATCCAATATGGTTATCATAATATGTTTTTCATATCCCCCAAATATATTCAATTGGATTAAATTGGCAATAATAGGGCGGTAGTCTTAACACACGATGTCTAAAGGTATGTATAATTTCGTCTACTACATATATGTTTCGTTGTGTATGACTTTAAGCTGAGGCTGAAGCTTTGAGGCTTAAAACAGTATTGAGGAAATTAATATTTTTATTCGTTAACCATTCTTTTATTTTATCTACGGTCTGGGTGCTTGTTGGATGCTTATTTAAAATTTACGAATGGTACGCAGCATTATCCAGTACTATAAGGGATGGTTCATGTAAACTTGGCAACAGTTTTTCTTTCAACCATTTCACAAACATCTCCGTATTCATATTGTCATGATAATCGGCTGATCTTGATTTTGATGAAAACACAAGATCTGCTCCCTCAATAAAACCATGTTTTCCACCTGCATGCACTATAATATATCTCTTTCTCTCGTTATCGATGTGTTTTATGAATTTTATGCTCTCGTCCTGCCAAATTCGTTTGATACCGCCGTTAGCAAAAATACATGTTTATTCTAAATAAACGAAGGAAGAACATTCTTTTTTAAATTTGTTATTTCTTAAAAATTTTATTCTTTTGTGAACGACACTACTTGTTCACGTTCACTACTTGTAAACTCCACAGACTTGTTCTGGAAATTTCAAATACATTTCTGTCTTTTAATTTTTGTAGCACTGAATTTAAAGAAACATGTTCTTTTTTTTCGTGCATTTTATATATTGTCTCACGGATTTCAAATTTGCAACCTTCGGGAAGATCTATAGTCTTTGGTTGGCGGGATTTATATTGTGCTACATTTTGTTCACTTCGTCCACTTTTTTTTTCTTTTGTCAAAACCGACTTAGTTTTGTTTCACTAGTACAGAGTGCATCACACACACGTTTATGTACAGACTGAACAGGTCACAAAGGGCCCCCGTTTGTTTTCCCAGCAGTAAAATAAGAAAGTACTGTACATTAAATATAAAGTTGTCTACATCTAAAACACGTCTCGGCATTTTTGGCTTTAATAAACAAATAAACTACACTAAACTCTCTCTTAACGGACACCTCTCTTCACCGGACACCTCTATACAAACGGTTTTTAAAACTAAAATCAGTCGGCGATACATGAAACTGTATGTAAATTTTCGTTACTTTTTAATATCTGTAACGACTTGGTACTTTAACGATCAATAGCCGGTATGTTATACCCGTTACTTTCGGAACTTTTAAGAGTACATCCACTCAAAGCAAACAAATATTTAAAACTAACAAAGTAAAATATTATATAGATTCTTTTGCTGGTTTCTAAACCATCGTCCTGCCAATTTCTTTTCATTTATATTAAAAATAGTACATTTATTTTTATTACAGTTATAGTATCTAATAAAGTAATAAAATAGTGTAATATCAAAGAAACCCCGCACTTATCTTTGGTGTATACATTTCACCGAAATCCATCCCAAATGTCTGATGAACACATTTGAGTAAAAATGAGCGTTTGCGTAAAAATTTTTGTTATTTTCGGATTAAATTTGGCAATAAATTTTGCGTCTATCTGAACATCTATTAACTGAATTACTTTTAGTTCAGATGTCATACTAACAGTAGATCCTTTTTATTGGAATAATAATTAGACCAATTTACTTTCATTCTTCTACTTGCACAGTAAAATATTCGTTGTCGCAATAATCCCAAACAGTCGTATATTCGTGGAATAACCTATAGCAAGTTTTGACATGGGTATAGTTTTTGTATGAATCGATCTAAAATTTTGAGGTTTTGATAATCGCAAAACCCAACTTTGAACACAATATTAAAAATTTAGGACAATTTGAAAATAAATAACGATTTTGCCTTAATTTTAGTTTTCGGTGCACAAATTAATTTTACAATTTTTAGAATAGACCATTTTAAAATTTTTATATATTTTTTAATAATGTTTTTTTATTTACATTTACGTGCTCGGCAACTATGGCCACATGCACGGGGGCGATTACAAACAAGATTACAAAAGGTATATTCATCATCATGCTTTTCCACTTAGTCCGATTTTGCGCCATCTGAATCCAATTTGTAGTCACTCTTTTTATGTCATCTGTCCATCTCGTTGGAGGTCGACCTCTATTTCTGTTAGCTTGTATTCGGGGTCTTTATTCCAAAATTCTT
This sequence comes from Diabrotica undecimpunctata, assembly GCF_040954645.1. Classification (NCBI taxonomy): domain Eukaryota; kingdom Metazoa; phylum Arthropoda; class Insecta; order Coleoptera; family Chrysomelidae; genus Diabrotica; species Diabrotica undecimpunctata. The sequence continues at coordinate 8,351,611 of NC_092804.1, forward strand.
TTTGTCCACCGGCCATCAACTGGTCTTGCTACATGACCTGCCCAGTTCCATTTTAATGTTGTTATCCTTTCAATAACGTCTGCTACTCCTAATCTTTTGTGTATAGTAGCATTGGGTATTCTATCACGTAGAGAAATCCCTAACATTATTCTCTCCATTGCCCTTTTCGCAACTTGTAGTTTACTCACTGTTGTTCTTGTGAGTGTTAGGGTTTCTGCGCCATAGGTCATCAATCACTGACAAAATACACTGATTAAATACTTTTCTTTTTAGACACATTGGAATCTTAGACCTAAAAATATCCTTCATCTTTCCAAATGCAGCCCACGCGAGGTTTATTCTTCTTTTCAGCTCGATTGTTTGGTTGTCTCGACTTATTGTTATCTTAGGGCCCAAGTATTTATAGGAGTCAACTGGCTCAATATCTTTGTCTTCTACTGAGATGTTTTTGTTGTGGACTAAATTTTTCATAAATTGTGGTTTTGAACAATTTATTTTAAGACCAACTCTTTTTGTGGCAGTATCGAGTTCTTGGAGCGTTATCTGTGCCTTATCAAAGCTGTCTGCAATAAGAACGATATCATCTGCAAATTTAAGGTTATTTAAAAATTTTCTATCTACATTGATGCCCTTTTCGTTCCAATCTATTGGAGGTATAATAACAAAGGTATAATAAGTTCTTCTTCTTGTAGTGCCTATCCGTTTTGAATGTTGGCGACCATAATAGCAATCTGTATTTTGCAAACTGCTGCTCTAAAAAGATTTGTGGTTGTTGTGTTGAACAACGTACGTAGATTTTTCAGCCAGGAAATCCTTCGCCTTTGTCCTCGTTTTTCTTTTACTTCTCCTTGTAGAATTAATTGCAGCAACCCATATATTTTGCTGTTCCTCATGATGTGACCGAGATATTCAATTTTGGATATTTTTATTGTGGTTAACAACGGCTTTTTGCCTTCTTAATAGAACGTCCTGGTTAGCAACGTGGTCAGTATAGGATATCTTTAGGATTAGACGATAAAGCCACATTTCGAAAGCCTGAATTTTTTTGCAGGTAGCGTCTGTGAGAGTTCACGACTCTACTCCGTACAACAGTATAGAAAAGATATAACATCGTAGTAACCTGATTTTTATGTATACTGATAATAAATCATGGCATTTGAATAGCTTAGCCAATTTTTAAAAAGCAGATTTTGCTTTCTCTATCCTACATTTTATTTCTATGGAATGGTCCCAATTTTCATTGATGTTGGTACCAAGGTAGGTGTATGTTTTTACTATTTCATTGGTTGACCATTTACACTGATTCTTTCAATTTGCTGTTCCTTTTTAGAGATCATCATACATTTTGTTTTCTTAATGTTCAATGAAAGTCCATATATCTGACTAACTTTTGTGATTCTATTCATTAATTCCTGGAGGGTTCCATAACTATCAGCGAATACTACCGTGTCATCCGCGTTATTGATACAGTTTCCGTTAATTCGAATTCCGGATTCAACATCCTCTACTGCTTCTTGAAAGATTTCCTCAAAGTATACGTTAAACAGAACGGATGATAGTATACATCCTGAGAGACCTCATGTTTGATTTTGATATCGTAATAAGTTTTGCCATATAATACTGCGGTTTAAGATTTAGCTGACGTCTTACTTTACTGCATTAATGACATTTGGCAAGAATATGCTTCACTGTTAGTTCGCACTGGCATATTTGACAGATAAGATTGACATGCGATGTCATCAGGAAGCTGTGTGTTAGTTTGGTGTGTCCAATACAGATGCTTCGTATAATTGTAAGTTCTTCTAGTTGTCTAGATTGTCCAGTGGGGCCAGTATATAATGGCGTATACAATAAGGGCTGGATTGCACATATGGATGTATTTTAGGAGCTCCAGTGGGTTTGCGATAATCTTCTGGTGAATATTTGCAAATTTGGATATGAGTTATTAACGTGGTATTTGTTGAAGCCTTTTTAGCATGCTGATCTGCGAGTTCTTTGTCAGATGTACCAATGTGAGAGGGTATCCATATAAAGGCAAGCTTAGTGTCGAAAGAGTGATGAATAATTTGCACAAAAAGGATGATAGGTAAATAATTCCTGAATGCATAAAATGGAAGATAGAGAGTCTGTACCAATGGAATATTTTTGTTCGGGAGGTTAATATGCTTAACAGCCTATAAGATACTTTACAATACTCCAGTATGTACGCTGTACAAAAGATAATTAGAAGAAGTACAAATAAGAATGTTTTTAGAGGTGGCCGAACAGCCAACCCCCAAATCACTTTTGAAAGCATAATATTGGATCAAAGTGATTACTGTATATAATTTCAAAAAATGATTATTATATTAGTTCTTTAGAAGTTTCGTATTTACTGAATTTTGTTAAATAAGTGTTAGTTGAAGAGGGGTGCTAATCCAAGGAGAAATTGTAGTATTGGTAGTATGGGCTGTTATAAATAACGGGTAGACAGGTGAAGAGGGTTATAAAAAACAGATGCATTATAGGAAAAGAGAAGGTATGGCTGTCTAATCTAGAAGGATTCATCGGCTTTACAGTAGACTCTCAGATGGACTTTCTGAAAGACGTAATGTACAGCGATTTGTTTATAGGTGGTGAAAGTTTCGCGTATTGTGAGCATACACATTAGACTGCTTTATTAAATGGGCACGTTTTCTTCGAATTTCAGTTAGAACTTGAAATATCAACAGAGTAGGTAGCGGCATGATTTTGAATTTGATAAAGAAAGGTCGGAAGTGTTCTAGATAACTAACTCCTGCTAAAATCCTAACAGCTTTCTTTTGCATTCTAATAGGAATAATTCCAAAATAGGAATAAAATTGTTGTTTGATAACCTTTTCAATCACTTTCCCAAAATGCTTATGGGTCTGTAATTGTCAGTTTTTGAAGAATCACCTTTTTTGTAAATTGGTAGTACTTTTAAGTATTTTAATACTTCTAGAAATACTCTAGTTGATATAATTAAACTAATAATATGAGAAAAAGGTGTTAAACCTATTTGGTAAGTTTCTTTTAAAATGTTGCTATTAATTTCGTGAACGTCAATACAATTAGAATTACTAGGAGACTTTATTATTTGAGAGATCTCTTCTTCCACAACGGGACGAAAAAAAAGGACTTGCTCGGAGAAGGATAATTTCTATAATTATTAAAGAGAATATAAACATTAATAGTGGCAGGAGATGTAATTATATTCTCTGCAATTGTAGTAAAAAACTGATTTATTTCGTCTGGAGGTAGATCAGGTTGTACCGAACTGGATCTTGTGTTGTTTCTTTCAAAATTTACTATTTTCGCGCAGACCTTAGATTTATTATTGGAATTAGTAATAAAACTAGAGTAAGCCGACTTTTTAGCAATTTTCCATTGCCGATTGTATTCATTTTTTTTTGTTTTTATACTTTTAACAAATCGGGATCCTTAGTGGCATCTGCAATGTATTTAATAAGAGAAATATTAGATCTGTATGACCTTAATTCATTATTAAACCATTGAACGGGTGTTTTTTTAGCATTTTGTCATACTTTTTTTGTTGAAAAACTCCTTTAATATTAAATTGTTATAAGTTTCGGTAAGAAAGACTGTCAAAAAATCAGGATCATTACTAATATCATAAAAAAAGTCCATATTTGTAGTGGCATACTCGATTTACCCAACGCCATTAGCAAATACCAAGAGATAATAGATTCCTTATACTCCATAAAGTTTTATATCGTTTCTTTAAAATTTCCGGTGTCTGGTGTGTATAATAAATATTTTAAAATTAATACGTACATCTCTACATGCTTTTATTCATACATATTTTGCCATAATGTAGCCATAAAAATTAATTTTCTAAAAGATGAACTCCCCCAGCTGAGACCCCAACCCCGAAAAAAACGCCGTAAATACTAAACCCTCCCTACCTTCGAAATCAAAGCACAATATATAACATTAAGTTCTTTCCAACTCCGAGTCCAAGTGAACTTCCTCTCAGCTCAGACGCTCGCCGCTGTCCCGCGTGAGCGAACAAACGAGTCACTTGTGACGGAGTTTGTATCCGCCGTGAAAAAGTTAGGTTAGAGTTCGTAGGAGTTGTGCGCCTCTTTTCAGTATCGTTTAAGAAACCGGCGCGTGTTTAACAGTCAAAATGTGTGTTCCAGAGCCACCGCGGACCTCGCCTCAGCAGGACCAGATGGCGGCGGCATTCTCCACGTCTGAACCCGCCGTCGCGACGTCCACCACCAGGGAAAAAGAGTCTGGACAGTCGCCCGCCGATTTGGTCGAGTATCCCCAGACTAGTTCGACGGTAAGTATATACTCCAAAAGTTTCTAAGCGGTAGTTTAAACACCGCTACGAATAGAAAAATGCAAAATTTATTATCTGAATACAAAAAAGTATTCAGCAAATTTTAAATCTAATTGACACTGTCATATAGTAAACACTACATGTCACGTCACAATATAAATAAGTCACATATGTATACATAGGAAATAATTAAGAAATATTACTAGAACATATAATATACCATATACAGTGAAAAATAAAAATATAAAAATATAGAAAAAATTATTCAGTTAGGTGTAAAATAGTTTTCATAGAAACGACCACACTAGGAGCTCAAACAAACAAATTACTGTATACTATAGAAACAGTCTTCCAGCAAGAAGTGTTTTGCTAATTTATAAAATTGTTTTTGCCTTAATATTAATATTTTGTTCAGGTTTAGAAAACAATTATACAGATTATCATCTATTGTATTAAGTTGTGATATCGACGGTGTCACGACAGAAAGGCATAAGCGCCATTGACAGTTTTTTCAGGAGACACAAAAAACGTTTAATGTCGCTTAATATTTCTTTTTTTTACATTTTTTTGGCATTTTATTATTATCGAACTGAGGCATTTTGACTTACCACATGTTAGTTATAAAACAATTATTATAAACATGAGATATTTAACATTTTGGTGCTTACGACTTTAATGTTAGGTTCTGTGGTGTTTAAGCCCTTTTGAAAGGCGGTTACCTAATTTGGAAAAAAGTATTTTGATCAAAAAATGTCGCTTAGGAACTTGTACGCCTTTTAATTTTACGGAATTATAACAAAAATGGAGAATAAATCTTTTCATTTTAAAGCATAACAATTAAGTAAAAATAATACAAATTAAACAATACACAATAATAGATTTATGAGTTTCTTAGAGTTATATTGGAGAAAAAAAATACAAAAATAAAGTTAATATAATTATCACGTTATATTAAGTAAAAAACAATAAAAACTATTAAAACGTACCATTTTTTCTACATTGATAACGAAGTAAGTTGTATTATAAAACTAATAGAAATAAAATACATATCAAAATTTGATAACAGAAAATAACATTTATCAATAACAAAACAAACTAATAGAAACGAAGGACCGATATAACAGAAAATTTAACCAGTTGATGAGCTAGAACTAATGCTGCCAATTTCAGTCTCATTTTTAAAAAATAATGTCAAGGATGATGAATCTGATTCGGAGTTTAAAGAATCATTTTGTTGTATAAAATCATTACAACCTATCTTATCATCAACTAATGAATTAAATACTATTGCGGCATTGTTACTACTATCATCACTATCTGAGTAAAGTACAAGCTTTTTATCACAGGTTAATAAATCAGTCTCTTCTTCGGCAGTTTCATCAATATTCGAAAATAAACGGCTGTCAATATTCAAATTTGGACTTCGAGGAAAACTGAAATCCACAATGGCATCATCATCTAGAACAGAACTAGGCATTTGGAGTTCTTGTTCATGGTCTTTTAGTACAGGCTCTAAAAGAACATCATGCTTTTTAGCGCTTCATTGAGGACCTCATTTTCAGTGGAAAATGAACCATGGTTTTCATTATTTCCGCAGGATTCCTGCACATTGCTTTCCTGATCTTCCCAAATGGATTGCAATGCAAGATTCATTATTTTGTGCCCCCGAGAAACCATTCTAAAAACCATTAAAAAAAAGGAGTAAGCGCCATTCAAATGTTAGTTTTTTAAAATAATATTACTACCAAAATATAACTTTAAAATTAAAAAAAAAAAAGAAAACTATACAACAAAATCAATATATATTTTATTTAGGTCAAACCTTATTTAAGTCGGTTAAGTAGTAACTTTTCTATGGCAAATCTAAGTCATAGTGTATTTCAAATGGCCAAATGGAGGTTAGATAAATGAAAAATTTTTTTCTGAAAAGGCCTAACCGACAGTCGGTAAAATTGTACATTCTTATGGTATATTATGATTTCTCAAGATAAATAATCTAACTAAACGCTTAACAAAACATTAAATATTAATAATATTTCAAATTATTGTTTACCTTATTGATATAACCACGTTTTCAGACCCAAGACGTAAGCACCACCTTCCACTACGGATCTTGTCGCTTACTGATTTCGGTGTCTCACCTTTTAAGAAACTCATTTGGCGGTTAGAAAATTCAAAGCTTGTTATAGTCGACTTGGAATTTTTTACAGCTGCGTCATTTAAATAGTCGATAGGACGTAAAATGTATTTTATTTTGATACCAAAACATAAATTTAAAAATTTTGGCGCTTATGCCTTTTTGTCGTGACGCCATCGATATGACTTTTGTTTCTTGTATTGTACTGATGTTGATCAGCTTGTGTTTTTACATCTTGTATATTATTATTAGCAGTTTACAAACTTTCAAATATATATATATATATATATATATATATATATATATATATATATATATATATACAAGAAATGCTGGATATTAGTGACTGTCGATATAAACAAACAACACAGTTTATTAGGGTTGCAGTCAGAAAATTAGCCGGGATGTTAATGAAACACTCTTTTCACTTTTTGTCTAGCTTTCGGAATTGTTTTATTCCTTTTTCAAGACACTGTAACAAGAAAAATATGTAAATATTTATATAATATCACAATTCTTCAGTGTAACTTACTAGTCGTTGAGATTATTTATAAAAGCATTGCCACTTAATATTAAAAACACATATAAAATATAAAGTAATGAACAAAATACATTCTAAAATTTTAAAATTTAGGTAAAGGTAGTAAAACTTAGTTTATGGCATCTTTTAATGGTGTGTTTTAAGTCTGACACATAGAGAACACAAAGTAAAAACCCTATGATTAAAAAGTAATTAGGTGTACTTAATATTATATTTCTTTTTAAGAAATACTAGAGGCCCATCTTGGGTGATTATACTTTTTAATTTTTAAACCTGTCTTAATGGTATGCAACATGTTATGCATACAAGTGTAATTTATATACACTAATTTATGTATGTGCAGTGTTTTTTAAATAGATAATATATGGTTGCTAATGCCCAGTAAGCAACTTTCTTTCTTTTTATGGTAGAACCATGTTATACCTCACAGCTCGTTCTTTTCTGTATATTATAATTATTAAATTTTTTATTTATATTTAATTTATTCTTCGGCGCAAGAATAACTCGTTTACTGAGCCAGTCGTGATTCCTATAATTAATTTGAATATTAGGAAATAGCAGCTGTATATATCAGAGTTGTTTGAAGATGACAGGAATAATATTGACGAATTCTACCAAAACTGTATTGACAGCCCAGAAATTATGAAATGTGAGGTAGAACACGCTATAAAGAATGCTTAAATTATAAAAACTTGTGGTCCAGATGATACAACAACTGAGTTGCTGAAACTAATAGAGGATGATAACATAAAAGTAGTAGTAAGACTTTTTAATTCAATATAAACCATCGGAGTTGTTATGTATTTAATGAGGCACCGACTATTGTACAAAACTATTTATTAAAAGATGCAGTGGTTACAAACATACATTATGGATGGATCCGTAGACTTACGGCGTTCCATCACCTAACCTCACTATCGACCCCTAGACTTTTCCACAGTGTCTCTTATTCCGCTGCCGGACTCATATATAACATCTCCTCCCTCGTTAGAGATCAAGTTTAATGGGAGCTTTTACTAGTCTTCCAGAGCGCGTTCTAACATTGCAATCATTGAATGTTTCATCACTCGGTATATATGTGTTTGTTTCTTCTTGTGATGAACTTGGAATGGGCTCCTTCGGTTCTAATTGAATAGGCTAGTTTTTCAAATTTGGATTCACTGGGATTTCAATTGTAACACTGTCACGTAACACTGGCACATCATCACTCACTATAGGAGGTTCTGCTTGAGCTTCGTTAGAATCTGGGATTCTATCTTCACCTCGTCTTTTCTCATATCATTTGCGTGTGTAAATTTTATTACACCATTACTACATACTAGATAAGTACAGTAACTTAAAATTTTCATAATCTATCCTTTCTGCCATAATTTTGTTTGTTTGTTTTTAATATAGACACTTTCATTTACTTTATACCATGTATGTCCATTTTTAATTGGGATAGATGCATGCTTACTATTATGACAAGATTTTCAACATATTAAATCTAGTTCTAGGACGCACTTTAAAAATACTTTCACTTGGAGAAATCCCTGTAGCTGTTGTAGGAGTTGTTCTATAAGAGAATAAAAAGTTTTGAATTTTCTGAATAACCAATCTCCTCTCTCTTCATAGTCAACAGGGCTTTTTCCAAATTTTCTTTACTATTTGAACACTACGCTCCGCAGCACCATTACTTTGAGGGTGATATAGAGGTGTCTTCAATTGTTTAATTCTATTTGCTTGACAAAATGCCACAAATTCACTGGAATTGAAAGGAGGTCCATTGTCTGAGACTAATTCGACAGGAAGACCAATTACAGTAAACATATCTCTTAATTTTGATATAGTTTCTGATGCCTCTGTACCATTTGACATTAATTTTACATCTAACCATTTTGATTTCTGATCGATTAAGATTAAAAATGTGTACTTAAATTTAACAAAAAAATCTATATATATACTCTGTATAAGTTGTGTGGTGCAGACGGCCACGGACATAATTCCTTGCTTGAATTTGTGAAATTTTGACATTGTTGACATACATTACAACATGATATGAATTTTTCAATATGTTCATTCACATTTGGCCATTAACAATATGAACGTACCAACATTTTAGTACGAACAATACCATTATGTTGTTCGTGAAATAAGTCTAACACCTTATCTTGTAATTGATTTGGAATAACTACTCTATTTCCCACTAGGATACAATTTTGTTCAATTGACAATTCATTTCTACGTTTAAAGTATGGTTTCAAAGATTCATCACTTACTTTCCTAGGCCAACCTGATAAAATGAAATATTTTACTTTTAATAACAAATCTTTGTTTCATTTGCAATATGACACGCGTTTAAAGGCATTTGATCTACCGAACTATAAGAATACAAATAGTCTGTAATTTTTATATTATCACTACAGGGTAAACGTGATAAACCATCAGCATTGTTAATTGCTGCCCCCTTTTTGTACTGAATATCGTACTGATAACTTGACAGAGTGATAGCCCATCTTATAATTCTTGCAGCCGCTGAAATTGGAATTCCTTTATTTTTTCCAAAGATAAACTGTAATGGCTGATGATCTGTAATCAGTATAAATTTAAGACCATAAAGATATTTATGAAATTTATTTAAAGCAAACATAATAGCAAGGGCTTCCCTTTTCAAATTACTATACTTTTTTTTCTGTACTAGACAGTGTACTTGATGCAAACATGACAAGTTTCTCTACATGACCAATTTTATGACTTAAGACACAACCGACACCATAACTACTTACATCACATGTGACATAAATTGGAAGAGATGGATCATAATGAGTAATAACACTATTAGATGTTAACCACTTTTTACTTTCTTGAAATACTTTATCACATTCAGGTGACCAGCTACTACTGAAATTAATATTATTTTGACACAGTTTGTATAATGGTTTTAATTTGGAAGACAACATCGGGATAAACTTTCCATAGTAGTTTAGCAAACCTAAATATGACTTTAATTCAGTTGTATTCTTTGGTGTTGGAGCTGAGTTAATTGCTAGTATTTTTTCTTCAGTAGGATGTATTCCTTTGGCATCTATAATATGACCTAAAAATTTTACTTTAGTTTCGAAAAATTTACACTTATTTACATTAATTTTTACATCATAGTCATGTAAATAAAATTGAATTACCTTCTACTTCTAATACTATTTTCTCTGGAGCTGAATTTTCAGGTTCCAATGAAGACAAGAAACCTAGAAATAATGAATTTTCCTCCTCAATTTCATCCTGTATATCATCTTCTTCTAACAAACTAACTTTCGAACGACATACTGCACTTGTATGTCCCACTTTCTTACAACTGAAACATTGCCATGCTTTGGCTGGACATTTTGATGAGTCATGTTTTCTACCACATCTAAAGCATGACTTGGGTTGGACATTACTTCTACCAGTTTGATGGCCGTCATCTTTTTTCACTGTAGCTTCCCTCTTTCTGAACATTACTTTATCTAACTTCCCTTCTATTGCCGCTACATTTTCCTGTTCCATCCTTCTAACTTGACCTTCTGTAAGTTCTATTGACAAGGCTATCTCATAAGCTCTTTCAAAGGAAATGTTGTCTTCTGCCAGGAGTTTACGTCTTATTTGGACTGATCGTACACCACATACAAACCTGTCTCTGAGACATTCTTTCAAAAACTGCCCAAATTTACAATATTGAGCAACACTTTTCAGTTTTGACACAAAACTTTTAATATATTCCTGAGGCTCTTGATTTGTATTGTAAAATTTATACCTTTCAGCGATAACTAACCGCTTTGGACTATAATGTTCAATCAGAACTCTTTTTAACTCCTCAAATGTTTTTGAACTTGGTACCTCTGGTGCTAATAAGTCTTTTAAGACACTGTAAGTCTCTCCGCCAATTAAAGAAATCAATAATGGAACTTCCTTGTCTTTTTCCACTACATTACATATAAACAACTGCTCAAGTCTCTCTATATAAGAGGTGATATCACTTTTCGCAGGATTGAACTGCTCAATGTATCCAACTAACGACATTTTTCGACTTTTGCGTGGATTCTTTCTGTGACTCGTCGCCAAATATGTTATGTATTTAATGAGGCACCGACTATTGTACAAAACTATTTATTAAAATATGCAGTGGTTACAAACATACCTTATGGATGGATCCGTAGACCCACGGCGTTCCATCACCTAACCTCACTATCGACCCCTAGACTTTTCCACAGTGTCTCTTATTCCGCTGCCGGACTCATATATAACAGGAGTGATTCCCACAGATTGGCTCAAATCCATCTTTGTCGCAATACCTAAAAAACACAATTCAAGAAAACGCTCAGAATATCGATTAATTAGCCTAATGAGCCACACTCTTAAAATTTTGCACGACAATTATTCCATATTGCAGAAGATCGAGAAGCATTCGCAATGGTGATCGCCAACATCGGATAATTCTGATATGGCACGCAAATAAGAATTAGGAAATACTTTTTAGATCAGCTTTCCTTTCGATATTATTACTTTACTTTACTTAATCAGTAGACCCATTTGTACCTTTCGGTGTTGGGCCGTTTAAAATACAATTCATTACATTACAATATTTGACAGTCTTCTGAGGTGTCCTAGCTCTTAACGAACTTTCTCCATTCGTTCCTATTGGATGCCATCTGTGTTGCTTCCTGCCAAGTCTTACCCTTACTCTGCAGTATCTGCGAGATGTCACTGTTCCATTCTTTAATGGGTCTTCCTCTTCTGTTCTTCCCTATTGGTTTGGCGTCCCACACTCTTTTAACTTGTCTATTATTGTCCATCCGGGTTAGACGTCCGAACCATGCCAATTTTTTCTCTTTGATTGACTCGAGTATCGGTTTGATTTTGAGTCTTTCTTTTATTTCTTCATTTCTGATTCTATCAGTTCTTTTTACTCCTATCGTTCTTCTGAGGTATTTCATCTCTGCTGCCTGAATTCTGCTCTGATGTCTTTTGCTTAATATCCAATTTTCTGCTCCATATGTCACTGTAGGTCTATATATTGTTTTGTATATTGTCATCTTGGTCTTTGTTGATATTTCTTTGTTATTAAGAAATCCTCTATTTAGTGCTTGGAATAGTTTTTCTGTATTTTCCATTCTGTTGTTAAGATCATCCTCGATGTCTCCTTTGTTGTTGATTACTGTTCCTAAGTATTTGTATGAATTTGTCTGTATTATTTTTTGTTGGTCTATCATTACTTCTATTTGATCTTCCGTCCCTTGTTTCCTTGATATTTTCATTATTTGAGTCTTCTCTTTGTTTACGTTTAAGTTGTATTTTCTTGCTTCCAGGTTCCATTTCTCTACGTTGTATTTCAGTTTTTCTGCAGTTTCCGCAATATTATTAAATTACAAAAAATATCAGGCAATAATATTTGTCGATGAGAGCATAAGCATAGAGATAGAACCAAAAGTCTAATAATGAAAATCTTTCCACTTAAAAAGACAAAAAAAATATATTCAAACTTTTTTCACCCATCTCTCATGGTTCTCACAGCTGCAGCTTGACAACGATAAGTCACAGGAGATATACAAAGCTTAAGGTGTATCATTAATTAGTTGAGTAAAAATAATAAATTAATGAAAATACATAAATAATAAAAGTATGCCAATTATGGTAAATATTTAATTCAGATTGTATAATAATTTGGATGGGATGCAAGTGGATACGATTTTGTTAATAAACAATGTAATTCAGAACATGAAATGTTCTCTACTACGTATTTCACATCTGATTGCGGTTTTCTAGTATGGAGAGTGTACCTCAAGCTTCCTATAGAGTCTTTCTCGCTTCCGACAGACGCGAATAATAGATATATTCCTTGAAGCGGTTTGTAAATTGTGTCAAAATTTGAGCTCGTATCATTGCAGAACTTTTAGAGTTTTGGAAAAATACTCCAACCAACTTAACACATAAATTCCCAACTTATTCAAAGACAGTCTTCGACATTTATGACAAACATGTGTACATGCAGTTGCAATCACCCTTTTTTGTGATTGACAAATTTTTAATTGGTAACTTGTAAGGCTTCAGCAATAAAAGAACACGAATGCCCGCTACTGAGCCACTTTAACTCTATTCTACTATTTATTTAATCCAATCAAGCCTTTTAAAGTGGATTACGTTTTATTTTAAGTGTAAATAAATAAGTAGAAAATAACGTGGAGCTTGCCATTTCGTTAAACAGGTTTCACAATTTATTTTTAAGATAGATTTAAACCAAATAATATATTTAACGCCAGGAAAATTTCAGAATAAGGATTTATATCAATTTATTGTAGTGTTAAGAATGTTCTTTAATAAGTAATATGGAGAGTACACTCAAAAAAAGGCTAATAGGTATTCCAATAGAAACAAAAATTTTACCGTCAACTGGAAAATTTACGTTCAACTTTATTGTAAAAGTTTTAAGTAAATATTATGCACCTTTTATAGATAAAAACAAAGATCAATGTTTCTCCAGGATTTAACTCCATACAAAAGTTCAGCCCTTCTGCATGGAGTTGAAGCCTGAACATTAAAAATAAATACTATGAGACGGTTAAAAGCCTTTAAAATGTGGCTTTATCTCAGAATTCACAGAATATCATGAACGTAATGCATTACGAATCAAACAGTAGTAAACAACATAAATAGAGCATTAGAACTTCTTCTTCTTCTTTTTATATAGACATGACTCTATCTGTTTTTCAATGTGCCTCCAGTAAGTTGTCGTTCCATCGTTTTCGTGGTCTTCCTACTGATCTTCCTATTGGGGAACCGTCTCTTGCCGTCTTTACTACTCTATTTGTTGTCATTCGGCTTATATGATCGTTCCATTCTACTCTTCTATTTCTTACCCAGTTCTTGATGTTCTCCACCTTGCATATACGTCGTATATATGTACTTCTAGCCCTGTGGTGTCTTACCATCAATTTTTTCAAGTGTTTTCATCTCTGCTCTTTCTAACATCCTTTTTGTCCTCTCTGTAGAGATGATAACAAAGGATTACATATCATCCATTCTATCTGTGTCGCTGTTTGAAATTCAGGAAAATGGGCACCTGATTGGTGTACTACCAGATGTGAAAACTACCGCAGACTGTCACTAATAATACATGCTAGTAAAATCTTGTTGCATATCATCAAAAACAGATTAAAAACCCATCTACATTACTAAATACCTTAAGAACAAGCGGGTTTTGTAAAGAGTGAAGTTAGATGGGAACAAATCCTGAACCTGAGACAACTCATTGAAATTTTAGAGAATTTCAAGTATATATATACAAGGATTTCCACAGTTTTCACTGTATTCCTGTACTCAACCGTTTTCTCCAATTTTTCCTGTTTAGCCAGTCCCCTTCCTGTAGGTTTCTTCTACTCATTGCTTCGTCCACTTCATCTCTGAAAGATCTTCGGGGTCTGCCTCTCTTTCTTCTTCCTATCGGGCTCCACTCTGTTATTCTATTTATCCACCGATTTTGGTCTGCTCTTCTGACATGTCCGTACCAGGTTCACCTCTTCTGTTCGATGTAGTCTATTATATCGGAGTTCATTCCCATTCTCCTCTTAGTCTCCATGTTATTTATTCTATCTCTTCTTGTTACTCTGCAGCTTCTCCTTAGGAATTCCATCTCTGTTGCTCTTATTTTGTTTTTGGTTTTCTTATTTATTGTCCAATTTTCACACCCATAAGTGAGGATACTTCTTGTCATGGTATTATATATTTTTTCCTTTGTTTTCATGCTGATGTTCTTATCCCATAGTACCGGGTTCAATTTTCGTATGTTCTTCGTTATTCCTTTGTTTGATATTATGAAACCTAAATACTTATACTTGTCTGTTCCTTTGATTTGTTTACCTTCGTCTATTTCCAGCTATTTTATTTCTGTATTCTCCGTTGTTAGGTATTCAGTTTTCTTTAGGTTTATTTCCATCCCGTTCTTTGTATATTCCTGCTCCAGTTTTCTCATCATAAAACTGAGGTCATCCTCGTCTTGTGCGATCACTATTTGGTCGTCGGCAAAACTTAGCGTATATAGATATTCGTTCCTTACTGTTATACCCATTCCTTCGCACTTTCTTTTCCATGGTTTCAGGGTTTTTTCCAGGAATATTTTGAACAGGGTGGGGGATGTGGAGCAACCCTGTAGTAGTCCCTTTGTCGTCTTAAATGGACTGCATATTCTATTGCCCGTTTTGATAGCTACTTCGTTATTCTTGTAGAGTGCTTTTACCGCGTTTATTAATCTTCGTGGAACTTCGATGACGATAGACGATATAATGCTGATTCGCCGATAGTTTTCGCAGTTTTTTCTATTTCCTTTCTTGTATATTGATGTCATATATGCTTGGGTCCATTCTGCCGGTAAGTCTTCTCCATTCAGTGCTCTTTCAAACATTTTATGTATCATACGGAATAACTTTTCCGATCCGTTTTTTATCAATTCATTTGGTATTCCGCCGGGACCTTCTGCTTTTTTGTTCTTTAGAGTTTTGATCGTTCTTTTTACCTCAGCTAGGCTTAATTTGATTTCGTCATGTGTGTAGATTTCTATTCCGTCTATTTCTGATTCTTTGAATTCGGTGCGGTCTTCAGTTAGCAATTTTTTATAGTATTCTTGCCATTCGTTTTCTTTGATTTTCAAGAAGATCTCTTCAAGAATTTCAAGTACCTATGACTATATGCTTCGTTGACTACCAAAGGGCATTTAATTGTGTAAGCTGGATAAATCTGTGGTCTATTGTAATGGCACACCAATTGCAGCTGGTGACACTTATTAAAAATCTGTACCAGTCCAATATAGCAACAGTATGACTAGATCAGAAGTTCTCAAACCAATCGAAGACCGAGAGAGGTGTTTGACAAAAATACGTGTTGTCACATAACTTATTCAATATTTATGGTAAACATGTCATGAGGATGGTTTTAAATGAATGGGCCGTTGGAGTAATAGTGGCTGCTAGGAAAATCTCCAATTTAGGATTTGATGATGACACTACACTTATAACAGCAAATGAGCAAGAAATGTTTAATTGCCTGCAAAGAGTTGAGTACGAAAGCAATAAAGTTGGTCTGAAAATCAATAAAGCTAAGACAAACATAATGGTGGTTGACAGATTCCACACTCTTTAACTGATTACATGTTACAGGAATACCAGATAGTGGACAGTTTTGTCTATCTCGGGTCTAGTATAACTAACGATGGTTACAATGATAACTGTATGGCAAAAAATGCGATAATTCGCCTAACTAAAGTTTTTAAAGATAGATCTATAGCTCAAAATCTTAAGATAAGACTGGTGAACGCCCTTGTATTCTTAATATTTTTATACGGGGCAGAGATTTGGACTCTTCGTGGACGCCAGCCCCAAAAAATTGATGCCTTTGAGATGTGGTGCTGGAGAAGCACGCTGCGCATACACTGAACAGCTCATAGGACAAACTTTTCTATTCTAAACTCGAGATTAAAAAAAGACGTCGAGATGGTCCGACCAAATTAAGAATTCAGCTGGAAACTTATTCTGCGAAGCTCCCACAGCACCTGAAGATTAGAGACCAATTAAGAAAAATTGTTAGGAATATTGGAAGAAACCAAGATCCTCAGTAATGGGAAAACGACAAGAGAGAGATTTATTTGGAAGTTGTTTTTCTCTTTAGTAGACGGATCAAGGAAATATCTTTTTTTTTTTAATTTTATAATTATTGCTATCTGATCATTTACTATGATCAATAAGCAAGTTAGTTCTATATACAAAATATTACAAATAACTTATCTGAGGTTACATTCAGCAATATTCCTTAGGCTCTAATACATTATAGTACTACTAGCTAACTTGTACACCTTAGCCGCACTTTGCTCTGCTTTTTCACCTTCATTCACTTATAGCACTAACTCAAACGGCTTCGTTTTCTTAAGTCTTCTTATCTAGTTGTCGTTGCCTGGGAGTTTGATGGCCTCGACATTCACGTGGTTGAAGAGCCTTTGTTCATGACTCTAGGCAAACTTACTTATTGTCTGGATAACCGTATCCATCTGGAGGTCTCGATGAAGATAACAGTTTCTAAAGTACCATGGAGCGTTAACGATGTTCTTTAATAATTTATTCTGATATCGTTGTATAATTTGGATGTTATTTTCTTTTGTACAGCCCCATAGCTGTATCCCATATGTCCATATCGGTTTAAGGACTTGCTTATACAATAACAATTTGTTATAAGTAGACAGAGTGGATTTTTTCCCATCAACCAGTATATCTTTCTGAACTTATTTTCTAATTCCTCTTTTTTTTTAATATGAGCTTTCCAACTTAGCTTGGAATCTATTATCATACCCAAATATTTTGCCGTATTTGCATAAGGTATTTGGTTTCTATTTATACTAATTTATACTAACTTGACATGAAGAGATTTTACAGGGCTAATCTCCAATCTTAATCAGGGAGCTCTCAGTTAATTATTTCTTGTTCTTCATTTATTTGAAAACTATTTTCTAGGTGGTCAGCAAACCTGTTGGCCTTTTGTATATTGCTTCTTGCTTAGCTACCATTAGTATTTCTAATTGGTGGATTCTGTAAGATTGGCCTTTTTAATCGATTGGTAGCCTTCCACAATAAGTAGTCAGTAGCGCTATCATTTCATAGTTCACTTAGGTAGACGCTAACCGATTCGTCTTTAATTTTTTTGAATTTCTCTTTTTAATTTTTGTGTGGCATTATATAATTTAGTGTTATCAACTGGTGCTCTAGACTGATGCCACTTGCGTCTCAGTTTTCTTTTTTCGGTTATCATTTCTCTGATTTTTTTCGGGTAGTTATTTCCTTTTATTCTTTCGACACTGTTCGTTCTGTTGTTCCAAGCAGCTTGTTGTACATTTTTATTGAGTCATTCTACTTTTGCCTCTAGTTCAACGGTTCTTAATGAAACTGAGAGGTTAATCTTCTCTTCAAGATCTATCTGGAAGCTTTTCCAGTTAGTATTTTTGTTAACAAGTCTAGGGTGGTTTTCTTTTTTGATAACAGTGTCACAGAGTGTGAGAATAATTGGAAAATGGTCCAAGTTCATATCCAATGCCTCTTCTATCTCTATGTAATTTGTTGAAATATTTCTGACTACGAAGAAGTCGATAAGGTCTGGGATTTTATTTGTGTCAGTAGGCCAGTATGTTGATATTGCTTCGCATTTTATATATTTCATTGCTTCTAAAAATTCTTTCCTTTTGGTGGTAGTCAGTCGTGAACGGAAATATCATTGATTTTTATCTATAATGTTGTATTTGACATACGTATAAAAGCTTTATTTTACTCAAAACAAAAGACATTTTTTATGAGTAATATTTCTTAAATCGGAGTTTCAAAATTTATATACCTACATGTCGTATATTAAAGACGTAAAAAACTGCAACATTCGATATTTTCCTCCACAACAGTATTCTTAACAAAGAACCGCAATTAAATTTACAATGAGGAAATAGTAGATTTTAGTTTCCCCCAGAACGCGTCCTAACATAAAAAAGCAGTTCACATCGACTTAACCGTTACTTTTATGATTCTTTTGAAGTCTGAGGCGCACCTGAATGCCGTTCTTATTTGCGCCTAAAGCTTAATGAGCACCGTCTTATGGTTCGTTTGGAAAGAAAACTCTGGAACGGAGAACTCGGCGATTGTAAACATTTCGAGTATTGTTAAAGGAAAATGCTTCTTGAATTGTTTAAGTCTTAATTCACCGTGAATAAGAGGCAGGTATGGGATTGGTTGAATATATCCTAAATAAAATTTAAAGGTGGTATTATTTGTACGTACTTTTTAAACAGAGTTTACATATTATAAAAATTTTTCAAAGAATCATTTTTCCTTCACGCGATTTTTAGTTTTATTCAATATTTTTTGGTCAATTCTAAATAATTCTATCGAGTAAAACTAATCCTCGAAGATAAAATCAGATGACAGGATATTAGAGAAAAAGTATATTTAATTAGTTAAGCTACCAAAAACGATCTTGCTTTCTCGTTTCTATTATAGATAGATCTTTTTGGTCTGCGATAGTAGATGGCGTTGAAGTCTTCTGGTCCTGAATATGTGTATCTTCACCACTGATGCCTTTCTTTTGATTTCTTGGGTGTTTTTTGTAAACTTAAGCTTTATGTCGCGGTAGAGGCCTAGTTATCTGACCGCTTCTTCTGAACTTAAACTGTCTTTTTGCCTATTATAAGTCTATTTTTTCCTTATCCTTTTGTAATTGTGATTTCTAAATATTTCTCCTAAAGGATAACTGATAAACTAACGACACAGCTTATTTGCATTTACACTTCTCTGTAAAGACCGTTGTAATCTTCTTCCATAAGGACCGTGCTATCACCAAGGTAGAGTTGTGTTTTCACGGCATTATAAAGCTAAAGGATAATCCGTTTATATGGTGCGGACGCACATACAATTAGCTCTTAAAATTCCAATTATATAATTGCAATTTTCAGAATTTTAATATTACCGAAAATTTCAGTAAAAATATTATTGTTCATATTGGGTCGATTGTTGCTTATTATTATTATTGATTTGTAAATAAAAACATGAAATTAACATCAGAAAGAGTTTAATTATGGTTTATTTTAAATTAAAACGTAAAATAATAAAATTGAATAAAATAAATCAGTCAACATAACCTCAAAATGTGACGTATTTGATTTTAATTAAATATTTGATTACAATTAAGTTTTGATTAACGTTCGAACAATCGGCCCTGGTACTGGTCTATTTACTGTTCACTGTATTTGTCATAGATACATATTTACTACTACCTTCACCTTCTTCTTCTTTTAGTTCCTTCTCCTATCGGAGTTTGGCTATCATCACAGCTATCCGTACCTTATTGGCGGCTGCTCTAAAAAAGATCTACTGAGCTGCAACTATACCACTCTCTTAGGTTTCTCAGCCAGGAAATTCTTCGTCTTCCTATGGATCTTTTACCCTTGATTTTACCTTGCATTATGAGCCTTAATATCTCATATTTCACACCTCTGGTAATGTGGCCCAAATATTCCAGCTTTCTTGTTTTGATGTGCTTTATGACCTCGCGATCCTTTTGTAGCCATCTTAACACTTCTGCATTTGTAACTTGTTCGGTCCATGGTATTTTCAAAATCCTTCTATAGCACCACATGTCAAATGATATCTGCAAATTACCTTTACCTGCTAAATGTCAAATCGTGTCATTTCTGGTTTCCATTTTTTGAGGATATGGTTATCCTATGGATATCCTTAGGGAATTATAAACAAAAAACAATTCAATAAATAATCAGAACATTTTCAGTTTGCAGTTTATTGTTAAACTTGTCCACAGGGATTTATAATTCCTGGTTATTTCATTAAGTTTTCTTAACACCTAACTTTTGACCACATGCTACCTATCACAAACGTCTTTTTAGCGCTTATTTTAGCAACAATCTTAAAGACGACTTCAAAAAATTATTAAAACCCATTTGAGAACTACTAAAATCCGTTAAGAACATAGTTTGCCCATATTCTGAACTCCATCGTGATACATATTGCTAAATAGAAAATAAACAATAGCAATATAAGATAGGATCAATCTAAATTTTGCATTTACAAGCCAATAATTAATTTCTCAATCACCACAGTTTTTTGTCTATTTTATCTGTGCGCATATACGTCTTTTTAATGCTTAGTGCTTTTGCTTTGTCCTGCAATACTGTGACAAAATGACTCCTAACTTTCTCTCGATTTGATCGGGTGCCTTTTTTATAGTCACAGGAATTTGGGTTCCACAAGTTGGGATGGAGCCTATATTTCTTTAATTATTTAGGAACTTTCTCTTCTGTCCACTTCAATTTTACAATCACAGTGGAAAATGATTATTAATGACAATATCTAAAAATAGTCAACCGCTCCAAACAGCACGAATAGGTCGTCGTGTGTTCGAGAACAATCCCTTTGACGTTACCGTCTCTCTGTCTATACCAACTTTACATACTATTTGAGATCTGTTCGCTAACTGTTTAAGAACAGGTCGTGAGTTTGGCTTGAACGCTATTTAAGAATACTTAAGAAAATAATTATTGTCAGGAGGTGTAGTTTTGGAATTTACCAAAAATAGACAAAAAATATTATTTGTGTGCGGACTCACATTCCGCATGTGTCCGTTGAAATGTAATTACCAAATTAATTGCGAAACTTCTGTTAAATTTTGTATATGTGAACAACCTCAATATTAAAATTATTACTTAAACCACTCCGGAGGAATAATTTATTCTAGCTATTTTTATACCTACCTTTTATACCTTATAGAAGTATAACCTCAAAAAATGTTTGTGGAAGATAAAAATAAAAAACCAACAACTCGGATTATGTTGTAAATTTTTATTTTATTTTAAAATTTAGTATTTTTGCGTATATTACATATATTATATTTAATAAGATTAACGTGGGGTTTGTGAATATTTCAAAAATAAAAAGGGAAATTCATATTGGGATTCGAACTCACATATACCAGCGTATAAACCAAATACGTAAGAAAGTTGCTAATTAGACATGACACTAACGTATTTCGAAATTGACAGTTCTCGGTCATACAGTGATTTATTGTAATTATTATTTTGAAATACAAAACCTAAAATGATTTTTAACATTTAATAAATAATACAAAACATATCTTATAGATAATAATATTAATATATATTATAATATATAATATAATAATATAATAATATAATAATATAATATAAAAATAATATAATAATATAATATATATAATATTAAATATATATACAAAAGGAACATTTTTATTCTCGATAGAGACAGAGAGAGAGCAAATATATTTTTTGTCTCTCTCTTACTCATATCTTACATATGTAATGATTTCACCGATTCACTCCCGTGCAAATTTCCAACGCCGACCGTGCATATATAAGTATAACTTCAATAACATCAAGAAAATTCCAATTGTTTCCAAGAATGGTTATAACAGTACATATTTCACATCGGATCGTTAGATAAACGGTCGACGCAGCTAGGACTTTTTACCGTATTGGAAAAACGAAAAAAAATCTAATGAGGAACAATACATGTTACAATAAAAATGAAGGCCATATGAAATTATGACATAAAAACGTTGATTCTATTTTGTTTTTTAAAAAATTAATAACGATATGGATAATAAAAGAACTGATTTTATAAAATAAATAATTGAGATTGCTGATCTGGGACTAGTGCGCAGCTTTAACACTTTGAAGCGATTGTCATTATGGCGTGGTTTGATGTCCAATTTATTATTATTTAAGTTTCTTGCGTAATTTGAGTTGCTTTAGTATTTGATGATAGTATTAACTTGTAACGATAAGTCCAAGCCATCACCGTTAAACCATCGTGCGCGCGAACCAACCCATGAAGTAGGAATGTATCGACAGTAGAAAGGGCAAAACTAATTACCAAGCTCCGCTATATAAACCGCAACATTTCCTCATAGAGAGAGAATCGACAGGTGTTGACTGAAGGTCCTCTTCTTCCCTACCCCGGCTTGTGGACGTGTTGAGTTCACAAGTTGTTCCGTCCCATACCGCCGTTACCCGAAGAGCGTGTTGAGCTCTTCACTACCCGTACTCTGAAGCAGTCGTGTTGAGACTGTCGAGGAGTGTCCTATTAACCCGAATCACTTAAGGGACGTGTTGAGTTCCTTTCCTTTCTTTGTACCTATCGTCCGCTGTTATTAAATCGATACAACATTCCCGTAAAATTTCAAATACACACTCGCTTGCCGATAAGACTAATTTCATATGACAAGGTCAAACTTAATTTGGATAAATAGGCCAGGTACTGAGAAGACTAAACCAAATTGTAAATATGTACATAAGATTTTTGTCAATTTAATTTAAGGAAGACAATAAAGTTTTATTTTTATTTTGAACTCTGTCTCTGACTGTCTAAAAACTACCCGGATAGTGACTCCCACGAGAGGACATCACAAACTAGAATTTCTACAAATGTAAAAGACGCTTACTTCTCAAATCGATCCCAAATTCGCCACCATAGCTGTACAAAGCTGCTACGCACTATCAAGTCTTGACCTCAACTGCCAAATTAAGATTTTGCTTGTAGCTCAGCCACAGTTGACAACACAGCGATCTCTTACATTTTAATTTGGGCCATGCGCGTATCTAAGGAGGTTCTTAAGGGAGTAGTCTGGTAACTGCTACAATGACTACTTACAAAGAAGCGGTACCGCGCAAACAGTAAAAAATACTGGAAATCCCTTATAGACAAACACGCTAATCCGCTAAAGACAAGTAAAATACGTATGAGAAACCACCAGTCTGTAAAACATTTAATTGCCTCTCCTAATTATTTTGATCCAAACCTATTGATCTAGTTCTAATAACTCTGAAATTATTTTAATGATTTTGCATATGTACCTGCCTTAATTGTAGGACTTACTGCAATTGTACACATTGCAGTAATGCAAAAAAAAATGAATTGTACTGTACATTTTTCTTATATGCACCTTGTACAGAAAATTTTTGATTAATTTAAAAATGTTTCCATAATTTATTAAAAAATCTTCCTTTGAGTGACATTTCCAAATAAATAAATAACGTCTTGTTTCCTGCCTCTAACGTCGTTTATCCTGCTCAGTTACGACTTATATAAAACAAAGTTGTATCCTGTGCTCTAAATAATAAAATTCCCGTCTCGTTCAAAAACCAGTTTTATTTGAAGTTTTTTTACAACGACGTCTTCATTTAAATACTAAATAAATTACATTTGAAAACAGCCAACCCTCAAAGGAATCTGGCATTCCATCACTGACAGTCAAGAACGGTTGGGCAAAGGAACGATAAAAGAATAACTGCGCACATAAAAAGCGTTTGTTGAAGTTTGATGTCTGCTTGCCGTTGTACATTCTAATGCCAACGTTTTGTTTTAAATTAAAGTTTGAGGCCGAATAAGCAGCAGATTTACCGGAGGAATGAATAATTGAGAAGTTAATTGCAGATGAGGTAAATTAAAATTCAGTTTCCGTCTTTTAGGAGTCGCAGAAGAAGTTATGGAAATTTCAGAGCACTTTTATTTGGTAGCTTAAGAACGAGTAAAGAATAATTACACCATTAAATTAACTTTAAAAGCTAAAATTTAGGAAAATAATAACATGTTTTTTTTTTATTTTTATTTTTTAGATGAATATTTAGAATCCACTCATAAACAGTACATTAAGTAATTAGTAAATGTGATAACAATATTGACTTGATTTCAGTACTGTCCAGCGAGAGTTCTCCATTTTTACCCATGTAACCAGGTCTTCTGGCCAAGTCATCTTCAGTCTTCGTTCCTCCATTGGTGGCTGATAATTACTGATAATTTGGCTATAGCGCGTTGGATTAAGAATTTTGGCGTGACGTGATATGACATCTTTTACGGTTTTTACTCCTAGGGCATTGTGGATGGCTGCATTGCTCACATACCAAGGGACGTTAGCTATCTTACGCAATATTTTTGATTGAAATGTCTGCAAAATGTTTGTGTTTGAAGGCTTGCTACAGCCCTAGAGTTTTATGCCGTAAGTGCATATTGGTTTCAGTAATACTTTGTAAAGCAGTATTTTGTCCTCCAATGACAGTTATGACTTTCTGCCAAGTAAACAGTTTATTTGTTTTAATTTCGTATTGAGCTGAGTTTTTTGGCGTTAATGTATTGCTTTCAGATAAGTTTTTGGTCCAAATGCAATTCAAGATATTTCACAACGTCTCTAGTCGGAATGGGGGCATTGTTTAGACTACCTTGTGGACAAGTGCGTCTTCTTGTTATAAATGTGATTTTAGCTGATTTTTCATTTTCATTTTGTCAACAACCAATTCTGTAATCTATGTAGTATTCGTAATTAATTTTTCAGCCTTTCAGATGCTATGTCTTGGTGTTGTTTGAAACTAAAACGGCTGTATCGTCGGCAAAAGTCGCCACTGTAACGTCATTTGTAATAGGTACATCAGCAGTAAAGATTAGGTACAAGAAGGGACCAAGGACACTTCCATGAGAAACCTTGGATTGGATTGAGTGATAGGTTAAGAGATCATTGTTGATTTATACTTGGAACGAACGTTCGTTAATATAGGACTTCAGGAGTAAGTTCATCATCATAAGTTCTTCAGTTTATTGGTTAAGCCAGGTAAATTGCCTACAGAACCTTCTTTCTATCGTCCGATAAGCTTGTTATGCTGGATGTCCAAGATATTTGAAAGACTTCTGATAAATAGAATAAGCGAAACTGTACCACTCGAGAACATAACACCCGAACATTAATTTGGTTTCCATCAAAAATATTCAACATTCCAAACGATACAATCAAGAAAAGTTTGAAAGAAAAGACTTTGAGTACCTCAGTAAGTCTCAATGTTCAGTAGGCTTTTGATAAAGTCTGGCACAGCGCTTTGCTGTATAAATTAAAATCTTCACTGCCTAGCGATATGAAAAACATGTCTGTGGACTTTATTTTTTTTGTAAGACAAAATAGTTCTATTGAGATATTTATTACAGGGATATGTTCTTTGCTAAGAAATGACACATTAATAATAGAATGTTATAAATTATAAGCGATGGTGTCTTATGTAAAATTATAGTTTGTAAGCAACTTTTTCATCATCATCATCATCATTTAGTGGCAGCAACAACTTAATCACGTATTTTGAATATAAATACATGAGTTCTTATTGGAACGCCAATAAACTTATTTTAAATTTCAATTGTGGCTTATTCCCATTAAAATAGTAATGAGTTCGTATGTATCAATAATTTGTAGAGGTTAATCAAAATTGGGTTGTTGTACCTTTGGGAGGCATTTGACAAATACCTTCAAATATTTATTTTGTTTAAAATTCGTTTTAGATTTAAAATACCTTTCTTTCCATAAAATCGATTAAAACCGACTGTGTTCTGCCGATAATGTAAATACACATTCATAGCAGTCCGGTGCACGTAAAACGTGACATATCTAATGGATCGCCCTTTGGACAAACAGCGTTTAATTCCAACATGACACATTTCATGGTACATCATTTAATCAATCATTTGCAGATGCATGACGGACGATCTTTTTCAAGGATCAGATTAATCTGCATTGTATTTTGAAGGATTATAATCTGTGATTTTAAAGTTCGCGTTTTCTTGGAGTATTTACTCTAAGTATACGTTTGTTTAGCAAATTGAATTACTTTGTATACAATTTTATTCGTCTGATTTTCTTGGTAATAATATGAGATTATTCATGATGTAAGAATATACTACTATTGTTCAGTGGAAACCCATTTATAAGCTACAAGTGAGAATCTTTTATTCAACCAATTCTGAAGAAGTTTTCCAAAACAGAGAAACCTATCGTTTGATGGTCGCCAACCTTCGGTAGAAGACGGCACATAAAGAAGAAGAAAGAAGTTTCCATCATTTCTAAGACATACAACAAATTGAGACTAATTTTGAGACGTGAATTGCAATATTTATGCATGCTTCATTGATTACAAAGAGAATGCACAAAAAAATGTAAAGAAAAATGAAAAAAAAAATGGAAAAATGTAAAGAGTTAGAAGATCTTCAGAACAAATACGACCTATTCAACCTACATAAAAAGGTTAAAGAAATGGCTGGGCTGCAAAAAAGAAACCACTACACAACTATTTTAGATAAAAATGGAAATACTATGATAACGACTGACGAAAAGCTAAAACGATGGAAAGAATATATGGAAGAGCTCTTCGACAACAAATAAGGAAACCTACATAAGACATATCTTTTGAGGACAGAGAAACAAGTATAGAAATTCCAAAGGAAAAAATATTGTATGTACTAAAGTAAACAAGAAATGGAAAAAGCCCGGGGCCAGATCAACTTTCTATTGATATCCCTAAAATAATAGAAAATGAGTACATGGAGGTCCTCTTAAAGGTCTTTAATGAAATTTATCAGTCGGGTAACATATCTAATAAATGGTTGACCTTAACACTTAAAATGTTTTTAAAGATCATCCATAAACGCATTTTCCAAATACTTGATATGAATATTGAAGAAACCCAATTTGGATTCCGTAGAGGCGTAAGGTACCCGTGAAGCTCTCTTTGCATTCAACGTACTAATCCGTAGATGCTTGGATGTGAAGCATGATATGTACGTCTGTTTCATAGAGTACACCAAGGCTTTCGATAAAGTTTGCCACAAAGAGCTAATGTACGTCCTCATAGCAAAACAAATACAATACAATGACCTTCGAATTATAACAAATCTATATTATAAACAGCAGACACACATACGCATTAATAAACACACATCAGAAGAGTTCGAATTTAAAAAAGGAGTGCGACAGGGGTGTGTATATCACCACTACTATTTAGTGCATACTATGAAGATATCATGAAAAGAGCTCTTGAGGTAGAAACAGCAGGAATAAAGTTCAATGGAACACCAATTAACAGCAATAAGCAGTAGAAGATGTTGAAGCCGGAATTCGAAATAACGGATAATGTATCAAAAACATCAGATACGCAGATAACAGGGTGATATTGACTGACAGAAAATAGGAAACGATATGAACGAAATATTAGGGAAAAACAAACAAAGGAAGAAAACGTTGATAACTAGACTATGGACGTGTTAAATTAAATAAGCGTGTAAAAATGAGGAGAAAAAAAAGTTGTGAAAAAGGAAGTGATAAAAGTGGGAATTTGAAATACAAAAGGCAGTTATAAAGGTACGTTACAAATCTTTGTAAAAAATGGCGAATTATTATAGTATACAAATTTTATTGCTGGGGGAAACAGAACGAAAGTTAGTAAATATCAGTAATTATACCATGTTTATTAGTATAATTATCTACATGATGTGAAAGTATGAATTAGAAGGATTTTGGTACGTGGTTTTTGGTAAATAAATTTTGAACACAAACTCTGAACTCTCTTACAGCAGTTAATAACAGGCTTTGCCTCTTAAGACTAAGAGATCAGTTCTAAAAATCACAGTTAATATCAATGTTCAGTTCTTTTTATTTATGCGTCCTCTCCCTATCAGAAATCGGCGACCATTAACTAGAATTCTTCTCTATCTTGTGTTAAATTGTATAATCGTGCTTGCCTTACTGATGTTAATGCATTGGTGTAAACTTCGCAACCAAGAGAACTTCTTTCGTCCGATGCCTCATTTTTTTTCTATCTTTCCTTCAAGGATCAACTGCAGATTAACTATTTCCCGTACAAAAAAATCACATTTCGTCTAAAAATACAACTTTTCTTGGATATGTACTATTTCTATTTTCCATGTATTTATAACTGTTATAGTGTTTTATTAACTGTGGGCATGGAATGTAGATTTTCCTGTTTTCCATTTTGGAGAATCTTTGTATGGTTGCCATTTGAATGGAGGCTACATGAGAACTACATAAAGTTACGGACTTCTTATCGTACCACTTTACAACGATAATGCGACTATCATTGTTTACTTTTTGGTCAAAAGGACCTCTCCCATCTTTTTTTATTTTCTTATTATATTCCAGTAGGCAACCCCGTAGTCTGTCTTTCCTAACAGTTCCCAAAGAAAGTAATCTCAATTCACTTCGAAGATATGTAATAAGTTTTAAACTTGTAAAATAATTATCGAAATAAACCGTCGATAAAGGTTTATTTTGGATTGTTGAACCTAGTGCTAAAACACATTTTGCCCCAAATAAAATCCCATGTTATTTTTCTCATCTGTAAAACGATGGTTTCTAAAGGTATCGCTTCGTCCATAGCAAAAGAAATCATGCACTATTCCTGATACGCCACAGCGAACAAACATTTGGAAACCCAATTTTTTTTGGTTTGTTCTTCACATATTCTCTTCTCGAGCCTGCCTTTTTCCCCTTGTATGGGACCATCATTTCATCCACTGAACATCTAGACTCTGATACATGACAGTTTCGTCGTATACTATCTAAAATAGGCTTTATTTTGAAATATCTGTCATTATTCAACTCCTTATTGTTGGCAAAAAGTAGGCTGCGTCGTACTGCTTGATACCTCTTTAGTGACATCTATACTTGTGTCTACACATTTGTGAAATATTTGTGTCAAATATAGGTTAGTTTGTTCTACGATTGATTCAACAATATCTGGACTAAAAAAGGTTTATATAAAATATTGCAAAGGTGTTTTTATATTTTGGGATTATGTAAAATCATTACTTTGTTCTGTCGTTATCTCATATTCAAAACCATCAGTCGTCTAGTTGAATGAAAACTCATCTTTTCTTCCCTTCCGTTTTATTGAAGAACTTTCTTGTTTTTGGATTACTTGAGGTCTGCTTTTTTCCGAAGATAAAACAGGATTTTTTCTTTTCTTTTTCGTATATTGTATACTGTTTTTCTCGTCAATCAGTGTAGCTGCTACCCTCTAAAACAAAGTTAAAATATTATCAATATTTTTAATTGAAATCGAAAAAAACCAAAATAAAAAGTTCCTAATTACAAATATTTGGTTATGTTATAAAGTTGGCAAATAAATAATATTAATAATATATATACTCTTCATCATTAAAGCTTTATAATAGTGCACATTTTAAAATTGTACTTTTTATACTTATTGAACAGATGACAACTGTTCCAACGGTCCGCCATTCCTTTTTTCTAATTCAAAGTATTCGAATAAATTTAAAACGAGTTTTTGTGTCTCGTGAGGTAAAAGCTTTTCCAGGCATAATCTCTAAAAATGTAACAAAATCTTTTCTTTTTGTTATTTATTTTACTTTTGCGGTAACTTTAACAAAACCATTCCTTAACTGTGTGAATCAGGTTAACTTTGTATGTAAATTAATGGTAAAATAGAATACACTCACCATAAAATTTTAAACTCCAATATAAAATTAGTTATGAAAACAACTGTTTGTGTAATGCAAATAACTTCTAAATGCAAAACAGGACAAAAACACAGCAAAAAGTCCAATCAACTGCAACCACCAAAATTTGCAAATGTCCTCAAGCGTCTTTTTTGCACCTATCTCTTTTCGATCTACTGAGTCTAAAGCGTTCATAAAAATAACATGTGTCTTTATTTAATAACAGGCTGTAGCTGGTTTGTCTTTTGGTTCATGCGTCGAAGACAATGATGCTAGATAAAATGTATGTATTTTATCTCGCCAGGCATTAATGACGTACGGGTCAGGAACCATGGACTCAACTGTACGTATTTTTTGCGTTGATTTTGAAGCGTGTGTCTTTACCCGGTCTCTAAAAAAAGTTTTAAAACTCAATTTTATTAACATATCCGGTTAGGTCTGCAAAGAAAATATTATTCGCGCACTCAAAAAGGCGGTTGTCAATTTAATTAATCTGATATTCCCGCTGCCGAATTCCCTCTGCTGTTTGGATGAAAATTTAAATTGGCAAGGCGTTATCTGTCCCGAAGGTGCCCCTGCATAAATGAATAATTTTCAGAACTCATCCACTCATTGTCAGTCAAAGGACCTGAGCTTTACGAATTGGGAAAATTGAAAATGTGACTCTCGGCACTTTTCTATTACAAACAGATGTTGTTTTCGCTTGATAATGTGAGGCTTTATTGGATTAACCTCTTTAAATGGGGCTCTGTAAACGTTGTTTCAAACGTTATGTGAAAATGTATGGAAACTATCAAATTTACTATTTTTTTTTTAATTTAAAAGTATAGCTGCATCTATGTGCTGCTGTAAAAAACTTATTATTAACCCTGATCAATTTAGTGAAATGAGTTTGTAAACATTCAAAGCTTGGTGAGTGTTGATGACTAAAGTATATTTGAAGAATAAGCTGGAGTAAATTCTCAGAATACTAATCTTCGCACCTCGAAATACATAGGCGTGCACATCTTCTAACTAAAACGTAATCTTAAAAGAAAAATTTGGGTTAAATTTATTTGGATATTTAGAACAAAGTAATTAATCCAATCCAATACTGGTTTAAAATAAAAAGATATACATAAAAAGAATAAAAATTCTATTATTTGTGAAACATACAGTTAATATAAAATAATAAAATACAATAAATTATACTGAAACGTAAAATACATACAAAACTGTAAGTTTTTATATATTCCTATTAATAAATAATAATATTCTTAATACTAATAATATTGGAAATAAGAATGAAAATTATATTAGCAATAAAAAATAAATAAAAAATAAACAATGAAGTTGTCGGCAATTAGTTCAAATGTAAAATAAACTTCTGAGCTACAGTTTAAAGTTAAGCTTCCTCATATTCTGTTTCAGACGAAGTATTATCCGATCCGGGATGAATTATTATAGGTTCTATACTGCTATCTATTATGTATATGATCAAGCTCCCACATATTTTTCTCAATATCCATAACGTGATTAATACATTTTTGCCAATGTTCAGTCGTTACTTCGGATATAGATTTATGAAAAAGAATAGTAACATCTGGCAATTTAAAAGTTGTAATATTTCGAGCAACGTTACTTTTAACTTCGACCCATAGTAATTCAAACGGATTTAGCTCGCAATGATACGGTGGTAGGCAAAGTATTTTAATTCCTCGTTTTTCGGCTATGTCCTCAATGACATATTTTTTCTAATTTTGTTTATTAATTCTAGCAAGCTCTAATAATTCTGCTTTTGTCATTGTATCGTCAAAGATTAAATTCTTAGAAGTTAACCACATTGCAATTCCATCTTTTCTCCATTGAGTAGTTGGTAAACGTTCAACTAATCTAGAGTGGTGACTTGCATTGTCCATTACAATAACTGAATTTTTAGGTATGAATTCAATAATATGTTCGAAATATTCTTCAAACACGTCTCCGTTCATCTCTTCGTGATAATCACAGGTCTTTTTTGATTTAAACAAAAGTAAACCCTCCTTAAGAAATCCATTCATACTACCTATATGGGTAACAATTATTCGTCGACCTTTACCTGTTGGTTCCTTGAAACCAGGTGAATATCCTTTCAGAAATGCTTGTCGACATGTTTTTATAGTTTTGTCTTTCCAAACTCTCCCTACATTATGCCCCTCATTAACCCACGTTTCATCTAAATAATAAATGTTCTTATTTTCTGTCCTCATTTTTTTTATTTTTCTGAGGTAGTCTCGTCTCCAACACACAATTTCTTCGGAATCGATAAGCATTGACTGTCTGCCCACTTTTTTATACTTAAAGTTTAACTCATGCAAAACTCTCCAAAGTTTGTCTCTACTTATTGTGGATAAATCGGGATCGTCGGTAATGGCTTGTAAAACTTTATCTAAAGTTGGTATTTGTTTGTTAAAAAAAAAATTGTGGACCATTCTACGAATTGCATTTTTGAAAAATTCATCCACATTCATTTTTGACAATTTTGGTTTTCCTGGTCTCGGTTTGGGTGGCGTTATCCCAGCTGATTTTTCCTCTTTTAAAACGTTATATACAGTTGATTTTGAATATCCCATTACTTTAGACGAAATTTCAACTATAGTATCAACAGTATTGGAAGGATTGTGTTGCTTAAAATAATTGTAGACGTTAAGAATAACACTCTTTTCGTTAAGTGATAAATGATTCAACTTTAATTTTTTAACTGGTGTATAATCACACGTTAATTCCATATTCTATAAACTCACTATTCACTCTTGCAAAAAACAACTATGTCAGATCTCTTCACTCGCTTATAATCGACTAAACAAAAATTTTCTGATACTAATGAATGGCTATTTAAAGACCATTAACCATTTTATTAATCATTGGTTTTCGAAACAAAATCGAAATTTATACTATTTATAAACGTGATAGCGTTCACATTTATCAGAAACCATATTTCGCTAATCGACTTTTTCTATCTAAACTATCAAAAGACCATTAACTAAATACCTATGTATTTTAAGAGTTTCTTTATATCTTATTGTTTAATGGGTCATCATCATAACGACAAAAATAACCATAAATAACGTTACTGAAATAAACAGATTTATATAAATATAATATGCTTTGAAAACGGTTTAAATATCTAACAAACCGAAACCAATAATGTAATACCCTTAAAGTACGTCTATGACCAGCTGAAAAAACCCTAGCCTACACAGTTCTAACAATAGCAGGTATTTAAATTTTACGATAGTCCATGTGACATGGAAAAATTTCTATCTAAATAGTCAAACCCAACGTAAAATAAGCTAAAATATTGACGTTGTACGAAAAGCACACGTACTAAATATGCTTAACAATTTAGTTTTTTTTCTGAGAATTTACTCCAGCTTATTCTTCAAATATAATATATGGATGCTTCTATTCATTTCATATTTATAATTAATGGACTGTGTATCTATTATTTGTAAATATTGATTCAAATAACCAAGTCCTGACTCGAAGTTCATTTAATTTGATATGATATCTATACATAAAAGAAACAATGTACTATGTTATACTCATGTGCTTTTAGCTCATGCATCACTTATCTTAACCATATGTTATATGCTACTCAAACTGTATGACTTACAGTGGCGTGCCATTTGGACTACAAATATAAAAGAAGTGAAATTATTCTTCTAAACTGAAATTTTTATAGAGTCAATAGTGAGTTTTAAATGTCCGTCGCACAATAATGTCTACATTAAAGTGTTAATGTCTGTAAATACAAAATATTTATATATTATAAAATTAACATACAATGTGACCAATTTAGATGGGAAACACCTCTTGTAACGTTCAAAGAAGAATCGAGTTGCATCTTATTGAGTCGCATTGAATCAAATCGTTTTCTTTAACTAGAGTTAGATTCTAACTGGGTATACCGAACACTTTCCGTTTATTAAAATTTCCGGCAATAACTTTAGTTCCAGCGCCAAAAATAAAGTATTCTAGTGGTAGAACATGCTTTGGCGGGTAGTACTCGTCAATCGTCGAAAGTTATATCAATATGATTGATGGACCCAATGATCCGAAAGACGAAGAAGTTACAAGGTGGTGCCCATTACTTAACTATTAATCAGGAAATTTTTATTGTTTTGAGGGTATATTAATTGGAAAGGTAACCAATCACGACAAAGATTGTTACTTTGGCCGGCCAATCACAACGCTCGTTATTACCTACGCTGTCATTGGCTTGTCGGCGGAAGATACCTACAAATTCTCAAACACTAAGTGTATAAAAGAGTCCAGAGGGATCCAGTCGTCATATACTACTAGCCCTGCTAGACCTTGTTGGCCTGGTGTGCTACCACGTTACTTTGAGTTTTATTAATTATCCAATATCCTGATATCGTCGAAGACGTCGAATACAAGAAGACTTCATCCAATTTAGAAGATAAATTTACAGAGCACGAGAACCGGCCTGTTGACTACGAACGCTCCCTGGCAGTATAACACGACTTTTTGAAATAGAAAAGACATTGGTCTTATAAAGATTTTTAAATTGTGCCGAACTGATCACAGCGTTCATTGGGATCTGTCACGGTAAAGAGCGAATAAAAGCCCCGACGAGGACTTGTAATTGCCTTTCCGATCAGGGTTGAGCTGCGATAGCGCTTCGTCACCAGAAACCTTATGCAAATAGTAACTATCGAAAATACTGTTTACGAAAGGTAGTGATACGAAGCGACGGGTAGTAATAGGAAGAGTCGACACGGCCGGCATTCTTATGCCTCTCTCGAGGAGAGGGAACGCGGCTACACGAAGTGAGAAGGCCGGCATCTTTGTGGAACTTGAGACATATACCACGCATCAGAATTCTAACATATATATTGTCATTATAAGAATACTGTCTGTAAGAAAGCTCGAACTGTTAAAGAATTCTGATTGCCGGTGTCACCTCACCTACCACAGAGGCTCGGCGAAGCTTCTCACACGACCCGGAATCCCGATTAACTCCACGAAAACGAGGATGGACACTCGAAACTTGAGATCCTCTTCGAGAACGGCAGTTGTAGAACGTCCAGAAAACCAGGAGGACGCTACGACCGTACGACAGTATACGGATACATATAAATTATTTTTAATTTGGACCGAAAGCTAAAAAAATATCAATTTACAGAGAACATGTTTATTAATCTTAGGATATACAAATATAAATTCAACAATTTATTGTAGAAAGCTCTATAAAATCTAACAAAGTAGTTTGATGACTCAAAGGTTTTTTTCTCATGCAAAATTTATTAATTAGCAGGATAAAAGGTAGAAGGAAAGCGCTTTTCGTTGAAGTCTATATTTTCTAACATTTGCTGTCCCTTTTAAATTAAACTAAGACCTTCAGTCTAGTTTCTAACCGTCATTTGATCCCCAGTTTGAACAGGATCCAAGCAATCAAACTCTTCAATTGTAGGAATCCAACAGTTCTTGAACAATATCACTATTCACTTCTGAATTTATTTGCATGGTGATATCAACAACTTCTTATGATATCAACAAATTATTTTCATTGCATCTAAAGCATTGAATAGTTTCCAAAAGTCTTTAACATAGAGCTCGATGTTTTTCTTAATGGTGTGCAAGTAATCGTCTGGTGTAATAAGCTTTGAATATTTTAATGACTCGACTCGATCCAGCGTTTGAAGTAAGCTAGTTGTATTAGGTGCAAAAATTTACGATTAGATTCTTATTGTCTATTATATTTCTTTTTGGTTTGGATTGGCGGGTATCTCCCTGTACTTTCCATTTGACATTGTAGCATTACTTATTGTAACTTAAATTAAAAGTAAATACAAAATAAAATTAAATTATCGCGTTTCCCCTTAAAGTTATTTTACAGTTTGCGTGCGACTTAGGACTTCTCACGAATATTTGCAACATTTGCATTTTAGACGAAGCTTTATAAACTTTAATATAATAAGTTGCAGTGCTAAGCAAAATAATTAAAACGAACTCAAATAAGTGCTTCGAATAAAACACGAAATTGGTGTTTTCTCTCTTGAGTCGGAGTTTTATGCCGAATTAAAGAAAGATCTGGGGCAATACCAAGGTTAATGAGTCGGTATAAAAACGCAGTAAAACCTGCTTGATGGATTCTAGAAACGAACGTTGATTTGTTGTGTTGATGTAGGACGGATTGATTATTTTTATTTGATAAAAGGTTTTTGTTGTGGCTGGTGATTTTTATTGTAGGTCTGGGTAATGCATTAATAATCATTATATGTTTTTATCCCTTTTCAATTAAAGTGATCGTGGAAAAGATCAAAATACAAGTTCAAAACGGGTCATTTAGTCCAAATTTTCTTCAATATAAACAAAGCATATAATACTCTTTATTACTCACTTATTAAAATGCTTACGAATTGATTAATAGAAGGAAACGTTGTGACATGTAAATATAAAATTTTGGTCTGTCTATACCAAAATATTACGTAGACAGTTTTTATGGTCCTGATTTCGTCGTCAAATATATTATTTTCCGCCTTCCCTATAATAAATTATGTTTGGGTTAGAACAGTGGTCGCCAACCATATGTTGGCGACCACTGTCTTCAATGTGTTGAGCTACTTTGTTAATTTTGGAATAAACAGCGAGCTACCCACACGGAAGCCACGTAACGCAACGTAAATGAAATAATCCACAGTTAATCTATCATTATATGTATTTATTTTACTGTTTAACTGGTAATACATAATATATAGGTACTAATAATAAACTAATAACAAAATAACTAATATTACTAGTACGTACTTGTTCATAGCTACATTCCTACCTATCAAACGAAGGTATTTGAAAAATAAACAAAAACTTTTATCCAGCCACAACGGCATGTCACGTATGATTTAAAAATAGTTACTAATAACAACAAAAAAGTAACGCACTATCATAAACATAAACATAAAAAATAAAAAAGCACGTTCAATGAGAAGGCTGACACTCAGACTCATCGATAATTTTTTTAATGTTTGCAGTATAATTTGAAGCAGCCATTCGAATACAATTATCCAAATGTTCATCTGTAAGTCGATTGCGATATTTGTTCTTAATAAACTGCATATTGGAAAAAGAAGATTTACACAAATAGGTTGAACTGAATAATGCTTTCACTTTCAAGGCAACACGGCATAGAACTGAATATTTGTCTTTACTTACAATAGGCCAGATATATTCAGTACTTGAGACTAACGATTTTAAGGCTAAATCATTTTGAAACTCAATGACTTCCATTTCTGTTGCAGCGATGTCTTCGCCAAAGTTCTGCACAACACAAGCTGCAAACTGCTGGATATTAATTTCCATAAAGGGTAAAACAACAAACTGCGCTACTAAAGCCATTTCATTGAAATCCCTAAAACGATTTTTGAAGTTACTCTTCAGGGTAGAAATTATTTCTACATGATATGTGTTGTCATAGGGTTCTAATGGATTTTGAGGTATTTTTTCTGAAAGAATAGGAAAATGCTTGGAATCGCTGTTATTTAGGTTTTGTTCCCAAAACTCCAGCTTTTTGATAAATGCTTTTATATCAGAAATCATTTCCGCTAGTTCTTTGTCTCTCCTCTCAAGCTGCAAATTAAGTTCGTTTAATTTCTCTGTAATGTCCACGAGAAAACCAAAATCTCTAAGCCAGATTGAATGTTCTAGTTCCGGAGTCGGTTCATCGCGTTGTTTGAAAAATTGAACTATGCCAGATAGGACATCATTAAAACGTTTCAGCACCCGTCCTCTACTTAACCATCGGACTTCAGAGTGAAGGAGTAGGTCCCCGTATTGCAGTCAACTTCATCGGCCAAGGCTCTGAATAATCTTCTTTGTAACGCTTGAACTCTAATCTTGTTTACAATTTTTACCACCAGTTTCATAACGTTGTTTAGTTTCAGGAAATTTCCACATAATGCTTGCTGATGGATAATGCAGTGGTAACAGAAATTGCGGAAAAGTTTCATCTTTACGACATAACGCCACCAGACCCTTATCACAACCCACCATAGCTGGAGCGCCATCGGTTGTCAAGCCTACCATTTTCGATATTGGAATTTTCTCGGAAGAAATAATATTTTTTAAATGAGAAAACAACTCCTGTCCAGTAGTGTGTCCTTTCAGTGGAATAAACTTCAAAAGATCTTCTTTAATCGTAAAATCACCAAAAACCATCCTGACGAACACGGCCATCTGGGCAGTGTCAACGACATCTGTTGATTCATCCAGTTGAAGTAAAAAATAAACACAGTTATCTAAGTCAGTTCTTAACTGTAAAAAAATATCATTGCTCATTACTTCTACACGTCTCATCACTGTATTAGCAGAAAGTTGCATAGATTTTATAGCTGAAACTATCTCGTCTTTATTTCTAAAGTTGGCAAATAACGAATCAGCAGCTTCTAAAACGCCTGTTTTATCATTTTCCCGTCTTCAGACGGTTTCTTTTTTTGTGCAATTATCTGGGACACACGGTACGATGCTTCAGTTGCAGCCTTATTTTTGTCGACTGTTCTTAAAAATATTGATTGTTGTCCAATTAACTGTTTTTTTAACTGTTTCAGTTTCTCCTTTCTGACGGCAGAATGTAGTGGGAATGATTTTTCAAAATTAGAATGTACAGTTTTATGATGTCTCTCAATATTTTCTTTTTTAGCAACGGAGACCGAAGTATTACATAACAAACACACATTTTTATCTTTAACTTCTGTAAAAAAGTATTGTTCTTCCCATTCCGAATGAAAGTGGTATGTCTTTACCTTCTTAAAAACTGCTTGCCATAATATTACTTTTGTTGTTCTCTACTAACCCAACCGCTGGACGTTGGTTACGCGTTCAGTTATAAACTAAGCGCAATGTGGCCGTGCCGTGCGTATTTATCCCGTTCAAAGCAATCCAGATCGTTCTCGAACACTAACGCGATGGTCCGGCTGGTCGGTTCTATAAATAGGTCGGCGTCAGTGGCAGATCGCTCACCGCAACGTTGCCGCTGTTTATGTTTAATATTATGACAATTAGATTTTTTTGTGGAATTTTCGGAAGCTTCTCTGATTTTTGCAGTTTGTATTTTTTAAATGAAAATCGTTGTGAGAGCTACCAGAATTGCTTTATGAGTCTAGAGTTGCTTTAATAAAGTCCTCGTAGACATACCGTCTCAGGACTTGCAACTTAATGTAGAGTCATATGTCGCCATGTTACCAATCCAACGGTAACTTTACCATCTTAATTTTAAATTAGACATAATGTAAACTAAATTTCATTTAGTAATTTTTAAAGGGTTTTTACCCCCATATTTATTGGCTACATCCATGTATTAACTTGACACTGATGATGGACTACTTATTCCGAAAACGTTTTGTCAATTTAACATAGCCCAACTGGGTTTTGTATATACCTTTTTATAAAGGATTTTATTCAAAAAATTTTTTTTTACTTCATTTAAGTGTTTAACTTATATAATCTTTCTTAAAATTGAATTAGTTTTGGCTATGGTTAAAGAAAAGTGGTAAGATATTCTCATGGGAACAGAACCACCCTTTCTTTCAATTAGCTTAGCCCGTACTTAAAAGGAAAGAGTAAAACCTAATTTCTGTCAGTTGTTAGTTGTATAGGGAAGATGCATTCAGACGTTAATTTAATTTAGTCGCATATGGAGAACTCACATATTATGATGTGGTAAGTTGATCATTCTCTGTTTTTTAATTAATTCCTTATTGTAACTTCACGGATCTATGATAACGCAGGGTTATGCTGAAATAACGTTACAAGATTCTATTGATATTGAATGTTTGAATGTTTGACGAATTGTACTCTTGCGCCATAATAAAGACTAAACTAAAATGAAAATTGTTATTCTTTTAAAAGGAAAAAGACAGTTATGATTTGATTTCACGTATAGTGCGTCTGTATATCCGCTTATACGTATTTCACCCTAATAGGGATCATCAGAGACGACTATTCACAGATGCTCTGAACGTGAAAATAAATCTTTCCCGTCTTGACAAGCAACTCTAACATGGCTTTGGCTGAATTTGGTGTCGAAAATTGATTTACTGATTTGTTATTCTTTTCTTTGTATAAGAATTTATATACCTTTTACGCAACAAAATATATTTTCTTTCTGTTCCAGGTTAGAGGTGTAGAAATAGGTATAGTTCTTCTAGTATTATTAGTATGGATAGCGGCCATAGCGCTATTCTTCAACCGTTGGGGCAAAATACGAATGTTGCTACCCTACCAACCCGACTATAAACAAGAACAATTAAAAGTGCCGGGCACAGCGGCGTGCGCAGCTGCAGTGGCGTCGGGGGCGACTTGTACGCACAATTCGGGGGACCACATCTGCCAACAGGTAATGATTTAAGGTTTTAAATATTTTTTTTGTGTTTAGTGTGAAGTTTACGCTTTTAGTTATATTTAGTTTATTAATTTTATCTTTCAGTACACTTCTAATTTTCTTATATCTTTTGCATGATTAGGTGTAGATACGTGTAGTGTACAGGATACTACAATTTTGTTTAATTATTTCAATATTTTGGTCATTATAGTGCTGTTGACCGAGAAGTTAGTCATAATAAATATGTGTATGATGATTTTCCGAGATATATAGTATATATTTTAGCTACTATACTATTCATGCCCTGTATATGTTCTAAATTATGTCACTGATTTTTGATATACTCAATCGTTTTATTAAAGCTTTGTATATTTGGCACAGAACATATCAAAAAACCTTTTTTCCCTTTCAAAATACATACAAGCGTTAAAAATGGACTAAGTTATAAAGATCTGGTTACAAAATAAAGCTACTATAAGTATTCTACTACTACTACTTATAGTATTCATATTACCTGTTGAGTGAACTTTTTGTGAATAGTTTTTATAAAATTATTTGCTAAATTTTTGTTTCTTTGTTACAAAAAGCACTTCAGATACCTTTTTCTTTTCGTTCAGTTTTTACATTGATTTGGAGTTTATGGAAAAAATATGGATATACAGAGTAAATTCTAACTGGGACAT
The DNA here is from genome assembly GCF_040954645.1 of Diabrotica undecimpunctata. NCBI lineage: Eukaryota > Metazoa > Arthropoda > Insecta > Coleoptera > Chrysomelidae > Diabrotica > Diabrotica undecimpunctata. The sequence goes on from NC_092804.1 coordinate 8,392,500, forward strand.
AGTCGACGGTTAGATTTCTTGGACTAACATATGGCTATTGGACTAAATATTATTTAGTAGAAGGTAGCTGTGAAAAAGTTTATATTTTTATTGTTTTTTACTGTAAATTTATAAATTCTTAGCAAAGTCAACACAAAGACGTAACTTGAGACTGAGAATATCATTTTATTTATAATTTTACATTTTTCTACAGGAGTCGTTACCTGGATGATTCCTGATGATGAAATTTGACTAAAATGTTTGTCGAGGATACTTTTTAGTATATAGTATTAGAAAACGTATCCCCCATATCAGGAATAAGAATTATCTAAGTGACGCACATTATAACAAAAAGTAAAATAATAAAGAAAATAATATTCCTTTTACAAAGTTATGCCTTTTGCCGATTTTAATAAAAAATTATTAAGATGATGTGAAATTGTTATCAAAAAATGAAAAAAACCTTTGACACGCTGTTTCCACAGCAATATTCTATTTTACTCTAGTTTGATAGAGATACTTCGATTAGAATGTAAAGATTTCAGTGGATGGGTCAAATTCACCTTGTATAACATAAAGGTTTCGATTTTCGTCACTCACTTTTGTCATTTTTTGGTTAACTGTAACATAAAATAAAATTATTTAATATATATGTGTTAAAGATCTCATTAATACGGAAGTTACTGGTCTTTCTATTACGTACCTGTTGAATATTGCCCAATGCCTTTAGTGTGCTTTTCGAATTTGAATATAGTTATATTTACACTGTTATATTCTAGTCTAAGATATTTTCTTACCATTATTTTTTTAATTTCAATCAGTATAACTGTCTTATTTTTGTTTGCTGTCCAGTCCATAGTGATTCTGAAACCTTTTTTGCAAGAAATATTGATGTTTGCTTTGTTTAATTTGTATTTTGAGACAATTTCCGAACTATAAATCGTAATATCAAATATAGCGTATCTTAAATTAAAATTCTGATTGATTTCCAGTAAATACAGTGGTTGTGTAATTGTGTGTTTACTCTGTAAAATTTTTAGTTAATATATTCAAACCTTCTAATACAATTTAGTTCGAGTAGTATCCTGTACACTACATAATAACAATATAGTTTAAGAATAGAGTATAAGTAAAGAAAATTTTAGTTTAAAAATATTTTTATACAGAAGGTAGGACAATAGTCTTATCAAATTATTCAATTATACCGTTCTACATAGACGATGTACCTGTATTTATATTAAGAATTACGCCTTTGCTAATAAAGCTTTTTTTTATTTCTTTAAACATTAACATTAACTTTAAAACTTTAAAAAATATTGATGGAATATTAATTCATGCTCAACTACTTTCCTTAGAATCTGTTGATTTACATATATAAATATTTCTTTTGCTTTAAGATTTCTATGATTACACTTCTGCAATAATAGTTTGTTATTCACTTTCGACATAAAATACGATTTTACATTCTTAATTTCTTGTAATCTGTTTTTTACAAAAAAAAATATTTAACAATATGTTTATCTTAAAGTAACATAGGGAAACTCCATCCAGTGAAGATAATACTTTTAACAAATTTCTAAATATATTATCTACTGACACGGCAGCCTCTGCCGCATCTCGCATTTCGATCTCCATCTCTTCTGATGAGTCCATTCATACTCATTTATGTCTCTAACTCTCATTATTTCTATGATTCCTTTTCTTCATTCTAATGGTCTTTTATATATTTGTTATGAAATATATTAACATTATATAAAAAACAGTAAAACTTATAGGAGTATATATATATATATATATATATATATATATATATATATATATATATATATATATATACAATAAATACTGGATATTAGTGACTATCGATATAAACAAACAACACAGTTTATTAGGGCTGCAGTCAGGAAGTGTGGCCGGGATGTTACAGAAACACTCTTTTGACTTTTGGTCTAGCTTTCGAAATTGTTTTATTCCTTTTTCAAGACACTGTAATTAGAAGAATGTGTACATATTTACAATATATCACAAATTGTCAGTGCAACTTACTAGTCGTTGAGATTATTTATATAAAGCTATGACACTCAATATTAATTACACACATATAAAATATAACATATAAAATAATGAACAAAATACATTTTAAAATTTAGTTAATGACAGTAAAACTTCGTTTGTGACATCTTTTAATGGTGCGTTTTAACTGATCCATAGAGATCAGAAAGAAAAATTAAAGATAGTATGATTAAAATGTAATTAGGTGTTCTTCATGATTTATTAGTGGAAGTAGTTTATTAAACCTGTTTTGATGGTATGCAACATGTTTTGCATGCAGGTTTATTATGGTGTGTATATGTAAAAGTAAATCTTTATTTTATTTTTGATGTTTTGTCAGTAAATAACAATAAATGTTGCTCAGTTTATCTATGTGTCAGACTTTTTATTCATACAAGACGTATTGAATTTTATGAAACACATTTCCAAGAAAACGCGTTTTGAATGGTTTTTTTCTTTTGCCAAAATACAGGAATCCTTGAAATTAAATTCATTTTTAACATTAATGCATGTTCTGTCACCGCACATGCATTAATTTTTTTGGTTTTTATGTCGCTGCGATGTGAGATCACTCTACTGTAAAAATTACGAGATGATTCTCCGATATACACGTTTTTACAATTGGCACACGGTATAAAATAAACAACATTCGATGACTCCTGTATTGTGAAAGGATCCTTTGTCTTTGTGTACAACTTCGATACCGTTTTCACATTCTTAGTTGCAATTTTTAAGCCACTAACATTTTTGAAAATGTTCATTAGCTTGGGTATCAGAAATGGAATATAGGGTAGGCAACCATACGTTATTTTAGATTGTGGTAGCTCTGATGTGTTGTGTGTCAAAGTCAGTGTCAGTTGTCGGACCTCATTATTATGAAAATTATGGTTGTCAGAAAATTGCAAAGGATAAGGAGAACCAAAAATGGGTTTATTCAAAAGCCCTGTGGGATAGAAGTTCTCTCCTATAGTATAGATCTCAACTTTTTTAGTCCGTTGTCTCTGAACTCGATGTGTGATAAGTTGATAACTCTAGTTTTACAAAACCAAATTTGTTTTCATCTTAGATGGATGTTGAGAATAAAAGTTTATGAAAGAGTTACTAAAACAAGTTTTACGACACCACTCTGTCCTTAGCATGCCACCACTGCCACGATGTATAAGCATGTCTAAAAATTCATCATATTATCAGCCTCTCTTTCAACCGTAAACTTTAAGTGTTCACACTGGGCGTTAAAGGTGTTTAAAACATCAGTTACTTTGTTTTCAGGGACCGATAAGATCAAATCATCTACATATCGTTTGATAAAAGGTATGTGAAAAGGTATCTTTTTTGTACACGTTCTTATAAGTTCATCCAAATCAAAGTTACATAGTATGGGGGATATTTTGCTGCCCATTGGAGTGCCAAAGATTTGTTTAAAAAAATTACCATTGAACAAAAAGATGTTAGATGTCAAAAATGAATGTTAACATTGTTATGAAATCATCTAAACTAATCTTGGTATGCGGAGAGATGCTGTTCCAGTTATTTTTGATGCTGTCGAGAATACCATCTAGTGGTAGGTTTGTAAATAGTGACACAACATCTAAACTAATCAATATATAATTATTCGGAACTTTAACATTATTAATGAAGTTACTAAACGTGAAAGAATCTCTAATATAGAATTCATTGGATTCGTTGTAGAAAATTGTGAGGATATCTGTGAGGTGTTTGGCAAGTTTACTATTAGGAGCATCAATGGAAGAGACAATAGGCCTCATTGAAAGAGTGGGTTTGTGAATGTATGTACATTAAAAGAAAAACAAACTTATCTCCCTATCATTATTGTCCTCTTTGAGAAATGTAAGATCAAAGTTAAAATTGCAAATTAGATCATCTTCTTCTGGAATCTGGTTTCTCCTGGTTGAGTGACCTTTCCTCCTGGTTAGAACTTTGCCCAAAAAAGTATTTTTATTGGACAAAAATTAACAAAAAACTCCGACAATCTGGTTTTGCTTTCAATGGCTCCAAAATCTGGTAGCCTCTCAAAAAGATATCCCTAGCCTCACCTCAGATAACTAGTATAGAATAAAAACTTACAATTGTTTTAAAGCTCTATGCTTTTGTACTTCTTGGCGGCAAAATCACTCACTCCGTGGCTTCTTACACTACTACACTACTTATCAAAAATCCCGCAGAAAATCAATATTTAATTTTAGTTAATAATTTTATCTATAAACATAAACTACCTTTCTCTTCAAAATCTTATAATCGACTTTTCTTATTTTTCTTTTCTTCCATTAACAAACCTGCCATATTTCCCACCAATTCCTAAAGTCTTCTCCTTCGCCAATCAAAAAACTCCATTCCAAGATGTATCTCTTCCACTCCTTCGGTAGAACCACTATACACTCAACATATTAGCCAGCCGCGCTTGGCAACAAAATTACTACGTCATCCGGACTAATTTGGAATTACCCTATATCAACCATCAAAACAACTTCCTATATTCTTCCTCCAAACAATTTATGTAAATTACTTTTAATCTTTCCTATCTAGTTTATTCCTACAAAGGTCTACAAATAAAATTTAATTTTCGGAAAATCTCAACTCCTTTTTACTCACATTGTCCAACTATTCTGTGAAATCGTTCTTGGAATCACTTATTTTATCAATCCGCACTTTCACCATTACAAATAACTTTTGATGCATTTCACCAAATAACAAAATACAAACATTAGTTTGTAATTTGTCATCACTAATGTTTGTATTTTGATAACGATTTCCCAAGTGGAAGTTAAAACGTCAATAAACATATTTTAAATTTTAATTGTGCCTTATTCTCATTAAAATAATATCTTTTTGTCTCTTTTAAAACTAATTACATCTATCTGGTCATTAATTTTCCAATTAAATCTCTGATTCGAGGAATATCTCCCCTGGATAATGTTTTCCTAAATCCAGACTGCAATCGATTCATTTATGTATCGATTAAATTAATTAATGTCCATTAAGATTAACTAAACAGTCTAATCGATTTCAACAAACAGTAAATTATTTACATTTGCTAAATTCTACAGCAACAATCATGAACGGAAATACATTTATGACTCGATGGGATTTTGTTGCCATGGAAATTTTTGCTTTTACAAATTGAATGCAAAACAAATTTAGTTGGACATTCCATTTCATTGTTGCCATATTTACAAACTTAGAACAAGAATCTGGATTATTAAAATATTATTATTATTTGGCGACATTATGTTAGTTACTTAATTATTTTTGAAAATATATCTGTTATTTGACAGTCCACCCAGAGACACATAATACAAATAGACTGCAATAGAGACACGTTCTTCCAGTGCGAAAGAGAAAACTGACGCAAACCAGTTACTGCATATGTTTCTAATGGGCAGGGTTTATTGACTGTGTAACCTTCCCATTGGTCATTTAGGTCACATGGTCGATGTAAATCTGATCAATACAACCTAAACCAATTCCTTAGTTTTCACGTTTTATATGATTAAAAAATAGGACACAAGAGTAATTTTAGTCTGCCACCCCCACGTAAGCCTCCTTCAAAAACCAGAAAAACTGGTTTTTATGGATTTTTAAGGATTTTCCTCATTTTATAGATTCAAAATAGATCAAATGAAGGTATTTATAGGTTATATATAATTTGAAGCTATTGGGGTCTTTAGGACATTCAAAAATCCGACAAAAACCCTTTAAACACCCAAAAAAAAACCATGTTTTTTCAGTGTTTTAAGGGTTTTTGCAAGTTTTTTCAGGATAAATCATATTTTTTGAGATTAATACAACCTAAATTAATACGTTTCTAATGCGTATTTAAAGAATATATGAAAAGGAAATTTTTTTAGGCTTCAAAGAAGCAAGCACTACCATCGTTTATGCAAAAAAACAATATTTCAAGGCTTATTTGGGGATGCTTAGTGAATTTAGCCAACTTGTTTATCTCTCTGCACACAAAATGAGACGGGATTTTACAATCTAGTAAAAATTTGGAAAAAAATCACAGATACATTTTTTGATTACATACACAAAATAAAAAAATAGACCTAAGCCCTCTCAAAAAAAAAGTTTTTCCTTTTTTCGAAAAAAAAAATGCATTTTTAGGTTTATACACTCAACATATGGATCTTAAAAAACATACAAGTTTTGGAAAAGCCTCAACTAAGCATGTAAATTGTTTAAATTGATTGCAGCACACCAAAAAAAAACGAAAAAGTGAAAGAAACGTTTTTGTGGGTTATGGGAAGGGGTACGCGCCTCAAAAAGTTGCATCAGTATACGCGACGGACTGTGAGTCCGCATATTGAAATAGCACAAGTATAAGACTGACTAAACATTTCTTTTGATAAAATAAAATGACCTACTATTACAAACACTTATTTAATAATTGAACTTTGATAAAATAAAGGCAGATATCGAGCACAGCTTTATTAATTAAATCTTGCCTAAGTACTTTCGCCCCCTAGGGCATCTTCAGGGGCATTTCGTCAATTTTGGGCTATCCAACAATCGCAGAATGTCATAAACATAACATTAAACATAAAATTGTACATAACACTACACTAAATAAGGAAAAACAGTTTAAAATCATTTAAAAAATAGTCGAAGCTACATTCTGGTCGGCAACAGGAGAGAGGACTCTCTCAGGCTACATCAGGGAGACCCACTCTCCTGTATACTATTCAATCTAGCTCTGGAAAATGTAATAGGTACGTCACAAATCACAACTACCGGTTCAATATATAACAAATCTGTGCAAATCCTAGCATATACTTGTCATCAAGTGCCACCAATCACGCACTTCGATGTTCATCGCCCTTCCTTCTGGAACATATAATTAAATTTAATTGGTTGAGAAATGAAAAAGTTTCATATAAAAGTTAATTTATCTTTAAATATGGGACATTTTCGGATCTCAGGTCAGTAGTGTACAGTACATGGCTTTACCCGTGTAGAGTAGTTCCCTAGCCCTTCACGGGCGCTCCTAGAGCACTTTGCTCTAAGGGCTCTGCGTATTTTCTAAAGACTCTGTGGCTGAGTTTTTTTTTACCAAATATTGTTGTTTTATTTCTTCGCCCCTACAAGAGTAAACAACAGATCTCGTCTTTTTCAAGACGAGATCCAAACAAAGAGCGTTCGGACTAACATTGCGCAATGTTGCGTAACATTGTGCAATGTTGGATAACAACTAGTAACTATATAAAATCCACATAGTTACTAGTTCCGATACGACAAACTGATGGTATCAATATTGTTGGGAGAACGGAAAACGCAGCACGAGAGGCGTACGTAGCACTAAAGGAAGCGGCTACAAAAATGGGTTTTATAATAAACACCAATAAAACGAAATACATGAAAATAGGTACGCAACCACAAATACTACAGCCACTTGTTATAGAAAACGACGTCATCGAAGCAATTAACGAATTTGTATACCTGGGAATGCTCGTCAATACTAAAAATGATACTACCGCAGAGATAAACCGCAGAATTTGCACGGCTAATAGATGCTATTTTGGGCTTAATCTCTTTTTTAAATCTACAGTTATATCAAGAAATACAAAAGTAACACTCTACAAAACAATAATACGAACAGTCCTAACATATGGTTCAGAAACCTGGACTTTAACAAAAAGCAATGAAAACATGTTAGGATGTTTCTAAAGAAAAATACTAAGGCGAATCTATGGTGCGGTAAATGAAAATGGTGTCTGGAGAAGACGATACAACTTCGAACTCTATAGAATATACCAGGAACCAGATGTCGTAAAACCCATTAAGATAGGACGTCTGAGGTGAGTAGGCCATGTAATGCGGATGGATCAAACCGACCCAGCTAGAAAATCGCTCCTTCATAGACCTATTGGTCAAAGAAGAAGAGAAAGACGCAGAACAAGATTCCTAGATAACATAGATCAAGATATGAGAAATATGGAACTACGTGCTTGGCGGAGGAAGGCGATGGGTAGGGGCGACTGGAAAAAAATTCTTGGGGAGGCTAGGACCCACACAGGGTTGTAAAGCCAAAATGACTACGATGATGTTTTCCCAATTTTTAAATGTCCTAAAAGACTTCGTTGCTTCAAATTATATATAACCTATTAAACTCCGATTTTGTCTATTTTAAAGTCTATAAACTGAAGAAAACCCCCAAAAAACCTCAAAAAAAAAACAGTTTTTTGAATTTTTTAAGATTTCGCACCTGACAGAAAAATCTTGAAAATCAGAAAAACATTTTTTGATTAAATACACAAAAAAAAGCCACACTTGCAGCCATCTCCAAACAAAAGATACATGCTTTTTTAAGGAAAAAAAATGCAGAATGTACTTTTAGGTTATATAAAATTAACATACGGGTTAATAAAAAATGCCCAGTTTTTGTAAAAGCCTCAACTATGCGTCTGAATTAGTTAAAATTTTTAAATTAATTGCAACCCAACGATAAATGACGTTTTTTGGTAAGGGGTGGAGGGGTGAAGTCTTAAAATTACGCTGAGTCTTATTTTTTAATCACAAAAAACGTAAAATATGAAAAAATTGAATTTTGGAAGTGAGAGCATTTTGTCTATCTTAACGGAGTAAAGAAATATTGTATGTGCCACTTACAAAATTACTAAAATTTTTTTTTTTTTTTTTTTTTTTTTTTTTTTTTTTTTTTTTTTTTTTTTATTTAAAGAAATAAAGTCGCATCCACCCAAAGGTTATTAGCGACATTCCTGTAACATTTGTAATAATATTAAATTTAACATTTGTAACAATCAATCATTGTAACAATTAATTACAATTTGTGAACAATTAAACATTTGTAATTTTGTGTAACATATTTATACATTTTAAGTAACCTAATAAATTGTTCGGAACTAAACTTTTGTTGAGGAGTGCTTTCAGGTTATTTGGCAAATTGTAAGACTGTCTTTGATTTACATATTCAGGACAGTCTATCAAGAAGTGCTTTATACTGTCTACTGTATTGCATGTTTCGCATTTTGGAGGTTCACTATTTGAGAAGAGATAGGCATGAGTATACCTACAGTGTCCAACTCGTAGACGTGTAATGATAGTTTGGCATCTTCGTCTTCTGGCTGTGGACTTCCATGAAAAAATATCACTTTTGATGGTTGTGAGTTTCGAACTAGAGTCATTCCAATCCCGATTCCACGCACATAACATCTTATTTTTGAAATAAACTTTTAGATCGTCTGCAATACTCCGACACTCTGTTTCTGATGTGTCACTGGTGATAGCGTTACGCGCACTAATATCTGCTTCTTCATTCCGTTCTATGCCTATATGAGATGGTATCCATAGGAAGTGGACTCTTCTGAAATTTTCTTGAGCTTTCATTAATTCGGCCCTGATAATTTTCTCAATGGGGTGTTTAGGGTATACATTTTGCATAGCTTTGACTGCGCTGAGAGAGTCAGAAAGGACTAGACAACAAGGGATGTTTTTAATTATTGTTGGCTTAACTGAGATGTGTCACTTTCCGCTTCCGATGCCTCACTGATAATATACCTATGGATTTTTTTCATTATGGACTTGAATTTACGTTTTATGGATCTTTCCTTTAAATGGGGATAAACTTGACTGAGCATATGGGACAAAGCTGGTAGGTCTGTGGTATATTCTTGAATTGTGGTTATAGGATCTGCTGACCCCGTGATATTCATTAGGAGCATGTTAAGTTGATCAACATTTAGAGGGAAAGGTGGAGGACAATTTTCTATGAAGTTTTTAGCAGGGTCAAGTAAGAGAGAAAATGAGCATTCAGAAGTGCTTGCTGAACTAATTTTAGCTTTTTTAGATTTTGCTTGGACTTTAGGTGGTGGAAAAATGTTACATTCTTTTGAAGATGGATCTGCTTCAGGTGAATTAATTTCATCAAAGTTTCTTTTTGATTGATTAATTATGTGACTGTCCTTATTTGATGCATCTACTTTGTTCGGTATCTCCGGGATATTAGAAATAGACAGTTGTTAACACTGAGAAGGGTTTGTGTCATTGGATGCTTGCAATGATATATTTGTTGCGCTGGATACCGATGCTTCATTGTTTTGGTTGGGGTTTAGTTGAGCTAGTGGTTCGGAGCACTGTGAAGCGATGTGTCCTGGCTTAGATTTGTCTTCGAAAACTAAGGATGTGATTGTACTCAGGCATAGAAGCACTTATTTTGAGGAAGGTCATGGGGGAGACAGGAACTATGCCGATTTTTTGTAACTCACTGATTAGCAAGTCGTGCGGTATTGAAGGACATACGCCGGAGAGCACAAGTCGTTCTGCTGGTGTAACTAACCTTCTTGCTCTGACAATTTCACCTTGTATTTCTATTTGACCATGATTATTCATAAAATCGTCCACTATTTGTTTATTGGATAAATACATACATATGCGATTATTAGATAATCTTGAAGAGAAGATTATATTTTTCGGTTGAATTATATTTCCAAGTGGGAGAAGGTAGTCTTGAAGTTTGGTGTTTTCTAAGGCACTAAAGATAATTGCTTGGAATTGCTTGCTTTAAAGGAAATTGCACTCTCGACGCTGCCGAAGAGTATGACTGTGATGTGATTCTTTGATTTTGATGGTCTTGTATTGTAGAACTGTTGTGTGATTCCATGTTTGAATTCATTTCGATAAACGTTTGCAAAAAGTAAGTCCGACTCTGTACACCTGCTAAAACAGGTATATCGGTCTTTACTAAAAGCGGTTATTTGCTGGTAAAACTGGATTTGTTTATTGACAACAATAACAAATAATTGCAATTTGCTGACTTTAATGCTAATTTAACTGGATATTATGTAAGGAGTTTGTATACTTACAGTTTATTTCAATATATCACTAAGATTCACAATTTATAACTTAATTACTAAAACTGTTAAGTAGAAGTTTTTATATCAATACATAGTTTCCTTGAAACTTCTACTGCCCTTTCACCAGATAAAACTACGATTTTATTTGGTACACTTTAGCCCTCTCACAACTGAGAGTGGAGCCTCACTATTTCAAAATTTCAGTGACTTGAGATTTTACAATTCCAAACTTTTCTGCTATCTAACGCTTAACGTGTGTCTCCGCCTAATGGAGCACATCGACTTTTTCTTTTTAAACTTAAAGACTTCTTTTGATGATCGCCATGTTATTTGTTTGGCAAAACGTTAAAAACTAAATTTTTTTCAGTTACTTTAATGATGTAAGGACATACAAAAGTTCTTGGGAAACTTTAATCTGATAATCTGATAATAATTAACAGTTCGTTATAATAGAGAGGTCAGAAGTCCCAAAAAAATGACAAGCACTCCTCACGAATCAACCAAATATTTTGTTATTATTTGATGTGATGAAATTAAACAAACAGAATGATAAAATTCTAAACCTCCAACTTTTAGCAATTACAATCATAAACACATCCACGTCAGTAACGGACATAAAAAATGTTACGTCCCTTGAAAACATTAATCCTCCTCTTCCACAACAGCAATCCTATAAAAAATTAACGCTTTGGTCGTCACGAGACCCCAAAAGATAAACGGGCTTTAGAAAACGTTTTACAAACTTTTACGAAGTGCATCGGTCGGGAAATTAAGCGGTGTTTTGGGAAAAAATCGTTTTGTTTTGTATATATTTAAGGGTGGGATGGAATTAGCATATAAATTGTTCGTTTTACGCAGTCATTTAAAAGATTAAAACATTTACATGACAGTTTATTAAAAAAGAAATATTTTCCTGTATATTTGCTTTTTAATTAGGTATATAATGTAATCGTAAAGATTTTTATCTTATATTTTGTCTTTGGACTTTGGACTTTGTCCTATATAAAAGGTACGACAGATAAAATTAGCAGAGTTTTAAGGAAAAACAAAATATAGACTATATTTAACACCGACAAAAAAAATTCGACCATATTACAATCCGCAAAAACAAAAATTGCATTGGAAATCCAAAGAGTATATAAGATCCCTTTTAAGAACTGCCATATATCGTACATCGGACAGACCAATCGAAGAATACAGGAAAAAAAGGAGATCAAAATGCCATAAAAAAAAGAAGACACGATTTTAATCACAGGACATAAATTACAGTCGGTGATCAAATTATTATGACCACTTCAAAAAACTTTGTATTTTGCTATTTAATAAAGAATAAAACTGCATATAAGCGTCTAATTATGTGAATATAATATAAAAATAGATCATAAACATGTTCTTTTACAAAATTTTAAAATACTTTTTTCTTTGACCTTAAATAATAATTTTTTTTAATATTTTGTGTGACATCCTTTAGCTTCTATGACAGCTTTGATCCTCCTTGGCATGCTTTGAATGTTTCTCAGGCAGTCTTCTTTTATTTTATCGTTTCTGTGCCAGGTGGCAATGAGTCTCTCAATTAACTGCTGCTTATTTGTGACAGTTTCATGGGCAATCCTCCTCTTCATAAGCTCCCATAGATTTTCGATCGGATTGGGATCTGGGGAATTACCTGGCCACTTCAGTACTTTAATTTTCTTTTTTCCAGGTACGATGTTACTGTTTTTGCCTTATGGCACGGTGCTGAATCGTGCATAAAGATTAAATCCTCCGATTCGCCAAACCAGTCTTTGATTTGTGGCATGAGCTTTCTTTCGAGAACTTCAATATACTGATGTTAATTCATCATTCCATTCACAATGTACAGCCTCTCTGTGCCCTTACTGCTGATCACAGGCCATACCATGATCTTGAGAGGATGCTTTACTCGCTCCACTATTCAATCCTTGTGATATTTTTCACCCACTTGCCTTCGGCCGAAGGCCGACTTATTCATGAGTATCTCCACTGTAGACTCATCAGAGAAATAAACCTGTGACAAAAAAAAACTATAAGATATTTTTTTAGGATAAAAACAGTGGTTATAGGGATTTAAGTTTACTACTTTAGTAGTGACATAATTTACCTTATTCCAATCCTCAATTGTCCAATCGTTTACGAAGATATCCCTCATTTTTATTTTGTCTCTGGGTGTGGTATACGCTTTCGACCACATTTTTGGGCATGCTGGTGAGTCAGGGGTTTATTGGTATCAATTTTTTTCTTGATATTGTTCACTCTTGCTTGCGCTACTTGGCATTGTTGAGCTATCTGACGTTGGGAAAGCTTTGTATTCAATAAAAGTGTCTTTATATCCACCATTTTACACACAGGGACGTCTTTAGCCTTACCCATTATGATTTTCGTCTCAAAAATCGAAATGTTTTGAAAATGTCTTTCAAATTAAAACTGATAGTTTTTTCACTCACAATCACCACTAATACATTAATAAAACATACTACAAAGATAAAACGATACTAATCTTTCAAAAACAATACAAAAACATGCAAATTCAGTTGTAAACTTTAAGCGCAAATTCACCACAATGTGTATGTTGTCACGTAATTTGACACAAATGACAGTTCTAGAGCTGTAAACGTTAAAAAAGTAAGGTTATTAGTGACAAAATATATTGGCATACCTTAATGGCATATGACTGCTTTTGTGACTGAACATAATAATTTGATCACCCACTGTATCCCAGTCTCAAACATATTTTTTTTATCTATTTTCCTTTTTTTTAATGTTAAAGTACGTTTATTGACGTTTCAATTTCCACTTCGGAAATCGTTCTCAAAATACAAACATTAGTAAATTAAACAAATTTTTGTTTTTTTGTTCAAATTAAACAAAAATTTGTTTAATTTACTAATGTTTGTATTTTGAGAACGATTTCCGAAGTGTAAATTGAAACGTCAATAAACGTACTTTAACCTTAAAAAAAAATCTATTTTCCTAAACTAAAGTGCCGACCACAATTTTTAGTAACTTCTAAACCACTACTAATAAGAAATACCACTTGATTTGGTATTTTTTACTGATATAAATAGTTAACATCATCCGGCGTGAAAAAATATGTTGACAATATTGTCAAGGTTGTCAATATTATCATGAAAATTTTACTATTTCATTTGTGAAATTCAAGGGATCACTTTGTGACACAATTCTACTTTTAAATAATATATAACGTGCCAGTTAGAGTTTCAAAACATTGATTATGAAAGTTTCTAAACTTACATAGAACTAGCTTAACGGGTAGATACTCAAAAGGACCCTTAATGTGTTCGATTTGAAACCTACCATAATAATAGAGATTATTACATGTTTGGTGAGTATTATACTATTATACCCTCCAATACCCAACATACATTTTCCGTGTACACGTTACATATCGATCGACGTCATTATTGGCTCGTTTCAATAAATTCGCCCCACTATAAACTAAGTGGGAATGTAAACACCAGTAAATATAGAAGTCGATAAATTTTATTGGAAAAATACAGTTTGACGTCCAAGTTTTATTAATTCAATCCCGAACATAGGATATTCACACTTAAACTGCAGACAAATGGCTTTCTTCGACGATTAATCTGTCTGAACATGAACAAGCTGTGAATAATTAACTTTTTATTGGCGTGTCGACATGAATAATTATGAGGTTAATTCAATTTGCGAACTTTGATTGATGAAACAGCGTTTTTCGTGAGGTTTCCGAATCTTTAAGCTTTTTTCCTAAAATTTCTATTTTTCCCAAAAAGTTACTAAAATTTGGTTTTATATTGGTTAAAGATTTTTTATTTTTTAAGTCCCTCAGGGAGCATATCATGTGGCCACTAAAAAATGTCAACTCCTCTTCTTTATTAATTAACAGGGTGATTTGTGTAATTGACCATTTATTTCATTTTACTGTAGTGTTTATAGCTCATTTGATTTTTTAAATTTTTGCATGATACAGTACACTACTATCAAGCATTCGACTGGTATTAGCTAAACTAAAAAATTCCAGGGCTGGCTTTGGAAAAATTAATTTAGGGATTCGTATTAAATATTACACCCTGTACCTATAAATTTTTTTTTAAATGCAATAAGTGATTTTCAAACTGCATAAATAGCCAATGAAAACGACATATGCGACAATGTTGTTGCACTTTTATTAAATTTTTAGTGAACGATCAAATCTTACCAAAAATAGAACAACCATAATGAAGTATCAAATTATAAGGTAGGTAATTTAAACAAATGTTATAAATTTCAAACATTTTAATTGAAATGATAAACTGAGTCACTGTACAACAAAAAACAGTAACTACTAACAATAACGAAGAACAATTTAAAAAAAAAACTAAAGATATGTACATAGTTATGATAAACCCATAAATTAGAACTGGAAAAGATACAATAATGGCAACAAAATAAAAATAATTCAAAATAGATTTTCGAAATGGAACCCTGCAGCCTGTACACATTTTTGTTGCCGAATTGTTAATTGACGTATTGAATTACGGATACTCTGGGGATCGTTTCTAATAGTATTACAACAATGTATAATTCTATCAATTAATTGTTGTCGGTTATTAATATTCACTACGTAAACTAGTTGCTTCAATCGTCCCCAAATATGGTAATCAACGGGATTGAAATCAGGGGATCTTGAAGGCCACGAAATAGGACCTGCACGTCCTATCCACCTGTTGCCATAAACATTATTGAGATGTTGTCTCACTGCCAGTAAATGTGTGGGGGTGCCCCATCATGCTGAAAATACATCCCTCGGATAGCAACGTTCGCGTTGGCAAGCAAATTCGGCAAAATATTTTGTAGAAAGTTCAAATAGACCTGCCCTGTTAAAAGACCATCAAAAAAGTGAGGACCTACTAATTGGTTATTTATGACACCAATCCACACGTTAACCGAAAACCTTAACTGAGAACGACGTTCTCGAATAGCATGGGGATTTTCTTCTGCCCACACATGTGAATTTCGTAAATTATTTATCCCGTCTCTGGTAAATTGGGCTTCATCTGTAAATAGTGTCCTGTATAGCGTCGGTCGATTATTGTTAATCCATCTACAAAATTCCAACCTATCGATCTCATCTCCAGCATGTAGTCGCTGAACCATTTGAATGTGATATGGGTATAGATTATTTTTTTGTAAGACTTTACTTACTTTTGATTGAGTAACATTGAGTTCTCGACTTACTTGTCTAGTGCTTATTGTAGGGTTCATAGTAACGGCGTCCATAATGTCATCTTCCTGCGCTTCATCTACATGTCGCTCTGTTGTTCCACTAGGAAAAGTGCCATTTTCTCGCAAATAATTAAAAACTGACCCAAATGTTGGATGACTGGAAGTTCGACGATTAGGAAATCTCCTGCGATATTCTCTACTAGCAGCCCTACCATTCCCATTACAGAATCCATAAACAAATATTATGTCTGCATATTCTGTGGTCGAAAACTGACGTGGCATTTTGAACGAAAGTAACAAAAGGTCTACCAAAACTAACACAATGTACTTAACGTAGATATGACAGAAGAAATATGTATTCTTGTACACATAAATAACAATTGATAATGACAATAATGACAATGGGTATAAAATATCAAGAAACGTCAAACGGTCAACGCCAACCTTCATTTTAAACTTTTTTAGATTTATTTTTATTTAGTACAGTTGATTTAATGTATTATTATTTGACATAAAATTTTAATCATTTACAATCAACAAAAACTAACACATACAAGAGGTTTGACTTTTTAATCAATTTGATTTATTATTTATCGAAAATAATGCCCCAATACGATCTATGAGTAAAAATTTAAAATTAAAAAACAATTGATTCTATCGTAGAGATAATACAAAGTGACAGTAAAGATGTTAATTTTCTACGTATTAGATTATGTTGTAGGAACTCATTTTAATTAAAATGTTTGAAATTTATAACATTTGTTTAAATTAATACCTTATAATTTGATACTTCATTATGGTTGTTCTATTTTTGGTAAGATTTGATCGTTCACTAAAAATTTAATAAAAGTGCGACAACATTGTCGCATATGTCGTTTTCATTGGCTATTTATGTAGTTTGAAAATCACTTATTGCATTTTAACAAAAAATTTATACAGGATGTAATATTTAATACGAATCCCTAAATTAATTTTTCCAAAGCCAGTCCTGGATTTTTTTAGTTTAACTAATACCAGTCGAATGCTTGATAGTAGTGTACTGTATCATGCAAAAATTAAAAAAATCAAATGAGCCGTATAAACACTACAGTAAAATGAAATTAATGGTCAATTACACAAATCACCCTGTTAATTAATAAAGAAGAGGAGTTGACATTTTTTAGTGGCCACATGATATGCTCCCTGAGGGACTCTACATATGGTAGAAGTATGTGAAGTTCCTCATGACTCACCCTGTATATATATATATATATATATATATATATATATATATATATAAATTTAGTATTTCTTGGGTTTAGGTTCAATAAAATATATTTTACATGTGGAACTAGATTTTAATGTCCATTGCAATCAACGTTTCGGCAGGAAATCCTTGCCTTTGTCAAGATTCAAAACGTAAAACAAGACAATAATGAACTGACACAATAAATATTTATTGTGTCAATATACCCAAGAAATACTAAATAAATATTTATTGTGTCAGTTCATTAATGTCTTGTTTTACGTTTTAAATCTTGACAAAGGCAAGGGTTTCCTGCCGAAACGTTGATTGCAATGGAAATTAAAATCCAGTTCCACTGTAATATATATTTTATAGAACCTAAACGCAAGAAATATAGTACGGTTCAAGAAACTCAAATCTAATATATATATATATATATATATATATATATATATATATATATATATATATATATATATATATATATATATATATATATATATATATATATATATATATATATATATATATATATATATATATATTGAATTTGAAATTTCCGCGGGAGCTATATGTGGTTTCAGTTGTTTTCCGGGTTTGACTCCGCGTTAAATATTTTTGGTTTTTAGAAAAACCATTGTTTTGACGACGTTTCGGCAAGGTCACACTTGCCATTGTCAAGTCAGATTCTGCTTCGTCTTGATGTTACAGGCGAACTGATTTCTCGGTCGCTGCACGCTGAGTTTAAATATCTTGTTGCGCTTCTTGTCATTGGTCCTGTGCGCAGAGTGGGCGTGGTCTTCTTCGCTATTTTAATTTTTACGTTTTTCTGCAGAATTGTTTTCCACGTATTTGGGAGTCTTTGGGCATCATCTCTGGTGTTTAAATTTTTCGGATGTTTTTCGATCTCTATGGCTTCTCTGATTACACGTTTGGCCTTATTTTCGATGTTGGCTAGCATTGTTGTTCCATTTAAGTCTATTTTATGTCCTGTGTTTATGACATGTTGTGCTAGGGATGAAGTTTTTTCTTTTCTTTCGATGGCGTTTCGATGTTCTTCGCGTCTAACCTGTATCCTTCGATTTGTTTGTCCGATGTACGATTTATCGCAGTCTTCACATGGGATCCTGTATACGCCTTGATTTTCTAATGCAACTTTTGTTTTTGCTGATGGTAATATGGTTGCTATTTTTCTGTCGGTGTTAAAAATAGTTTCTATTTTGTTTTTTCTTAGAACTCTGCTGATTTTGTCTGTCGTACCCTTTATATAGGGCAGGATAGTTTTACCGACTGGTTTTTCTTCTTTTTCTGGATCTTTGCTGTTGTTTCGGGATTTATGTGCTTTTTCAATCATGAACATGGAGAAACCATTTTTTCTTAGACTTGTTTTGACTTTGTGCATTTCTTCATTCTTATGGTCCTCATCTGCCAGTTTCTCAGATCTTGTTATTAAGGTTTTTATTACCGAATTTTTTTACGAGTTTTTATTAGCGAGTTTTTATTAGCGATAAATCGTACATCGGACAAACAAATCGAAGGATACAGGTTAGACGCGAAGAACATCGAAACGCCATCGAAAGAAAAGAAAAAACTTCATCCCTAGCACAACATGTCATAAACACAGGACATAAAATAGACTTAAATGGAACAACAATGCTAGCCAACATCGAAAATAAGGCCAAACGTGTAATCAGAGAAGCCATAGAGATCGAAAAACATCCGAAAAATTTCGAAACATCCGAAAAACATCCGAAAAAGAAAAAACTTCATCCCTAGCACAACATGTCATAAACACAGGACATAAAATAGACTTAAATGGAACAACAATGCTAGCCAACATCGAAAATAAGGCCAAACGTGTAATCAGAGAAGCCATAGAGATCGAAAAACATCCGAAAAATTTAAACACCAGAGATGATGCCCAAAGACTCCCAAATACGTGGAAAACAATTCTGCAGAAAAACGTAAAAATTAAAATAGCGAAGAAGACCACGCCCACTCTGCGCACAGGACCAATGACAAGAAGCGCAACAAGATATTTAAACTCAGCGTGCAGCGACCGAGAAATCAGTTCGCCTGTAACATCAAGACGAAGCAGAATCTGACTTGACAATGGCAAGTGTGACCTTGCCGAAACGTCGTCAAAACAATGGTTTTTCTAAAAACCAAAAATATTTAACGCGGAGTCAAACCCGGAAAACAACTGAAACCATATATATATATATATATATATATATATATATATATATATATATATATATATGTATATGTATATGTAAAGTCTCTTTTCCTATTATTGAAAGCCCTATTATGTTCTGCTATTATTTGATAAAAGTTCTACCAGTTTGACCGATGTAAGTTTTTGGGCAGTCGCCACATTTAAGTTTGTATACATCGCTGTGTAATTGCTTTCTCTTTGGCTTCTTAAACACCCTTAAACATGTGTTTGCAAAATAAAGTGTTTCCGAACGAGGTTATAAATTATTGAACTTATAGGATTAAGAGTATTTTAACATTTCCATGTTCAAAACAGTACTGACAGACAATATCACTTGGGTATATAATTATAATTAGTCATTAAAAAACACAAAAACATAACATTAGATACATATTATATATTAAACAAACAATAGAAATAGTCAGTTTTATACATGTTAAAAATTTACAGGATGGTTAAAATGTTTTATTGTTTATACAGTAAAATTAATTTAAATTATTTAGAATATTACAGTAAATATTGCTTAACTGTCCCGTCTCTGCCTTGTAATTTATTGATTCTTCTTCTTTATTGATATGGCACATTTCCGAAAACAAGTATTTTCTTGTCTTAAGACCCTGACATTTGGGTAATCAAAATGGTGCTCAGTTTTTAAATGGTGGTCAACTGCCGCACACGTGTTTTTCTTTTTTGTACAGTTACTTTTGTGTTGTGTTATTCTCTGTTTGATTAATTGTGAAGT
Organism: Diabrotica undecimpunctata; assembly: GCF_040954645.1. Lineage (NCBI taxonomy): Eukaryota > Metazoa > Arthropoda > Insecta > Coleoptera > Chrysomelidae > Diabrotica > Diabrotica undecimpunctata. The sequence goes on from NC_092804.1 coordinate 8,412,767, forward strand.
TTGACCGACATAACAGCTCTGATAATGCCATATAGACAAGTTGTAGATAACATTGCTTTTACAAATAGTTGGAGTCTCGTCTTTTGTTTTTGAAAACAGTTGTCCGTTTTCCAATACATTATACTTAACAATTTGTATGTAAGTAAATTGTTTGAATAATCTAGTCACAGATGGGGTTAAATGCTTTATCAATGGCAATTTTTTATATTGAATTGGTTGTAGAGAGTTAAATATCAGTTTTTCGAGTATGTTTGAGTATCCATTATTTTTAAAGATGTTTAATAGCAGGTTTAAGTTTCTGTTCATGAACTTTTCATCACTAATATGCCTTACCCTATTTTTTATTGGTGAAGGATGATTGGAAAAATAGTTCTTCCAGATTGTGTTGGCTTTTGATACTAATATATCATTATTTTGTTTTGTTTAGTTCGTATTAATCTTGTATCTAGAAATGATATCGAACACTCACTTTCAATCTCTTTTTTTTATGTAACTTTTCGTGCGGTAGGCTGGTAATCGTTGAGTGGGTGTCGCGAATCTAGAGTTTGTTTTTTTCATTCCCAATCTCTTACATTCATCAGCTAATTCTCTTACAAATATTAGCTGAAGTGATACCAACGATAGGGTAGAGCTTATGTCAAAAAGCTATGGAAAAAGAAAAATGGTACTTTGACGGTCTATTACATGAAGAATTTTACAGAAACAATCATGATCTAACGATGTAATGGTCACAACAATGGTCACCAAAATAACAAATAAGGAAGTTATTCAAGCACTTCAAAAAATAAAGAAAGGTAAATCAGTGGGACTAGATGGTACTTCTGAGGAAGTGAGGACAACTTTAGAAGAGACAGGAATAAGTTGTCTAGCAGGTTTATTAATGGAATTTTAAAATTGGGACAAATGCCAGACGACTAGAGAAGTAGTATTTTAGTATCTTTGGGACTTAATAAGTAGACAAAAAATTGGAAAAAAAGCGAAATGTCTAATATTCAGTTTGGTTTTATGCAAGGCAGATCAACAGTAGATGCAATTTTTTACTATAAAGCAGCTGAAAAAATACGGGAATAAAAAAACAAACCAGAAATCATCTGGGAAACCGTAGAAATATAGATTCTTCTATAATTTATCTCACGAGTCAATTATTATTTTTTCTTTTTGACTTTGTTTAGTATAAATCTAAAAGTATTAATAATTAACAATTTGAATATATTTGTGATAAATTACAGATTAAGAGATTTTCACAATATTGGGTGTATTCATCGTGATGACCTATAAATTTCCATTTAAAGTTCATTACATTATTGTTTGTCACAACCGGAAAATTAATATGTATTCATAAATATGTTTCCAGATTATTTTCCAGCATGTCTGCAAATTCGTTAGTGACTATAATTAAACTTCATATCCTGTAAACATGTCAAAATTAATTCTAAACCAATTTACTGAAATTAACAGAATGTATTATATAGAATCTGGCTCATTATATTCATATTTATTTCACTTCAAGTTTAATTAACATATTACAATCATGCATTATACTTATTTTTATGTCATATATTTAGATATATTCAAATAGAGATTTTTAAAATTTGTTAATGTTAGAGTTTGCGATAACGGTCCCTGATGGTCGAAGATTAGGATTTTGATTGTATTTGGAATGGTAATATGTGGAGAAAGCATAGGGGTAGGCCGGGTTGTTTGGATTAGTTGATAGCTTGCTTGCGTATTGTAAACTGAGACGTAATCTTCTAATAGAAAGTGGAGATTCATTTGCTTCGACATAAAGACTTTCAACTGGACTGGTTCTGTAGGCTCCCAGACCTAGTCTTAGTGCGGTATTTTGTACAATATCTATTTTTTTAATGTTGAGTCCTTAGCTAGACTGCGTTAGAATTGAAGAAGTTTTAAGGCGTATGAATAGAGAACGTGAACTCACAGAAATTGTCAAGAAGCGTAAAACGTCTTATCTTGGACACATATTTAGACATGACAGGTATAACTTCCTTCAGCTTATTATAAAAGGGAAAATAGAAGGCAGACGCAGCCCGGGTAGACGACAAATGACTTGGTTGCGCAACATCAAAGATTGGACAGGATTAGACTTTTAAAGTTTAGATAAAGTTAAGATTAGACTTTTTAAAGGAAAGCCCAAAATAGGGAAGACTTTGCAGAGGTCATCGCCAACCTTCGCTAAGAAGACGGCACCTAAAGAAGAAGAAGAGTCCTTAGCTGAATTATATACAATTGATCCACAATCTAATTTACTGCGAATTAAGGATTTTTAAATATTTTGTAGCTGTGTTGTGTCTGCGCCCCAGTTATGATTTTCTAGTACTTTAAGAATATTAATGTTCTGTAAACATGATTTTTTAAGTAATTGGATGAGTCTGTTCCAAGTAAGTTTTGAATCAAAAATCATACAAGTCAAGTCAAGTCAAGTCAAATTTATTGATCACATGCGACATTATACAAAGTACATGTATGAGACACAAGTCAAAGTTACAGACATATATCCTAAAAGTATATAAATTAATAAACACGATAAAACATACTTAAAAGTTATTTTTAGAATATGGCTCTAGCTCACAAATGTATTGATGTACACACATCCGAAAGTTTGGCTGATGTAAATTAATTCGTATATCTATTAGTAATTTGTTAAAGAAACTTATGGCTGCATAATGTGTGCTACTTTCCAACAAAACAGAACGATGTTGTGGAAGCATAAAGTTATTGTCTCTGAATCTTGTTTAATAAACATGGTTAAATTGAAATTTATTAAATTCATAAATTTTGCTATGTAAATACATTATACACAAATATATATACAAACCAGGAATTGTAAGAATATTGTTTTGTCTAAAGATGCCTCTACAAGAATCTCTAAATTTCATTTTATACATTATCCTAATAGCTCTTTTCTGAAGTACGAATATCTGCTCTAATTTAGAGGTACAACCCCAGACTTCAATGCCATATTTGGCTATTGAGTAAAAATGGGCAAGGTGTACTGTTATAATATTGATGTATGAAAGAGATGTGAAAGAATTCTCAATGCATAACATGCGCTACTTAATCTGGATTTCAAATTAGAAATGTGGTTTAACCATTTACAATTACTGTCTAGAAGTACCCCCAGCAACTTCGTGCAGTCTGTTTTATCTATTGCTGCTTCTATAGTGGCTTGATGGTTTAATAAATTATTAGACGTGAAAATCATATACTTTGATTTCTCTTCATTCAAAACTAATTTGTTGGATAAGAAATAACTGTTGATGGTGGATAGTATCTGTGTAGTTTTATTATACAAATTTTGATCAGACGTTCCTGTGACTAGAATATTGGTATCATCCGCATAACTGGTGATGTTAACCAGTTATGCGGATATCAGTGAATTAGTTACCAAAGCTTTATCATTAATAAATACTATAAAAAGTAGAGGACAGAATACACTACCCTGAGGGATACCATAATGGATATCCAATGTGTTTGATTAATTTACAAGTTCATTAGATGTTATCTTTACTTTTTGTCTTCTATTCTCTACGTAGGAAGTAAACTATTTTAGAACTACACCACGAATACCAATCCCCTCAAGTTTTATTAGCAACAAATTATAATCAAAAATGTCAAAAGCCTTGAACAAATCGAGAAATAAACCACATGCCTTTTCTCGTCTGTATAAAGCATCCAACACTAAGCTGACGAAATTTGCAAGAGCTGTAGTTGTAGACTTAGAAGATGTAAAACCATGTTGAAAATTATGCAAGACACTATGCTTTTTTAGGAATACGTTAATTCTAGTATAAACCAGAGTTTCAATTATCTTTGAAACCACAGATAAGAGACTTATGGGACGATAGTTGTTAAAGTCATCTTTATCACCACTTTTAAATAAAGGAATTACAATAGATAGTTTAAACATACTAGAAAATATTCCTTGTTGAAAAGAGGCATTACAAATATCCGTCAGTGGATCTGCGAGAGCATGAATGCATTGTTTTAATAACTTAGGGAAAATCTGATCAAAACCACAACTGTGTTTGGATTTAAAACTTTCGATTATACTAGTTATTTCCTGTGGGTTAGTTGGATATAAAAACATAGAACAACTATTACGGTTTTTTGATGCTGATGTAAACCCACCTATTTTAGTAGGATCCAAAGCGGCAAGTAACTTTGGATCCATTTCAACAAAATGGTGGTTAAATTTGTCTACTAAATTACTGTTATCATCACTAATTACTTTTAAGTTATTTTGTTTCCCGACTGTTAAGTTTACTAAATACCAAATATATTTCATTTTATTTGATGAAATGTCTCATGAAGTGACTACTTTTAGCTGCTTTTAATTTAATTGAATATTTTGCCTTTGCCAAATGAAGGACTGGCCTAAGATTACTATTTTGCTGACAGATCGTTTCTAAAAGTTTTAGCTGATCCCTTAAATTGTACAGTTCCTGCGTAAACCAATTCGAACGTGTACATTTTTTAGGTTTACATTTAAGTAGTGGAAAATGGTTTTGGATAGTATTTAAAAAAGCTAATGATTTATCCTTAGCAGAAATTGTATTAAATACCTCTGACCAATTTGTTGACTCAAGGGTTTAAACAAAACGATTTATGTTCCTTTCACTATATTGCAAACCACATTAAAAAGCACATTACTTTGGTTTTAACCGTAGAAAATTTTAGTCCTGTTGTTTTAGACCATTCTTGTAGGGAATTAATAGAAGTTGAATAATATTTGATGCCATACTAAGATTCTTACGAGAAATATAGATTACGAGGTCAGCTTCATACAGGATTGTTTTAACAGGGTTTCGGATACTTTTCTCGATATCGTTAATTGCAACTAAAAAGAGTGTTGCGCTTAGTGTACATTCTTGAGGTATGCTATTTTCTTGTGTATAGTATTCTGAAAATTCCTGATTTGATTTAACTCGGAAATTTCTGCCATCTAGAAAATTTTTGTCGAATGCTAGAAAATTTCTATCTATGCCCCAATGCTGTAATTTAACAATAACGTCATATTTCCATAAAATATCATAAGCTTTAATTATATCAAAGAAGACAGCTATAACCTGTCGATTAGTTGCAAATGCCCCACTAACTGCCGATATTAGCGACACTAAATTGTCAGTTGTGCTTCTATTTTTCCTAAAGCCGCTTTGCTGATTAACTATTAGATTTTTTGCTTCTAAAAAGAATTGTAACCGTCTATTTAAAACTTTTCTAGTAATTTACATAAGGAAGATGTTAAGGATATTGGTTTATTAAATATTGTTTGGGAATAGTGATTCATTTATTTTGATCTCATACAATGTTCCAGTCACCCAGTCCAGTACATAAAATAATATAAAATACCTAAAAGATATTACATCTGGTTTTGGTAACACTTTTGAAAAAGTTACGCGCCGCCACTGGGATTTGGTGAGTTAAATGAGAGAGGTAACAGGGTTCTTAACTTCTTACATCAGGAGAATTTTTTTGTAATGAACTTATTCTTCAAAAAGAAAACCCAACGTAAGAGGACATGGATATGTCCGAACCAAAGAACAGAAAATGAGATTGATTTGATAGTATCAAATCGGAAAGATATAGTTCAGGATGTAACAGTATTGAAGAAATTTTCAACAGGGATACAACAGATTTCAATAGTATTGACATAGATTAATTATAGTAAAAAACCACTTTTAACATTGAAGGCGAAAGAACTAAAATGATCCTCAAAAAGGAGGCTGGAAGATGGATGTTTCCAGAAGATGTAACACTTTATGAAGAAAACATTAAGACTAGTTTGTCTACACATGACTTAGATAATATCAGCATCAATAAAATGAAGAATAATACATTATTGTTTATTTTAAACATCGAAATAACCTGAAAAAATACTGTCCTTGTGCTGAAAACAAAAACAAAAAGTAAAGCCACAGCACAAAACATCTTCTAGATAAAAGAAGAACACTTAGAGAAAATGAGGATCATAAAAATAAACTAAGAATCTTGAACGGGAAAATTGTGAAGATAGGGTTAGAAATTGGAATTTTATAAGCCATGAAACAGGCGTGTTCGTCCACTATGAAAGCCAGAAACTCGTATGGCATACAGAGTCTGTTCAGATAGCAATTTTAAATTTAAAGATGTTTTAAATTGAAGTTAAATGTGTTTTCATAGAACTAGATCAGATCTTGTTTATTTTAGCAAAAGTTCTATTATTCATAACCCATAAATCTCTCCTAAATAATTAATCGAATATCAAAGAATATAGACGCTCTATATTCTTTGCGAATATGTTCATAAAGTGTTTAAAATTAACTTTTCTAACTGTTTTTTTGGTTAATGGGACATAACCTCAAAGAACGAGAGCGTGACATCAGAATAATATCGTTCATTACTTAAATTTCGTTAGAATGCTTAAAGATACACCCACTTTACAAAAATAATCCCTTAAATTAAAGTGCGTTCATATTATACATAAATAAAAAAAGGTAAACACTCGTTTACGTCATAATTACGGAGCTAAAATAAGACTTCTGAATACATTTTAACCCTAATGAGTCAATCATACGCTATTTCCACAACAGTAGTTCCGCTAAAACAAAATTAATCCGATGACGTCATTAATTCGGGGTGGAGGAAGCTATTGATTACTATTTTATTGAAGGTATACTCAGGTATACTTGATTATAACGTGCAATAATACTAAATATTTCAATGTACGTCACACCTTTTCATGGCAGATCCAAATGCTTTCACGTTAGTGTTTACGAAAACAAGAAAAAAGTAAATGCGGCATATTTATTTTAGGGCAGTGTGATACAAAAAAGAGTACGGAATAGAAAACAAAGAACAGAATCACTAAATTTTGTTTTAAATATAATAGTAATCGAGAATAGAAGAATGAATAGAAAATACAGTTATTCGGAAAATTTCTGAGCACAAAAACAAAAATTACTACAAAATCTGTAAAGAAATATAGTGTGGTGAAAAAGAAACAATAATGTAAATGAAAATAAAGAAAAGAAGTTTTGCAAAAAGCTGGAAACGCATTAACGAGGAGCAAAAACTTTGAAATCTTGAAAAATGCTAAGAGAAAACTCTTAAAAGAAAAACACCACAGTTTGTAGGAAAATGAGATACAAAAAGCCAAAGAAGCAATTCCAGAAATATTTTTCTTCTTATTATTTTTATCTAAAGACGACTCTATCTATTTAAAGTTTATTTAAAAGACAGAAGTATAAAGCGTAAACTAACATATCTTAAGAAGAAAAGCCACACCTATATTTGTAAAGATATTTCTTACTATGACAGTGACACTTAATAACTTAGTCAATAATAAAAAATTTTATCATTACTTCAATGGAATATCGATGGATTATTCCATCGCCTCGCGTTTCTTCAACTAGTTATTACTGAGCAATCACCTGATATAATATGCTTACAGGAATCTTAACTTAACTCAAGCCCATATGAAGTATATAATTCCAGTCATATAAAATGTTTTCAAGAAGAAAGAATCACACAAAATATTTTTTTTCTGGTGGTATTGCCACCATTGTCAAAAAATCTCTAGAGATCGAGGAACTTCAGAAAGCCCAAGAACACCGCAGAACAGTAAACGTCTTGTAGATAGCTTCCCACATTAGTATCGAAGACAATGAATTAGCAGCTTTAAGTGCTCATTCTCTCCGTATCGACGAACCAGAGGTCGAATATCGGAGTGTGTCAAGTGATTTAAAAGTCTTATTAAAAATAAAGTGTTAAGTACTTAGTAGTACTGGGAGTAGCAAAATTCGGTTTCGAAACTAATACAAATTAAAAGTAGGATATCTCTGTGGCAACCAACAGCAACAAGCAGAAGATTCCAAGTAATCCTAACACATCTCAGATTATAGTAGGTATAACCGTGCACACCTATTCTCAAACAGCGAAGCTCTAAAGTGTTAAATTTGTGATGTAGTAGAGAATATAGAAAAGGGAAAAGTAGAAGGCAAAAGAAATAGAGGTAGATCTCCCACACGATACACGGACCATATTGTTGCTACCATTGGCGCTCCATTGTCAGAATGTGCTAGAATGGCAGAAGATAGAAAAACGTGGAGGAACATTGGGAAATTTAGCTAATAGCTTCATGATATCACGATACCTGCATCAGGTTAACGACTAAGAAGAAGAAGAAGAGAGAATATAGACAATTTTCTAATTGACTGTTCTAAACATACCATTGACAGACGTGTATATAGCATCCCCAATAGCGTGCAAACGGATATTGGAAATCATTTTGACTACAGAAAACTAATAGGATATCTATTTTATCTAGAGAATGAAGTTTCTCTCTCCTGCTGTGACCCACTATGTAGGTTGTAACGTTATAAACGTCATATCTTTATTAATTTATATTTAAATAATTATTTTATTTTAATTTTTTATTAATTTGTTAATTCCTTTACCTGTAGTTCCCTTTTTACTATTATTTCTTTAAAAAAGTACTTTTTCTATATATTGCAACGAAGATATTTTGCCTACCACATAGGGTATTATTATGGGGGGTTGAAAATTGGGGACAGAATTTATTGGGGTGGGGCAAGCAAAATATACGAAACTTATGCGAACGGCGCTCAGGGTTTATTTGGAGAGCTGGAGTCGTGTATAAGTGAATGAAACAATGTAAGTGGATTGGGGAACTACAAAAATAAAACAAAGGTTTACTTACATGAGTCTCCTGGAACGCCAGACAAAAAAAAACACAGGAGTTCCCTCTAGCTATTTGAAATGGGACACCGCTTCAAGGAAACTTTCTGCTGAATGAAAGAAAGAGGCTCTTTTTTCCTAAAAACACAAAAGAGAAGTTAGGAGACTTTTCTAGTTAAATAAACAAAATAGTTTAGAGAAATAAATTAAACATTTATTGTTGTCTCACCACAAACAGTTACAAAAATTAATGGCACAAAATACTATATAGATAATTACAGAGATAAATACCAAAATAACAAAGAAGAAAAACTTACCTATCCTATCCGTTTACAACATCCGTTTACAAGTGGGAATTGCTTCAAAACTTACAAAAAATTGTTACTGGGCTATAAAATGTAGCAGAAATAAATTATTACAAATAAAGAAATATCTTTAAAATCAGACTATCCATATAGGTTAACCTTTGTCCAAAAACAAAACAAACTAATGTCAAAAATAAAACTAGCTGTCCGATGTCAATACTTGAAATTTAAAACTGAGAATAATTATGACAGCTATGGCCACGCCCTAACACATATAATGTTAATTATTACAAATCACTTCTATTGTCATGAAAGTAAATCATTATTAAAAAAAATGTCTATTTTTACTTTAAAAATCAACACAAAGGAGTTACCTTAATTTCACTAAAATGTCTTTACTTTTTACATTTCTGAGGTTGGAACTGGAGGTTCACTGCCACGCAAAAAAACTTCATCTAAAGACTGGGACGACGACCAGGGATAAGAAAATGAGGATGGAAGCTAGCACTGGAACACAAACCTTGTAAAACTCGTCTCCTAAAAAAAACTGGAACAGGTTCAACTAAACACATTTTACAAATCTCTTATATGAGATACGGCATACAACAAAACACAGTGATTACTCGTTCATAATAATTGACACATTACTTTGAGTAAAAATCACTTTTCTTTACAAATTTGCCGGTTCCCTCCGACTAAATTAAACACGACTGCATTCAATGGGCCATCTTCCAAACCCCACTGTAACTACACATGAACTTTACACTGCTACACATTTTCCATGAAAAGGGACAAAAAACAAGAAACATTGCAAATTTGACGTGAAATTTGGAAAAAACGCTGGACGTAGCTGTCCCTGACAACGCCTCAGCGAGAGTGAGTTGATTATCTTTGAAATTCATTCGCTCAACTTGGTATAAACAAAACGTATAAAACTGGAATATTTCTGTCCATTTGCAACGCGCAAAATATCTCAAAGCGGCTTCGATCAAAGAATACAGAGAAAATACACATCTGTGAAACATAAACAAACTTTTAAAATGTGTCCATTATCGACCTCGGCGACGCAAAGAGGAATTAAATGAACTTTGGTATTTTAATACGTACGATAGGAAATGAAATACACTAAAAATATTCTTTTGTGTTTTAGCAAATAAGAGGGGATTTCAATATATACCAAGGAATTTACAAATGCTACAATATTCGCCCTGTGTCTTTCTTTCCTCTCTCTTTCTTTCCGGTAGAATAAATAGTCGCCCTCTCTCTTTCTGTCCGGTAGTAAGTGTTCTGTTCTATGTTAACAGAAGAGCTAATTACATCATAGACGTATGTCCTATATATGTTCTATGGCGTCTGTGCTATACTTCATTGTAAGTCAATATCCACTGTTTGTCAATCAGCTTTTCTAAAAGTTGTGGGATATTATTTTTGTCTGTTTCTGAAATTTATAAAAGAATGTATGAATTATTGTAAGTTTCATTTTATGGTCCTCAGAAATCTCTTTAATTTATGGGATATTTCTGGAAATTTATCTAATAATTTATGGAATAATTTATGGAAAATAACTGCAGTTGTATGTAAGACCTTCCCACATAATCTGGATCTGGAGACAGGACATCGAACATAAACATATAAGTAGAAGTAAGCAGCCCATCGATGCTATACATATCACTTCCAAATTTATTTAATGTAAAGCATTAGGCAGGGTTGTTTTTGCTACTTCAATATTATTTTTTATGTTGAATAAATATGATTAGTTAAATCATTCTTTTATTTGTTGCCAGCTAAATTTTCATGGTTTAATTCATAGTTTAAGACAAGACAGATTCACACTTGAAATACTGAGCTAGGCGAAGTATAGACGATAAGCTCCCATAGTTGATTGAGGTATTATTTTATAATAGTATTTGAATTCTCTTTGGTAGTCTTATCATTACAAGCTTCTTCAAATTTAATTTTTTTTTAAACTGTTTGTTCTTTGTCTTGTGTTTTGTAAATGTATTATTTAATGTTTATAACATTTACCAAATTGTTGGATAGCCTATAATTTTGACGAAATGATCCTGGAGATGCTCTAGGAGCGAAAGTACTCGGGCAAGATTTAATAAAAAAGTCCTGAAGGCTTCCTGGCTATGACAATCGTGTAACCTGTGAAGATTTTAGAAATCGAATACGATTTTTCTTTAAAAGTCATTATATAAATAATAACACTGATTATTTTACAAATTCATTAGCTATATGATCAACGATCCAAGCCAAAACTAATACTACTTATTATCTTTAAAATATTAACAAACATTAAACCATACCTAATAACCTAGTAAACATTATATGAGTATATAAATATTATATGTGTTAGATTTATAATAAATATTTATTGAAATATAATATGTTGAAAGGTATATTGTATTCCCAAATATTAACTGAAATGTAAATGTGTAAAAGCAAAGGTAAAACAGTATAATATAAATATAGGTACATCATTTATCATCAACCTTACAGTATTATCACTAGAAAATATAGAAATTTATTAACCCCAACAAATTTAATTAGTTGTACATTATATTAGTATATTACCACATGACTAAAATAGAATCTAGAGCTGAAGTACCAGAATACACTCCTAGTGACTTTGAAGAATTACAGTATGCATTAATATTTTGAGTACTTGACATACGTTCTTTATAAAGGTAAGACTGTTAAGCTTTAAGTATTTATAAATATACAAAAATATAATAAAAAGTAGACGTGAGAAACTATGATCATATATCTAAAATTGAGCTTGATAATTGTTTCCCTAGTAATATGATATCTGTCCTCCATCAAAGATCAGAAACTGGTGACGATTTTTAATTTTCCTTTATATTTGTTGTAAAACATTTTTCATGAATAAAATTATGTGATTTTTATCTTCTTCTTTACGTGCCATCTCGATTGATTGCATCCGTACTATTCCCTCAAGTTACCCAACCATGAGATTCTTCTCCCTCCTACACTTCTCTTGCCCTGGATTTTCCCTTGTATAATTAATTGAAGCATATTGTATCTTTCATTACGCATAACATGCCCCAGGTATTGCAGCTTTAGTATCTTGATGGTTTCCAATATTTCCATTCTCTTGTTGCCTCTTCACATGACCTTGTTGTTTGTTACATGCTGGGTCCATGATATCTTCAGGATTTTTCTATACACCCACAGTTCAAATGCTTTTAACATTTTAGTAGTCGACGAGTTAAGTGTCCATGCTTCTATCCCGTAAAGCAGAGTCAAGAAAATATAACACTTTGCCAGCCTAACTCTCAAGTCTAATTTCAGTTCTTTTGCACAAAGTACCTTTCTCATTTCACTGAAGTTTGTTCGTGCTCTCTCCATTCGAACTTTGATTTCTTTGGAGTAATCGTTTATGAGATTATTTATTATGCCAAGATAATTGTAGTTTTCAACTTTTTCTAAAGTTTTACCGTTAGTTGTCAGGCTTTCATAATTATTTTGGGTTTTTGATATTTTCATTCGGTCATATTGGATCATATTAATAAGAACGAAAATCAGAGAAGCGAAAGAAAAAGAAGCCAGGGAAAGATGCGAAGAAATTGAGACTCTGCAGTCAAAGTACGATAGTCACAATGTACATAGAAAAGTTAAAGAACTCACAGGGGGACTAAGACGAAGGCAGAAAGGAAATATAACTGATTCTGACGGAAACATCAACTTGGACAAACAGAGTAAAATAAGAACGTGGAAAGAATATCTAGAAAAACTATTTGAAGACCAAAGAGTTAACACCTTTGAGCTAGAAGAAAAGGTAAATGATGGACCAAGAATATTACAGCAGGAAGTTTACTCCGCAATTACACAGTTAAAGGATGGCAAAGCGGTAGGCCCTAATAATATACAAGCAGAACTACTCAAACTGATGGACAACGAATCAATAGCAATAATCGCAAAGATATTTAACAACATATACAACTCTGGAGAAATACCAACAGAATGACTAAAATCTGAGTTTATTGCACTTCCAAAAAAACCAGGAGCCAAAAAATGCGAAGATTACCGTACTATAAGCCTCATGAGTCATCTCCTAAAATTGTTCCTAAAGATAATTCATAAGAGAATCTACAAGCTGCGTGAAAGTCAAATTTCCCCCAACCAGTTCGGGTTCACAAATGCTGTTGGTACTAGAGAGGCTTTGTTCTCAGTACAAGTCTTATTTCAGAGATGCAGAGACGTCAACTGCGACGTATACGCAAATGACCTGTCCTGGTTGATTACGAGAAAGCGATTGATCGAGTACAGCACGCCAAGATGATGCAAATACTAAAAGAAACAGGAATTAACAACCAAGATCTGAAAATAATTAGAAGTCTCTACTGGAATCAGACAGCAAATCTCAGAGTTGAAGGTGAACACACTGACTATGTGAAAATCATGCGTGGAGTGAGGCAAGACTGCATTTTATCTCCCCTAATCTTCAATCTGTACTCTGAAAGAATATTTATCGAAGCTTTGCACGAAACCGAAAAAGGTATTCTACTAAATGGTTGCCGGCTAAACAACATCAGATATGCAGATGACACCATAGTATTTGCGAACAACTTAGAAGACCTACAAGTTCTTATGAACAAAATCACGTATTACAGTCAACAATATAGACTCAATATAAACGTTAAGAAGACAAAGCTTATGATAATTAGCAAGAAAAGAATAACAGAAGGTCAACTCTACGTCAACCAATCCCCTGTAGAAAGAGTGACGCACTACAACTACCTCGGCACCATAATAAATGAAGAATGGACCAACAACCAGGAGATTAGAGCACACATCGGAAAAGCTAGATCCACCTTCAATCAGATGGGGGCCTTCTTCAAGAGTCACAACCTCTCTCTTGATACAAAAGTAAGAATGCTGCGATACTACGTCTTCTCTTTCCTTTGCTATGGTGTTGAATCGTGGACCTTGAACGAAGATATGTGCAGAAAACTGGAAGCATTTGAGATGTGGCTATATCGGAGAATGCTTAAGATCTCGTGGACTGACCGAGTCACAAATGAGGAGGTCCTCAAAAGAATGAATAAGAATCGTGAAGTACTGACCACCATCAAATCTCGAAAGCTACAGTTCTTCGGACATATTATGCGAAATGGATCCAGATATACTCTCCTTCAAGCCATCCTGCAAGGAAAAATATTTGGAAATCGAGGTCCAGGAAGAAGAAGAATATCTTGGTTAAAGAACCTCAGAATCTGGTTCAATACAACATCTGTGCAGCTTTTCCGCGCTGCTGCAGATAAGATAAAGATTGCCATGATGATCGCCAACATTCGTAACGGATAGGCACATCAAGAAGAAGAATATTGGGTCATATATCATTTTCAGTGCATCTTCAATTTGTTGGTAGAATGTTTATACTTCATCTTCTGTTGGATCCGTCGTTGGCATATATACTTGGATCAAATTTAGTTTTGTGTTTGATGTTCTTTTTTGTAGTAGCATCACTCTTTCTGAGATTGGGACAAAACCCAATTGACTTGTTGACCTCTGTATCGACAATAATTGCTACTCCACTTCTATGCTGGTTGTTAATGTTTCCCGAGTAATATAAGGGACCGGTTTCTGTCGAAAGGTATCCTGAGTTAGGCCACCATATTTCGCTTATTTGATGATTTTTTATCAATTTGTCAAAATTTGTTGTTGAGAAAAATTTTAAAAATTAAACCGACTTCAAATATTCCCAATTTTTGAATACCTTGTACACAGTAAATCTCACGAAATATTTTCATATAAGTTATTTCTGAGATCCTTAATTAGATTTTGATCCAAAAATCCCTCTTTATTTACCAAATAGGATTGTGAAGAACTGTGTTTATCACTCCGTGGCAGCTAAAATTAATAAAGTCTCGAGGCAATCACTATCTCGAAGGAATAACGGAACATGGGAAAATTAAGAAAAGACCTGTGCTGTCATATTTAATTAAAAAAGAGACGACAGACAGATTTGAGGTTATAGGGAAGATGTTACGGAATATAATTAATTAAAATTTAGATCGCTGGATGTCTTTACAGCATTGATTTCGAGGTCGATTATAAACAAACTGGGTCGTCAATATCGTAAATTAATCCTCGGGAGTAAATACAAACAACCGAAAACATAAACCTGGAAAATACTTGTTTACATGGCATTATAAAAGATATTTTAATTTATAAAGCACCTTGTACTTCAAGATTTTCAGTTTGGGTTACTTGGCTTAGTAGTATTAATAGCAATAGAAGCAATTCTCAAAAAGATTAGGAATATGAAAGGTCTGAAAAATAAATTAGAGTAAATGAAAATTACTAAAATCAATTATGAAATATTGATTAGAGCAAATATTAAAAAGTAAAGACAACATTTTAAATCTACAGCTTTGAGATTAGCACTGGGTGCTTTTAAAACTAGTCCGATTAGTAGTATGCAAGTCATTATTGGAGAACCACCATTAGATATATATAAGACGACAGCAACTATCCTTGAACTATATTGCAAATATATTATCCCAGAAACTGCATCCTGTACTCTTTCACATCTGCAGCTACCATGTTGTTTCTTCTAACAAAAAGACGAAATCAACTCAATTTATTTCAACTCAAATAAAAATGCAAACTTTCCTACATTTTCCTACCTTTACCTTTTCTACATAGAACAAGTTACCCATTAAGTATTGACTTGACACCGATCATTTCGACCTAAAACCTTGTTATTTTGCTAGAAGTATAATTTCATTCAGTTTTTCTTATCATTTTGGTTATTAATTTTATTGTTATGTTTAACAAATTAATTCCTCTTTTAATAGTTGTTTGGTCAGATCTGGTCCTCCGTACTTTAGGAGTTTGTTTGGTATTCTGTCCTCTCCTGATGATTTTCAATTTTTTTATTTCTATAATTTTCCCTTTACAACTTCCTCGTTGATATTTATTTCTTCATTTGTCGTCACCTCTGGTATTGGTGGTTCATTATCATCACATTTATCAAATAGAGATCGAAAGTCTACCTATATTTCCTTCTGAATGTGTTTTGTTTTTATTACTCTTTTCTTTGTCCTCTGATTATTCTTCATATTTCTGATTGAGAGTAACATAAAAAGAGAGACATAAAAACTGGCTGAAAGTAACAATTATCATGATAATTATTTAATACTGATAATTGAACTATAAATACTTGAAATTTTAACCCAGAAATATTCTTTTATTATGTAATTGTGATATTTAACATTTAATTTGAAACTGTTGTAAATTCTAGTATTATTTTTGTTTCGCATCTAATATTAATGCATACTGTAACATACTTTGGCATAACGTTAACACATAACCTCCAAACCTAGTGCAAAAAAAGGAAGAGACAGAGACTACGTTTGCTCTCCCGACCACGACCGGTTCAAGGTCCAGTCTGTACGTGCCCTTACAGAATGGAGATGGGCTATTTGACTGACTATACTGAGTCGGACTGATGCTCAAAATATCCTCGAGTTCGACGAACGAACAGTAAATAGTTTAGTACAAACTACAACTACTTTTTGCTATTAGTGTTTCACAGTTTAGCACCATGTGTTCCGTCTCAGATGCTTTGCCACAATGCTAATTTACGATATTGCTCAAATATTCGGGATGGTGTCAGCAACTGTTTACCATAAGATCTAGTTCATATCGTCGATCGGCATGAGCAAGTATTAATGTAGAAATGTAGGTTATTAACTCAACAACTTGTTATAAAGTATCTTAAATTTGTATTTTTTTAAATATTTCTCTAATTATTACAAGCTAAAAAGGTCCAAGGCAAGACTTGTCATTTTAATAGATCCTAAAAACAAAAATATGAAATAAACTGAATAAAACATGAAAACTCTACTATACAGGGTGCGGCAGATACACGGCCAATTAAGGCGAAAATTAAAGGTAACTGAATCATGAAAATTGGAATGAAGGGGTCTTGAAGAGTGACCTATTTAATGAAAATATTTTCATCTATTTTTAATAACTGATAAATAAATAATATAATATATAATAAATAGGTTATAACTTTGTTTTTTTTTAATGGGACACCCATTTTTTTAAAATATTAACATTATTCTGAAGTTTTTTTTGTTGTTGTTGAATTTCCTGTACCTATAATGAACCGTTTTTGAGTTACATATAATGGTTTTTATATGAAAATTACACTTTTCTATCATGTATATAAAGTTCAATATCCCCTAATGTAATTTGAATAAAAGTTTATATTTCTTATGAACTTAACCAGGTACTGCACTATCGTTTACAGTGTAAAGTTGCCTTTTTCATTATACAGGGTGCTGTCAAAATTGACATAAAACCGACATCCTAAATATTCGCCTAATTCCTTTTTTAAATGGGATATCCTGTATGTAATTCATTATTTTAGAAAAATATATTTTTTAATATCGATCTACATTAATAGTCCCTATACCTATCTCTTGCAGTTTTCAAATACAATAACTTTTTGTCACAATTGTTTTTCGTAGACTTTGTTGTGTTCATTTACAACTTTCATATTGTAAGTTAAACATTAAACAATTAAAAACATGCTCTCAAAGAAAATGGGCACTAGCTTATTAAAGTAATAAATGTTCAAAATGTTACCCATCAACGTCCAATCATTTATGAACTTTTTTAATCAGATTTTCGTTAGTAGCTCTTATATTGATTCTTTATCTATTTCGTTAACTTTTATTATTATTTTATTTTATTTATTATAGCTTTCTCAGTATTGACAGATTCATTTTTTACTTGTCCCCAAATATAGTAATCTAACGGTGACAACGGGATCTTGGTGACCAGAAAAATGGATCTTTATTAGCTATCCGTCTATGGTTAAATATTTCAAGCAATATGCCGACTTCTCGAATATTGTGAGCTGGTGCTCCATTTTGTTGAAACCAAGCCTCGTTAGCCTTATTATTATGTAACGCTTGCAGTGCTGATACAATTACTTTCCGTAAAATGTTGCATTAACGCTCTCTATTTAAATTTTCGTCATAAATCAAGAGACCGACTATTTTATTATATTTCACAGCAGAAAAAACATTGAACGAAAAGAATGTTTGAAATTGATGGCGGTTAAACATATTATTTTTTGTAAACTTAGATTCATCACACCATATAGTTTTTTGTAAAATCTTGATCTTGGCATTTCATTAAAAAACATTCGCAAAATTCTACACGTCTTAATGCCGAGCTAGTGTATACGAATAAAGGGTCCAATAATGTTTTTTAAGATTCTGTAAATTGTTCGAGTCGATACCTTAATCGTAATTGTCATAATTGTTCACATTACCGTAAGGATGAATTTGAATTAGCTAAGAAATATCCCAGGATATCTATTTATAAGTCTCTATTATCGACGTGAGTCCTTTTACTTATAAACTGACCAAACTGGAAACAATTGTTCAACAAACGTTTTATCGTGTTATGATTTTTTATGATAATTATAGTTAAATTTAAAAAATGATCATTTGTATATCCTAAATCAGCCATTATTATCTTGTCAAGAAAATTAGGCAAATTATTATTATTATAACTGTTATAACTGTCATCCAATGGCGTACAACAAGGTTACTATTAAAGATTAACAATACCTGATATTTTTGTCAGAATATTCCATAGGCTACTTGATAAATAAATTTTTTGTGACAAAAATGTATAAAGTTAAACTGCAAGATATAGGTATAGGGAATACTAATATAGATCGATGGTGAAAAATAAATTTTTCTAAAATAATAAATCACATACAGGGTGTACCATTTGAAAAAAGGAATTAGGCGAAAATTTAGGATAACGGTTTTATGCCAATTTTGACAGCACCCTGTATAATGAAAAAGGCAACTTTACACTGTAAACAATAATGCTGTATCTGGTTAATAAGTTCCTGAGGAATTTAAACGTTTTATTGAATTTGAGCCACCTCAAAAAAATATTTTTTAGAGGTTAAGATTTTCAAAATCTAATTTCGTATGAAAAATTATTAAAAATTAAAAATACTTTGGACGTAAAGTCCAAACGTTGTAACCAGCTATATATAATTAAAAAAAAAAGACGCTATTCATGAAGCATGCAAGTGTAATAACGAGTAACGCACCTGGTGCCATTTTTTTGTTACTACTCTACTTCTGGTTTCACCGGAAATGCCCTTAGTTGTTTAATTTCAATGGGACACTCTTTACATCTTTGCAGATTAAAAAAAAATGTTATCCCCAATTCA
Organism: Diabrotica undecimpunctata; assembly: GCF_040954645.1. NCBI lineage: Eukaryota > Metazoa > Arthropoda > Insecta > Coleoptera > Chrysomelidae > Diabrotica > Diabrotica undecimpunctata. The sequence goes on from NC_092804.1 coordinate 8,432,015, forward strand.
TATATACCAAGTTTGGTAGAAAAACTTTGTTATAACGAGAAATAAATCACTTAACAGTTAAAGAAGGTAAATTTATTTAAGTTAGACTTACTCACAATCAATTTAATTTAACTAATCGGACGACCGGTTTCGCTTTCTATAATATGCAAAGCATCTTCAGGTCACGATACAAAGTTAAAATGCTGAAAACAATAATCCCTTATTAGGGTGTTGTCTAATAAAGATAAAAAACATAGGTAGGTGATATAAATTATATAAATTACAGTAATTATGCCAATATTACATGTCTGTGGTTTTATAAATGAATAAAAATAATAATAATAAAATGTTTAAGCAGACAAGGTAAGACCCACAAATTGGTAACATCGTCTATTAAACTGTAATGAATCAATAAATAAATAAACAACTAAATAAACATTACTTACATGCCGGTACTCTATTAATTGATGGTTGAAAGAACATGGTTCAAACTATCTTGGATTGTTGCTTGGAGAACTCAGGTTAACTATTGTAATTGTTTAACAGTAAACTGGGAAGTTCTTGAGGAGACAGATTTTATCCAATGAAGTAGAGATAGGTGGAATGTATTGTTTGTTTTATGAAAGTAATGTTCTATACCATTAATTTCTTTAAAGTTATTTAAGTTTATTCTGGAGATATATTTATGAAATGTGTGTTATTTATTGAGATTTTATGTTTTGTTCTGGAAGGTGACAGTTGTAAGACAATGAATAGGAATGGATGTACAGATTGTGTGGGTGTGCAATTGTACAATCTTGTAGTTATCAAAATTTCTTTGATAAAGTTGTGGAAATATCTGGCAAATTACTGTAAAGTCCAGAGATTTTTATGTTAAAATTAAATTAAGACACTTTTACACACACAGAAACACACAGAAAACACTTTAAAAAACGGGGGACGAAACAAACATTTAATTTAAAATAAAAGGAGAGAATTTCCAAAAGAACTACATTTCTTATTAGGAGACAATGAGTTTTTTATGTGCTGTATATCAGATTTTAGAGGTAAACTTGACAAATGTAGGTTAAAGTGTGACAGTTCTTCTTCTATTTTAAATGCTGTAAGTTAAGTTATCCAGTTTATGAAACAAGCTGATATTAATAAAAATCTAAAATTTTTTAATTTTAGATATCAAAGTTATTTGATGTGTTAATATTGGCATACTTTAACAAACTTTAAATAATTGATTTCAATGTAACAATTCAAAGAATTTTGTAGTATCAAAGAAATTTTGATAACTACAAGATTGTACAATTGCACACCCACACAATCTGTACATCCATTCCTATTCATTGTCTTACAACTGTCACCTTCCAGAACAAAACATAAAATCTCAATAAATAACACACATTTCATAAATATATCTCCAGAATAAACTTAAATAACTTTAAAGAAATTAATGGTATAGAACATTACTTTCATAAAACAAACAATACATTCCACCTATCTCTACTTCATTGGATAAAATCTGTCTCCTCAAGAACTTCCCAGTTTACTGTTAAACAATTACAATAGTTAACCTGAGTTCTCCAAGCAACAATCCAAGATAGTTTGAACCATGTTCTTTCAACCATCAATTAATAGAGTACCGGCATGTAAGTAATGTTTATTTAGTTGTTTATTTATTTATTGATTCATTACAGTTTAATAGACGATGTTACCAATTTGTGGGTCTTACCTTGTCTGCTTAAACATTTTATTATTATTATTTTTATTCATTTATAAAACCACAGACATGTAATATTGGCATAATTACTGTAATTTATATAATTTATATCACCTACCTATGTTTTTTATCTTTATTAGACAACACCCTAATAAGGGATTATTGTTTTCAGCATTTTAACTTTGTATCGTGACCTGAAGATGCTTTGCATATTATAGAAAGCGAAACCGGTCGTCCGATTAGTTAAATTAAATTGATTGTGAGTAAGTCTAACTTATTATTTCTTTCACCTTTTGAAATGGACTCACACAAGCAACACATTCATGATCATGATGTAAATTTATTTATTTAAACCAATATAATTGGTTTAGGTAAATAAATAAAATTAAAAAAAAAGTATTATTCCAATTTTTAACCAACGAGTAAGTTAATGTTTAACGTAAGTTAAACATTGTTACGTAGCTTTGTAGATGGCTTTGTTAGCCGAAAACGCTCAGCTAGGAATTAAATCTCATTTTTACTTCAATTTATCACTACTGGATCGTTAAAAACAGTGGAAAAGGGCCGCGAAAATAAATCCAAAATTGTATTAAAGGTTTATTAGTATCATTTTGTATTACTGTTTGCTAGTATCGATTTGCATCTCGGAAGATTTGTTTATTTCAGCATTGCATCTACCTGAAATAATTCTCCATTTTAGACCTGCCACTAGAAATCAGCAATTGCCTGGAACTTCAAGTGGCAGATCTGATAGTTATTTCCTTAACCTAGTTAATGTAGAAAACCTCAACAGAGATAAGAATTCAGATCATTCTATAAGAAAGTTAACATCATTAGAATAGAATTCAAGGTAACCACAAGACCATTCAGAAGTCAGAATTGCAACCTATTAACAACAAGGAAAGACGTATTAAATAGATGGGTGGAATACTTTAACCAGACAATTAATATAGAGGTAGAAGAAGAAAACCTGGAAGACGAAAGAGATGAGGTAAAAGGAATAGACGAGAGGGAAGGGGAACCACCAACGATTGTTGAAGTTAAAGATGCAGTTAAAAAACGAGTCAGAAACAAATCACCCAGAATAGATAATCTCCCAGCTAAACTATATAAACGAAGGTAGCCGTGATACCCAATACCATTCTCCCCAATGATTGTAATATTGGAATACTTTGCACTATACACAAAAAAGGAGATATCTTTGAATGCTCTAACCACAGATGAATTACGTTTTTAAATGCAGCGTATAAAATATTTTTCGGAGTGCTATGTCACCGTATGGCACCATATGAAGAACGCATAGTAGGAAACTACCAGGCTGGTTTCAGAGGTGGTAAATAGACAATTCATCAGATTGCAACTCTGAAACAAATTTTGGAAAAAACACTGTTTCTAAAAAATCAGTTGGTAAATTTAACAAAACTAACTCTTGAAAAATTTGAATGTAAAGTACAAATTCAGGGAACTGTTTGAACCTTCTAGAACAAATAACGGGCTGCGCCAGGGAGACTCTCTGTCTCTCTCCTGTATACTGTTCACTAAGGCTCTGGAAAAAATAATGCGTATGTCACAAATCACAACCACTGATAGAAAACAACGTTATCGAAGCAGTGAAAGAAATTTTATACCTGGGAGTGCTCCTTAACACTGAAAATAATACTACCGCATAGATAAACCGCAAAATTTACACGGCGAACAGATTCTATTTTGGGCTCAATCTCCTCCTTAAATACACAATTATATCGAGAAATACAAAAATAAAACTCTACAAAAGAATAATAAACCCAATCCTAATATATGGTTCATTGACCTGGACTCTGAACCAAAAATAATGAAAACATGTTTAGGCTATCTCGAAAGAAAAGTACTAAGGCGAATCTATGGAGCAGTAAAGGACAATGGAGTGTGGAGAAGACGATACAACTTTGAACTTTATAGAATATACCAGGAACCTGATATCGTAAAACATATTAAGATAGGACGTCTGAGATGTATAGGGCATGCAATGTGGATGGAACAAAATGACTCAGCTAGAAAAACGCTCCTTCATAGATCCATTGGTAAGAGAAGAAGAGGAAGACCCAGAACAAGGTTCCTTGATAACATCGAAGATATGAGAACTATGGAAATACACGCTTGGCGGAAGAAGGCGATGGATATGGACGACTGAAGAGAAATTATTGCGGAGACTAGGACCCACGCAGGGTTGTACAGCCAGAACAATGATGACTTGGTTGATGCAGATATCAATGCTAGTTCTTTTATAGACATATCTTCAACTGCTATTTTTAAAACCCAGCCAATATAAGGAAAAACAAAAAACCAAAACTAAAAAGGAAATATCGAAAATTATGACAAACACCCCAAATAAAGATGATCTTAAGAAACAAACAACAACATAACACAACCAAAATCACGCAAAGAATTGCAGAAGCAGGTTAAAATTTTGAAGCTTGTGCCAAAAAAAAAGCCAGTGAAGGATAACAGTGACAGTAGTGAAAATTAAGATTCAGAAGGTATCTATTGCAATAAACCTTATAGTCGGAACAAGAAGGAAAAGGGGTGGATCAAATGTCGGCAATGCACTAAATGGGCACGTGATGCATGTACTGGTGTGGAAGAATATTGGCTTAAACCGAGAATAATTATTAAAAAATCAATTCAAATGTTCAAAATGCTTTCCGTTCGCCTCTTGACAATGTCTAGTCCTATTATTAAATTCGTGAATCACTCTTTCCAAGACTTATCCACGTATTAGTTCATATTTAACAATAATTCGTTGTTTCAAATCCTGCAAACATCCTATTTAAATTAAATAAGCTGAGCGTTTTTCTGATGAAACCGAAAGTCTTCTTCTTCTTCTTCTTCGGCTTTTCCCATTATGAGTTCGCCGTTTTCGTCCTCCACAGCACTCTATTCTCCCAGTCACCTTCTCTGAGGTCTCTATCTATCATAGCATTTCCGACGTATGTTTTCCATCTTGTAGCAGGTCTTCCTCTCCGTCTTCTTCCCGGCGGGTCCCAGTTTAATATTCTTTTCCGCAACCTATGCTCTGGCATTCTTTGTACATGCCCGTACCACTGCAGGGCTCTGTTTTCCAACTTTTTTGTAATTGAGCATTTTACTTCCATTCTGTTCCATATTTCCTCCGTTCTTATTCTATCCGCTATTGTGATTTGTAGACATCTTCTCATAAAGTCCAGTTCAACTGTTCTTATTTTATTTCGTATTGTTGTTGTCATTGGCCATACCTCCGCTCCATATAGGATAATATTCATCACTATGCTTTGAAAGATCCTCTTTTTGTTTTCTTTGGTTAGAGTGTTGTTCCATATCACTCCATGAAGTGCTCTTGTTTTCCCCGTGCTATTTTCATTTCTATATCTTTCATACAAGTACCACCCTAAATACTTAAAAGCCTTACAACTCTTAATAGTCTCTTCTTCTAAACTTAAGTTCAAATCTGCAACCTCGGGTTCAATACATAAGTATTCGGTCTTGCACATATTTATCTTGAGTCCCCAAAGTTCATATTCTTCCTTTAATTTCCTTATCATATATTCCATATCCTCCCTGTCTTGTGCAAAAATGACTTGATCATCTGCGAAAAGTAGTGAATGTAATATATTCTCTTGTACTGGTTTGCCCATTGTTCCGCATTTTCTATACCATCTTTTCAAAGCCTGATCTATATATATGTTAAAAAGTGTAGGTGAGAGACCACATCCCTGTTTGAGGCCTTTTGTTGCGGTAATTTTTTTTGTTATTTCATTACCTAACTTTATTTGCACTTGTGTTTCTTTACACAGTCTTTGTGTTATATTCACCCATTTCTCTCTAACGCGCATTCTTCTCATTGCTTCCCATAGTTGTTTCCTGGGCACGCTATCGTATGCTTTCTCTAAGTCGATAAAGGTCATATGTGTTTCAATGTTTTTTTCTTTGTTCTTTTCAATCACCTGTCTCATAATGAATATATTATCTAAACATGATCTGGCTTTTCGAAATCCGACTTGTTCTTCGCTATAATAGTCCATGTGTTGTTCTAGTTTTTCTTTTATAACTGATGAAAAGATTCTTGCTATTGAAGGCATTACACTGATCCCTCTGTAGTTATTTGGTGACCTTTTGTCACCTTTTTTGAAAATGGAGGACATGTATGATAAATTCCACTCATCGGGAATCTTCTCTCCTGCTTCGATTTTATTGAACAACATTCGTATAAAGGATACTATCCTTGCGCCTCCATATTTCAGCAGTTCCATTTTTATGTTCCCTGGTCCTGGTGCTTTATTGTTTTTGGATTTCTTTAGTGCTTTATTTATATCTTCCTCTGTGATTTCTGCTTCCTCAGTTATTATTGTCACAGGGTCGTATGAGATATACTCCGGCCTATTCTCCTGCAATAATTTTGTGTAATGCTTTGTCCACTCTTTTGATGTAATTATCTGTATGGTATTTTTACTTCGTTTATTACTTCTGATGTTTTTTATTTTTTTCTATGCTTCCGTTGATTTGTTATACCCTATCGTGTTGTCTATGTCTCTGCACATTCTCTCCCAGTATTCGTTTTTCTCGAGCTTTATTCTTTGTTTAACTTGTTGTCTGAGGGTAACATATTCTCCCCGTGTTCCTGGGGTTCTGTCGTTTAGCCATTTATGAAATGCACTTTTTTTTTCTTTTAATCATCTCTTCTAAGTCGTCGCTGTATTTCTCCAAATATGTATTCTTATGTTGTTCAATACCCAGCACTTCGTTTGCCGCTTTGTTTATTTTTTCCTTTAGGTGTTGATACATTTCTGTTGGGGTCCATTCTTCGTTCATCTGTAACATATTCTGTAGCCTATTCTGATATAGTGTTCGAGTACTAATTTGTTGTAGAAGTTCTACTTTATACCTCGTATTTGCGACTTTTGCATCTCCTCATCTTTCTGGATATTGTCTTTTTGTCGTCTTCCCGTATATATGAATTTTCCTAGCACTAATCGGTGGTTACTTGCACTTTATGCTTGTCTGTATACTCTTACATCTTGTATTATTGTTTTTCTGGCTTTTCTTACTAATATTAAATCAATAAAATTGATCTTTGGTTTCTACTAGGTTCTTCCCATGTGTATCTATGTATGTTTTTATGCTGAAATCTTGTGTTGGTTATGGCTAAATCGTATTCTCGACATATTTCGATTAGCCGACTTCCATTGTCGTTTCTAATTTCGTCTTCTCCGAATCGTCCCACTATATCTTCATCATTCTTTCTTATGTGGCTGTTAAAATCTCCAATTAGTAGAATATTTTCTTTTTCCTTTGTCCTGTCTAATACAACTTTTAGTGCGTTGAAAAAATCTTCCTTTTCCCTTATTGTCGCATTGTCATTCATTGCATATACTCCAACAATTATTGTTGGTTGTCCAAATATGTTCATCCTAATTTCCATTATTCGTTCATTTATTTGATGGTAATCTTGTATGTATTTTCTCCATTTATTTTTTATTAATATTGATACTCCTTTTGCGGCTCTTTCATGTTTGCAAACTCCACTCCATATGTCTGTATATTTTCCTATAAAATCCTCTCCTTGACCTTTTTTTTTTGTTTCGCTTAAGACTATTATATCTGTGCCTAGTCTTTCGATTTCTGGGATTATTTCATTTTGTTTAGATGCGATTCCTTGTATATTCCACATTCCTATTCTTATAGTCCTTTTTCTTCGCCTAAATCGTATATCCTTGTTTCCGTCCAAAATCCGAGGCTGTGTTGGATTGGTTTTTGCATAATGACTTTTTTCCGAGTGTCGGGTAAAGTAGTAAAAAAATATAGCGTCAGATGCGTTATGCGTCAATGTACTTGCATACAAAATTTTCATAAATCACATCTTTTTTGTTTTAAAGTAATTTTGTTGGTTTCATACTTTATCCCAACCCTGTATATGTATGTAACCTGCAGAATCTTTTTTAATATTTGAATCGTGCAATTTTAATGCCAAAATATAACCACTTAACCCAAAGACTCATAGATATGATTGGAAAACAGAAAGTTTTATTTAAATATTATAAAAATAAATTTTTATAATTATTTTATTATCGTCTGATATTTTTGTATCTCAAAATGAGCATTTTGTGATTTTTGCAGGTGATGTGCAAATCTAGAATAATAATATTAATACCTTCTTAAAATAATAGTTCCTATAAAAGAAGGTTAAATTTACTTATGTTTTAACAGTTGCTGGCATCATTTGTACATAAAAATTAAAAATAGACTGAAAGTTAAACAAAATTAATACTAAGATATCTAGTCCATTTGTCAGAGGTTCGACCCCTAAAAATCATACGAACAAGCTGAATTTTGTCGGGAATATTAATTTTGGGATCCCAAAAAAGATGCAAGAAATTTACCACTTTTACCCCCGGGTTTCCTCCTAAAACCTCTTAGAGCGGTAAAAACTCAAAAAAATCTATTTACCAAGAAACTGTACGCCGTATAAAAAAATAGTTAAATAAAAATGTAGCTGAAATGATATTGAATTTTCTTCTTTGTGTGCCGTGCTTGTATTCAAGCGTTGGCTATCGTCATATTAACAAGCTGATGAAATGATTCTCGGTTGGCAGCTAGATGAAACAGTTCCTCGACCGTTCGACCTGTCCATTGTCTAATGTTACGCAGTCAGGACAGTTGTTTTTCTTCCGACCCTACGTTTTCCTTCAATTTTGCCCTGGATGATTAACCGGAGTAAGCGATATTTAGGTCCTCTCATTATATGACCGAAGTATTGGACCTTTCTCATTTTGATAATTCTCGCTCTTTGTGCACAGTCTCAAGCACGCGTTCGTTAGATATGTGTGCTGTCCACGGGATTCTGAGCATGCGACGGTAACACCATAACTCAAACGCTTCTAATTTGTTGAGATTTTTTATTTTTGTTGTCCAGGTTTCACATCCATAGAACAAAGTGGACCAGACGTAGCACTTCAATACTCTTAGACGTGTGGTCAACGACAGACTTCTACTGCATAATACAGAACGCCAGTTAATAAAGTTTTTCCGTGCGAGTTGTATTCTAGTCGAAATTTCCTCGTCACTTTCAACCCTGCAGTCAATCGAGCTACCCAGATATCTAAAGTGTTCCACTCTTTCCAGGATTTTGTTATCTAATCTTAGCATTAAGTCTTCGATATTAATTTTTCCGACCACCATCCATTTTGTTTTTTTGCGTTGATTGTTATGCCCTTTTCAGTGCATTCGTTGTTTACAGCATTCAACAAGGTTTGAAGATCTTCTAGACTCTCTGCCATTATTGCGGTGTCATCGGCGTATCTGATGTTGTTAATAATTTCACCACCGATCTTAACACCTTCGCGGCGATTATTTAACGGTATTTCAAAAACTGGTTCAGTGTAGGCATTAAACAAGATCGGTGACATAACACATCCCTGTCAGACACCACGCTTAATAGGAACTTTAGTGAAACCTCTTGGTCCACCTTAACACAAGCGGTCTGATTGTAGTAAAGATTTTTAAGCAATCTAATGTCATACGTGTCCAGACCAACTGAGTCTAAGCATTGAAATAATAATGTATGTGATTTTGAATGCGATTGTTAATTAGCACCTTTTTTGTAAAATGAACTGTTCTCTCAGAAGCTACGCTTGAAGCGACCGGCGATTTTGAATGTCAGTTGCGCGCCCGAAATCATTGTACTTATAATAAAATGTGTATTAAGTCGACGGTAAAAATTCGATGTCTTTTAATCAGAGTATCTTGTCGACAAAAATTAAAATGCATTTTGAAGATGAAGAGTGCATCTTTCCTTTGCAATCTTTGTATTTTGCCGCAAATGAATTCAGGTTCTATAAATCTGTTCGATAAATAAACGTTGCGCGGTTTTTGCCATCTTTTACAATTCTCGTAAGATCAATAAAACTTATTACTATAATTGAACGATCATAGTTAAATTTTGATTTTTAGAGGCCAATCTTCAAAACCTATACTATGAAATTTGAATTTTGAGTTGTGGTAACAAATAGGGGGCATTAGAAATATGAATAAAAAAACGCTGAATTTAAACTTTTATATTACAAACGATCGCATGACACGAGAAATGCCTCCAAGAAGATAGTTTTGAGTGTAGGTTGTAGCAAAAAATAGATAGTTTTCAAAAACGTACTAGCGTAATTGAAAAAGAGCAGTTTAAAACGTTTTAGATCATTTGTAATGTTTATGTTAAAATTCAGCGTTTTTTAAGCATATTTCAAAACCTCACATTTGTTGCCAAAACTAAAATTTAATGTTATATGCTTTAAAGATTTCGCTTTAGTTATCGAAACTCCATAGTGGTCGGTTAACAAAAGAAATACATTGTATTGATTCCATAAGAATCATGAAAATTGTAGCATTTGAAATTTATTGGAATCCCCTCGTATATGTGTTAATTGAAATCCCCTTATATATGCATTATCATAACGAAGAATTTTTTCAATGTTTCTTAGTTTGTATCCTTCAATTTATAATCTTTCGTTTTTTAGGTCGCCGCCGTCGATCATGAATCATTTTATTGTTTATTTATGTCACAGGCGCAAATTCTTCGATATTTCTTTGTTCAAACCGCCCGATATTGCGTTTTTAAATTAATCTACGTCTTAATTTTCGTTGTGTCTTGTTTATGTTGGCGTTTTGCTTATTCTAGTTTATGCCATCAATTTTTTAAGATAATTTCGTCACTCTCGGTAAGGCCGGCCGCTGTTAAAGGCGTGTTTAGTTTTATTGGAGTCCGAATTTTCCTTCAAATTCGTAATGTTTTGTGTTTTTCGCCTTTTTTCATAGGAAAGTGTATAGTATAGTAGCAGTTGTATGTGAAGTTAAAATGAGGTTAAAAAATTGGTCATTGAGAGCAGACGTCGGTGTGTGTGGTTTGAAGAAGCCGGCAAATTTGTTGAAAAAAAGATTTGTATCCAAGAGATTTGCGGCGTTTCCAACAAATTTGAAAAATACCCACATGGTTCCAGTTTTTAAAGAAGCAGATTTTCGAAGTTTGTGTCCACTGCCAACTTTTAGCCTCAATTTTGTTTGTCCTTGGTCGTCGTTCCAGACTATAGATGCAGTTTTTTGGGTGGCAGTAAATCTCCAGTGTAAGTGAAGTTCCTAACCCCAGAAATTTTAGTGAAACCCAGGTAATTTTTTTGTTTGAACTTTTAAAGGAAAAATAAACATTTTCTAATAATAATTGCTTTCATAAAAGTTTAAGAAATTGTAATAACTAAAATTGTAGATGTTAGGGCGGGGTCTAGCTTGCTGTCATTTTAATTGTTCTGTTTTAAGATTTAGTATTAACATATGACAGTTAGCACTATTTTTGACATTTGGTAAATACCTAATCATATTTGAGATTTTGTGTTTGTTTTTTAAAGAAGGTTAATCACTATGCATAGTTTCACCTAAAAAGATATTTTTTTGATTTGTAATAATTTATTTTTGCTACAAATTGTCGCCCATTAACAATTGTAAGTTTTGTAGTATCTCCAACTCCTGTAAATTGTAAACAGATGACACATGTAAGTCTTTTTTGTATTTTTGTATTTTGCGACTATTGTGGTAATATTTTGTATTGTCTTTTTTGAGCATTCTTGTGTTCTCTATGTTTTGTAACTGTTTGTGGTGACACAAAAATAAATGTTAAATTTTGTTTCTTAATATTTGTTTATTTTTTTTAACTATCCCTTATTGAGTTTTATTTAAAAAAGATGTTTTTTTATGTTTAATAATTATATCTCCAGTTACAACTAGCTGGTTGTAACAGGTATAATTAGGCACCTCAAGTGGCGCCCTATATTAAATTTCTTGAGGTGTTTCCGGTTTAGTTTCATTCTGTTTGTCCCAAGAGATTTATGACCCTTTGTTTCATTTTTTTGTAGTTGCCCCAATCCAACCCCCTTGTCTTTTACTTATCCACGACCCCAGCTCTCCAACTAACCCCTGAGTGCCCGTTCGCACAAGTAGCGTTTATTTTGCTTACCCTATCTTCGCCCCAAGAATACCCCTATGGTAGGCAAAATATTATCGTTACAAAATAGGCAAAAATTGCGCCTCCTTTATTTATTTAACGCCTTTATAAAAACTCAGTTATTTGCCGCAAAATACAAAAATTGCGAACAAAAGCTGCACTTTCTATCTTTAAAACCGATCTTGATTTTTGTCGATAAGACAATCATATCAAAAGATGTCGAATTTTTACCGTCGAGCTGATACAAATTTTATTGAATATTGATTTCGCTCGCGTAACTGACATTAAAAGTTTAGCCCAGTCTGGTTAAAAAAAAGGTGGAAAAATGTTTCGCAGATATCTGAAGCTTTTAAGACATAGGTGGGGGATACTAGATGATGAATAGATGAAAAGATACTCCTAGTTTTACCTTGCGTTTTTTTTAAGCAATAATTTATGGTTACAATTTGATTTTTTGTCTATAAATTTTTTCCCTTATATTTTATATAAACAATATTTATGTCATTTTTTTATGTCAAGAATATCTTTATTTTCCCGTTTTTTAATTAAAATTGATAAATAATTTACAGAGATATTTGCAAAAAAGCAGTTTTTTTGCACTAATTTATAAATTTTATTAATTTTTTTATTAACAAAATAAAATGGTATTAACACATTTAAAAATCAAGGAATTACCATCTTTTAGATTTGTGCAAAATTTCACCCCGATCAGTCAAATATTTTATAAGTTATTTAATTTGTTTATCCCTGAGGCTAATTATTTAAACTATTGAGCTTGCCCTATGCATGATGCTAGACACATTCATCAAATTTCATAGGATTTTTTAAGACTTAGACTATCTCAGAAGTTAAATGCATATTGAGTTTTCTACGAAATTATTTACAAAATAAACGTTTGAAAAAGGGGTATGTTTTTTACTTATAAACAATTGTAATAACTTTATATATTTTTCTATATTTTTCAGTCTATATTTTTCAAGCTACAGACTTGTACGTACAACCATTGGATAGCTGGTAAAAAAGCTCACATTAAAAAATAAAAAACCTTCTATGACCAATAGGAACGAAGTTAGTGACTATTTTTAAAAAAAAATCATATCTCCATTGTTTATAAACATTAAGAAGTAAAATTTGCACAAATTTTGAATGAAAATCTAAACTTTATATTGAAATTTATAGCTATAAAATTTATCTAATTTTTCGAAACTTAGATAAATTTTAAGTAAGATCGAACGAAATAAGAAAGTGAGTACTTTCGAAAGATCGACATAGGAAAGTGGAGAGGATATCTGTTTCAGCTCTGTTTTTTTTTCGGCATTGGAACTTCAAATTGCAACACGTAGGAAAAATTTACATTATCTCGGCTTCCTTTGCAGCTGCAAGCCTCTTTTTTTATTCTGGGGTAGCTCGTCGAAATATGAATAACTACATGGTTTTCACTGGCCGGAAAATATGGGAAAACTCGGAAAAATTGAGTCCATTTGAAATTCACCCTAAATACTTACTTTTTTTAATTTGCTCGAATAGTCTGTCGCAGTATTAATAATGATGACATAATTTTCACCCACCATAAATCTCGGAAAATCCCGGAAAATCAACATATGTTTTTTCATTTTATATCAATGATGTAACTTATATATTTTATAAATTAAATTTCAGGTAATTTTTTACACAGTATATTATTATATTCCTTATATTAATTATAATTGTTTGTATTTTTATAATTAACAATATTGATTTTTATTCTATTTTTCTTACAAATATGATATACAATATTAATCTAATCTGCCTTACTGCTTTGATAAAATAAGTCGATTTTTTCATCACCTGCCTTATTAAATTTTGCAATGTTTATTGAACTTTACTTTTTTTATTTTCTTTACATACATTGGTTTAAAAGTTAAAATTTGGTTCATTTATTCGACTTCACTGTCAGGTCTGAACCTTTTTGTTGCAGGTTGTTTGTCTTCATTTATTAAGTCAGTCTTTCCATACATTAACATATTAATGGGCGATCATAATGCCAAGGTGGGTCGAGGTAAGGTAGGAGAACAAGTAGGAAAATAAGGGCTTGGAAACAGAAATGACAGAGGGGATCGATTGATTCAATTTTGCCAAAGTGAAGACTTCGTAATAACAAATACCTTTTTCAAATTACCTCCTCGACGGTTATATACATGGACACAATGTACGTACACAACATACCAAAGAAAATATAGTGAGAAATCAAATAGACTACATTATGATAGCAAGGAGGTATCATAATGCTGTTAAATGTACAAAGACGTACCCAGGAGCTGATTTAGGCTCAAATCATAACCCGGTAGTTACTGTGATAGAGGCGAGACCAAAAAAGATTAGAAGACCACACAGAAAGGCACTAGATTTAAATAAACTTAGAAACAAAAATATACGACAAGAAACAGGAGAAGAAATAAATGAAATCCTCCGTTCAGTGCAGTAACAAATTAACGATACAAACAACGTTAACCAAAAATTAAAGTACATAAATACAGCTATACAAACAGCAGGAAAGAAACATCTTACAAAAACAACAACAAAGAATAAGGGGTGGATGACACAAGATATACTAGACTTGATGGAACAAAGAAGAAAGATGAAGAATTACCCAGACAAATACAAAGAAATAAATAAACACATAAAAAAGAGAATAAAAGAAGCCAAAGAGGAGTGGATTAAAGAACAATGTAAAGAAATGGAAACCTATCAGAAAAAGTACGATGCGTTCAATATGCACAAAAAAGTAAAAGATATAACAGGAAGCATAAAGAAATGCCAAATAGGTAAACTTAAAGACAAAGATGGAAATCGTATTGTAGATCTAGAGAATAAAATAAAAAGATGGACAGAATACCTGAATGAATTATTTGAAGACGATAGAAACAACTTAACTCAGATAATCAATGCAACTACCAGACATATTGAAAGAAGAAGTAGAATACGCAATAAGAAACGCTAAAAATGGAAAAGCAAATGGACCTGATGAAATTTCTACAGAACTATTGAAGCTTTTGAATGATAAATCCGTAACCATAATATTAAATTTTGCAGCGAGGAGCTAACACAGTTTCCCCTCCACTTTCCTATGTCGATCTTTCGAAAGTAACTTCGTTTCGAAAGGTTTTAAGTTTCGAAAAATTGGATGAATTTTATAGCTATAAAATTCAATATAAAGTTTAGATTTTCATTCAAAATTTGTGCAAATTTTACTTCTTAATGTTTATAAACAATGGAGATATAATTAACAAAAAAATTGTCGCTAACTTCGTTCCTATTGTTTAGAGAAGGTCAATTTTTTTGTTAAATGTGAGTGTATCTAATGGTTGTACGTACAAGTCTGTAGCTTGAAAAATAATTTGTAAATAATTTCGATGAAAACTCAATATTCATTTAACTTCTGAGATAGTATAAGTCTTAAAGAATCCTATGAAATTTGTTAAATGTGTCTAGCATCATTCATAGGGCAAGTTCAATGGTTTAAATAATTAGTCCCAGGGATAAACAAATTGAATAACTTTTAAACTATTTGACCGATCGGGGCGAAATTTCGCACAAATTTAAAGGACGGTAATTCCTCAATGTTGAAATGTATTAATAACATTTTATTTTGTTAATAAAAAAATTAATTAAATTTATAAATTAGTGCAAAAAAACTGCTTTTTTGCAAATATCTCCGTAAATTATTTATCAATTTTAATTGAAAAAACGGAAAAATAAAGATATTTATGATATAAAAAATTGTATAAATATTGTTTATTTAAATTATAAGGGAAAAAACTTATAGACAAAAAATCAAATTCTGACCATAAATTATTGTTTAAAAAAAACGCAAGGTAAAAATAGGAGTATCTTTTTATCTATTCGTCATCTAGTAATCCCTACCTATGTCTTAAAAGCTTCAGATATCTGCGAAACATTTTGCCGTGAAATCGATGATTTTTGTATAACCAGACTGGGCTAGTTGTCGATCGCTTCAAGCGATGTTTCTGAGGGAACTGTTCATTCTACGTAAAAAATTCTAATAAACATTTTTGTTCAAAATTATCTTAGCTACATTTTTTATTTAAAATATGTTTTTCTAATTTATTTCTATGGCGTACAGATTCTTGGTAAATCGTTTTTTTTTCATTTTCCCCCTCTGCGAGAAAGGTTTTAGGAGAAAACCCGAGGGTAAAAGTGTAAACCCGAGGTAAAACTTTTTTGCATCTTTTTTAACGTCCTAAAATTGACATTCTCGGCAAAATTCAGCTTGTTCGTATAATTTTTAGAGGAGCAGTGGCATTTTCGTCTCTGACGACTTTAGTAATCCAAAATAATAATATTTTATATATTTTTACGAATACTACTCTCGACACACGTTTTTTCCAAAAGAAAACTTCAAATTTTACAATTCATAGTAGTCGATTTAATGTAAATCTATATTAAAAATACTCTATAAACATATGACATTTAAAGATGGTGTTTGTTCTTGGTCTTTACTGGTGTTTGAAATTCTAGCTCTCAATGTTGAGATCACTAGACAATGATCTGAGTCTATGTTTGCGCTTCTATTACTTTTGCAGTTTATTAGGTCTGTTCCATGCCTTGAATCTATTGATGTGATCAATCTGACTCGTTGTTCTTCCATCAGGAGAGGTCCAAGCTACCTTGTGTATGTTCTTGTGTTCAAAATAGGTACTAGCGACTGCCATATTAAGTGCTGCTGCTGAGTTTAGCAGTCGTATGTTAATACGACTATTAATATTACACTATATTCACATTTGTCATATAATATTGTTCTATGGGGCAGTGCAGCAAATGTCTCGAAAGTTTTTATAGCCCAAAAGCGCATAATTCGCTTGATTTTTAATTTACCATATAGACATACGTGTAGAGAGCATTTTAGAAAATATCAAATACTCACTGTTCCCTCAATTTTTATATACAGAAGTATTCTGTATACAAAAGCTAATATCAATAGATTGAAATCAATTTCAGATGTACACAATTATCGTACCAGAAAAAAAGATGTCTTTAGGACTCCTAAACATTACACTTCTATGTTTGAAAAAAACCCTGATTATAGCGGCGTAAGGTTTTTTAATCAGCTCCCATCCAAATTAAAAAGTGAAGCAGATGATGATAGGGCATTTAAGAATAAATTGAAGACTCATCTCATCGAGTCATGTTTTTATAGTGTCTCGGAATTTATGTCTTAGATATGTTGTATGTTGTTTCTATATTTATGTGTATGTTTATATTGTATAGGTAGTCTTTAACGTTTCCTTTCACTTTGACATGTCCTATATTATGTAAATAATCTGCAAGGATGAATAAAGTTTTATTATTTATTATTATAATTACAATAATAATCTATGTTAATTAAAAATCGTTTTTCAATTTGTATATTGGAATTCGCCTCTCACTATTAGATTTCCATTGCAATGTTGTGTTTAGTTTTAGAACAATTTCTCATTTGATTAAATTTCTCTCAGGTTTTCCCCCATTTTTCTTACGATGTACTTTGATTATGCTTTGAAGATCTCAAATCCTTCAGTCATTAAGACTCCTCATAAGGGATTTTAGTATATGTTTTTCTCCTTTAGTTCGTTATTGGACTATTTTTTGTCGTGTATTCCACTCTCCTCACCAGATTCTCATGCAGAAAATTATTTTCTGCTTATAACGTTTGGTAGAAATTCCTCATCTCTGTTGCTAAAATTGCCTTCAACTCTTTTGATGTATTTTGGTAGGTAAATCCTCTTTTGCTTACTGAATTTTATTTTATTATACTAAATTAAATTAAAGTATTTAAGGCTTATTTAATGCCTCTGCAAGCGGTGTAATATGTTCCTTATTTTATAGTTCTCACTTTATTCTCCGTTGCGGCGTATATTACTGACTTTTTTTTGAGTGTTATTATATCGTCTGCTCCACGGCCCGTATATATATTCTGTCTGGCTTCCTTAATGATTGTAAATATGTCTACTTTACTGCCAACTATCGCAACAAGCACATTTTTCTTCTTATAAAAACTACAGAAAATGTATTTTTAAGCGACTTAAAGCATAGGTTCGCGGCGTTTGTTTAACTTGGAGAAATAAACTTTCCAGAGTTTATTTTTGTTTAGTTTTCACGACAGTTTTTTAACTTGCCTGAAAGTATATTGTCTGGAAACTCAAATTAGTAACTAAACTTTTCCATAGACTGTGTTTTGGACAAGTAAAGGAGTTTTCTTGATGTTAGAAAAGTCTTTCAATATGTTTTTGTGGTAAACAAATTAGAAAGTTTTTTGTCTCGCTGCAAATTATTGTTTTAAAAAAATATATATGGGGTGTGATTTATTTATGAACGGAGGTATTCGTAGAGGTGAACGGTTCTTTCAGTTCACCATCGATACGGATCTTAACATAATAAATACAATGTTTAAATAAGTAATGGATCAATTACTGGATGGAAATTCATTTTATCTAACAACAAAACACTGAAAGTTTTTAACACTTACAAAATTTATTACAATTTATTATCAATACAGTTATTTCGACAGAGTGGCTTTCTTAAGTGATCTATGCCCCTCCTCAACTTATTCAGTTGAGGAGGAGAGAACTATTTGTCTCAATTTGGTCATTTAGAATTATGTTTGTAATTTTTAATTTGTTAATTTCCATAGATTCTAATAAAGAAGTTAAGGCCTTTATTTTGAATCTGGAAAATTTGGAATTAGTCATTAAAAAAATGATTAAGGTGAATTGCGTACTTAAAAACTGTTTTTCTATTATTGAAAGACCTTTTGTGGTCTTGTATACGTTTGTTAAACGTTCTACCAGTTTGACCGAAGTAAGTTTGTAACCAGTCGACACATTAAAGTTTGTATGAACCACTGTATAGGTGCTTTTTCTTTTGGGTTTTGTTGTTCCTAATGTATTTGCGTAATTTGTTGTGTATTCTAAAAGCTGGTCTTATTCCTTTCTTTTTTATGTGTTTAGTTTTTTTTGTTTATATCTTGCCTGTATATGTAACCAAGCAGAAGGTACTAAGTTTTTTCTCTGGTAGTGGAAATACTAATTTAATTTAATAGGAGTTTAATATGGAGTCTTATAATCACATATGTACAAATAACAGTGCAGATCTTATAATGGGTAATCCTCTTAGCCCATTGCTATAAGATATTTTTATGGATCATCTCAAAACAAAGATTTCAAAAAACACCGTATTCGAAACAGTTTTTATATTAGTGGAGATACGTAGAAGATGTTCTGGATTTTTTACAGGAACCAACAGGCAACTTGACCAATTCCTATTGTATATTAATTCATTTTATAGTCATATTTAATTTACAATAAAAAACGGAACAAAATCAATGTATAGTAAAAACATTGTTCAAGTTTTTAAGGAATGGCTAGTTGGAGCAACAATAAGAGAAAGAAAAATTAAAAACCTACGACATGAGTAAAGGGGCAGCAACAGTTCTGGTATTACAAGAAGTAATAGACGAAAAGAAGAAGAATGATGATACGTCGTAGTATCTTCTTGATATGACGCTAGTATATTTTAAAATATCTTACTTGTATACTTATAATATTATTACTTAATATATACGCCGTTCTGTGTTTATGGCATATTGTCATATTAATTATTATTTGTTATATTACTGTTTTTTAATATGTTTTTTCTGTGTCTACGTATTCGTTGGCCCCTCCCCTTTCCATCGATACCTTGCACGTTGTTGTACGGTGAGCTGTTTAGACGTTACAAGCTTAGTGTCCTTTTGGCGATATGCCGCCATCTTTGTTTTATGTGTTAACGTATTCTTTACCTACTCCCCTTACGTGACACCTCGTACGTCACGATTGGACCAATAACACTGGAGATACAATGTAATTCCGTTTTGGCAATGTATGAGCGTTTGTTTTTTGCTTTAACGTATCTTCCTCCCCTTTCCATGGACGCCTTGTACGTTGTTGTAGGTTAAGCCGTTTAGACGTTACAAGCTTATTGTCCTTTTGGCACTACGCCGCCATATTTTTTTCTGTGTCTACGTATTTTTTACCACCTCCCCTTTCACTTGGCACCTGTTACGTCACGATCCGACAAGCAGTCGTGCCTCCACTACGAAATGAGCAAAAAACGAGAGTAGAACTTAGCGATTTCTTATGGGATTTAACATGGGGAAATACGCAGAACTCTTGCTGCCCCCTTACTGACATGCTAATGTACCGGTTATATTGGCGTCTTCAGCAGAAGAACTGAAACAAATTATGAATAAGCTGGGTACTGTTAGTACGAAATATGGTTTGAAAATAAATATTTCAAAAACCAAAATACCGATTATCATGGTAATAAACTTAACAGAATACGAAGTGGTCAGATTTTCTAAATACTGAGGCTTTTTTTATGAAATATTCATTCAGTTTTCTTCCCACGAGTCGGTCGGTTCTTTGATTTAGCGAGGCAGTGCACCCATACTCTGCCTAGGCTATAATCTCCTTCGGTTTGCCTCCTCCTTCGGGCATCACTTAAGTCCCACTTTTTTTCTTATGCAATGCATTCTTGCGGCACTATGGTGTTAAACCTTGAGGACGGGGAGGCGGTGTATTAGAATGATGCATAGCCGCCTGCCCTGCGCTTATCTATTTGTTCTCAGTGGTTTTTTCCACTGACTCTTGTATTAGAAGGGGTTTTCTCCATGGGTATAGATTTGAGTATCAGGTTGTGTATGACGGATAGGGTTTAGATTAGATAATGGTCAGCAGAGTGCTGATCTATTTAGTTACCTTTTACGATAAAGAGAAGAAGCTGTAAAGGTATTTTACTTGAGCTGCCCGCCTCCACACGAAGGTAATTGCTTAGTGATTAGTGGGACAATCCTATTAATACCAGAAGAATTTAACATAAAAACTAGACATATAAGATATTTTGGACAAATAACTATATAGTTGAAGGCAACGTAGTGGGCAAAAGATCCATAGAAAGATCTCCAGATGATGCCACTACATCCTTACGGAGAAAAGATGAAGGAGATCAGGTATTGGCAAATATTTGATGTTGCCTTCACGATTTCATCAAATACCGGCGGGATAAAATAAATGTGATTAGAAAAGTCAGAAAACTAAATGATGAATTGACTGATTATTACATGTGTCTTTAATTAGGTGCTTATTATTTTTAAATTGAAATAAAACAAAGTCTATGTCGTTACGTCTAAAATATAACATCTTTTAAATGTCCGCCGCGACTTCGCTGGGTGATGCGCATCCAAAACGTCCAATTCTCCGCGATCTTGGCCAAAAATTAGACCGCATTTAACCGATAGCATGAGTTATGTTGATTCGCTGGAGTTTGTGGCTTCACATAAACCTGAGATTTAAAAAAACCTCACAAGAAAGTGTCTAACGGGGTTAAATTGCACAATCCAATGGCTCGTTTACATCATCTCCACGTGAGATAACCAAGACATTAAATTGCTCGTGCAGAATGTTCAATGTTGCATGAGTTCTGTGACACGTAGCTTCATCGTATTGAAACTATATTTGTTGGTGTTCATATCATCTAATTCAAGTCAAAAGAAGTTGGTACTCATCGATCTATAGTGCTCGCTAGGTGATGGCTTGAACAACGTCGGTCTCGAAGAAATATGGATCGATGACTCATCTAGGGCAAAACCTCCATCAAATAGTGACTTTTTTAGGATGCATTGGCAATAGTTGGATCTTATTTGGATTGGTAGCTTTCAATATTCGACAGTTCTGTTTATTGACGTGCCCATTCATCCAAAAATGTATCTCATCGCTGAACATGATTTCTCAAAGAAAATTAGGGTCAGCTTCCTCACTGTTCTAGAGAGAGCCTATTTAGCGATCATTTCACGTCACTATCTATGATTGTTTACCTTTAGCTTCTAAGCCAGTTGAATTTCGTATAGGTGCAAACCCAAATTGCGATGCAAAATTCTTATATTTTCGATAAAAACTTATGATTTGTGGAAAGCCGAGTTCTTGTAAGCGACATAAAATCAATTACTTCAGATTCTTCTGCACACTCTCGTGGGCACCGACGATGTTTTCAGCAGATCTTACGTTTCGTCGGCCTACAGATATTGGATGATTGTTTACTGAATCAGTTTACTTAAATTTATTCACCGCACTGCGAATAATCCTCTCTGTGGGACAATTAGAGTGACCGTAGAATGAAGGTCCTAGAAGATCCATGAAGATTCTAGAGAGTGTCTGCCATAAATTTATAACGAAAAGAGCATACAAGCGACTATAATATGCAGAAGAAAAAAAGAGAGGCTTTGAAAAACAAGTACAAAAAATCCTAGAACATAGCAACAGGCACGAGAGAATTCTATAAAAGAATAAAAAAAGCATACAGTCATTTAGACCAAAACTGACAATAGGCAAAGACAAGGACGGAGAACTACTAACAGAGAAACAAAAAAATATAATGAGATGGAAAGAATACTTTGAGGAAAACCTAAAGACAATGGAAATGATCAAAACGAGACAATATATTTTACGGCGGAGCACCACATAGAAAATTCGAGTTATGAAGTAGTTCAAATAATAAAAAAACTAAAAACAGTAAAGCGACAGGACCGGCTGGAATTTCGGCAGAATTGTTGAAATATGGAGGACCCGAACTCTGAGGAAGAATCCATTACCTGTTAAAGTTGGTCTTATACCAGTTGGTCTTATACAGCCAATATATAAAAAAGGAGGTAACAGGGAATGCCAGAATTACAGATCAATTACATTGCTAAATGTAACATACAAAACCCTTTCTGACATTATGTACACTATATTGTCAGAATACTCCGAAAATATAATTGGTGATTATCAAAATGGATTCAGACCAAATAGATGGAGAACTGTCTCCCACGTTTGACATCAACATAGGGGTGAGACAGGGAGACGCACTTTCAACCATGCTGTTCAACGTAGTTCTTGAGGCAGTCATCAGAAAAACCAATGTAACCGGCCATATAAACACCAAAACAGTACAAATTACTGCATATGCAGACGATATCGCCATTATTAGTAAAAGCAAGACACGACTAATGGAAACGTTTAAGGAAATTGATCCTGAAGCACAAAAAAGAGGGCTTAAAATAAACGAAACCAAAACTAAGTACATAACCATCAAAAGAATACCTGAGAATGAAAATAATATAGTAAAAGAAATCATGAATGTGTTGCTTGTGTGAGTCCATTTCAAAAGGTGAAAGAAATAATAAGTTAGACTTACTCACAATCAATTTAATTTAACTAATCGGACGACCGGTTTCGCTTTCTACAATATGCAAAGCATCTTCAGGTCACGATACAAAGTTAAAATGCTGAAAACAATAATCCCATATTAGGGTGTTGTCTAATAAAGATAAAAACATAGGTAGGTGATACAAATTATATAAATTACAGTAATTATGCCAATATTACATGTCTGTGGTTTTATAAATGAATAAAATAATAATAATAAAATGTTTAAGCAGACAAGGTAAGACCCACAAATTGGTAACATCGTCTATTAAACTGTAATGAATCAATAAATAAATGAACAACTAAATAAACATTACTTACATGCCGGTACTCTATTAATTGATGGTTGAAAGAACATGGTTCAAACTATCTTGGATTGTTGATTGGAGAACTCAGGTTAACTATTGTAATTGTTTAACAGTAAACTGGGAAGTTCTTGAGGAGACAGATTTTATCCAATGAAGTAGAGATGAGTGGAATGTATTGTTTGTTTTATGAAAGTAATGTTCTATACCATTAATTTATTTAAAGTTATTTAAGTTTATTCTGGAGATATATTTATGAAATATGTGTTATTTATTGAGATTTTATGTTTTGTTCTGTAAGGTGACAGTTGTAAGACAATGAATAGGAATGGATGTATAGATTGTGTGGGTGTGCAACGTGCAACGTAACTCACTTGAGTATAGCGGAGTGTATAAGTTGAGCTGCCATACCTGCAATGCATGCTATATTGGTAGAACCTTCAGATCCTTCAATATTAGACTAAAAGAACATCTTAGATACATAGAACGGCCAACATCGGGTCAATCACACTTCTCCCAACATATCCGACATAAAAACCATAACTTTGATCCACAAACTGATTTCACAATCCTCCATACTTGCAACAAAGGCTTATTACTCAATAACCTGGAACATTTAGAAATATTAAAATCTCTGAAAAATCACACAGCTGAAACTTTAAATGCACAGTTAGAACTAGAGTACACACCAGTATACTCAGTACTGATATAAACTTAATATTAATAATTTTACCTGATCTCACTCCATTTCTGCTTTCCACACCAAAATCCATATACTTATATAATTGATTACCCAATATCTTCTTCCATATGAGGTTTTCCATACAGTATCCATTATCTTCATGCACATTTTCTGGAATTAACTTCAACATCATGGTCAAACTTTTTATTCCAGTATCCCATATACTTCCAAATACATTTGATATACTCCTCAGATTATTTGAATTTCTACATAAAGTTCAAAATACGGTCCCCATTGATTAAGTTTTTTGTTCACTGGATTCATTAACATATTACTTTAAACTACATTTTCCTAAAACTATATAAAACATCAGTATTGAACTGGTATGGTACCTCAACTTATTTAACCCAAAATTATTATTACACCCCATCCGGTTGCGAAATACACTCATTTTACAAAATATTTAACTTCAAATTAACACGTGGTTTGATTGTTCCCAACACAACATGGTAAATTCGTTCAGACTGGCAGTATTAATTAAATAGAATTTTGTTAATCCTAATAATTAGCAAATCTACATTTTCTAATAGAAATATTATATTTTAACTATAAACTGTTTTAAATTTAAAATTGTTAAAGTGTCACAGAAATTATTGTACAAACTCACCAATGTTCGTGTCGGTGTGAGGATACCTCTTCATGGTATTGGAAAATTGAAATAAGAATAATTTTACTTTACACCGGTTTAAATAGAGAACCTTTTACCTGTTGGTATAACCAATTTCCGGTCCCAACTGTCAGATATTAAAATTACCAACTAACCTTTGAATACTTAATTTTCAGTCAATTTCTTTAATTTTCTTTAATTTATAAATAATTTTATCAACAATGGTTTATTTGCTTATTATTTTCAGTTCCATATTAACATATCAGAATTTGAATAAATATTTAAAAATACTTATACACACCATGACAGATGACTCACACCAACAATTATTTTCAAAGAAAGTTTGTAATTTAGTTATACATTATACATTTTCAATACAAATGTACATATTTTAATTTAATTAACAAATAATCACTTAAGTTTGTTCTGTAACTTTGACTTAGCTGAGTTAGTTATCATAGCATAAGTATTACAATTATTTATATTGTTACATTGAAATCAATTATTTAAAGTTTGTTAAAGTATGCCAATATTAACACATCAAATAACTTTGATATCTAAAATTAAAATAATTTAGATTTTATTAATATCAGCTTGTCTCATAAACTGGATAACTTAACTTACAGCATTTAAAATAGAAGAAGAACTGTCACACTTTAACCTACATTTGTCAAGTTTACCTCTAAAATCTGATAAACAGCACATAAAAAACTCATTGTCTCCTAATAAGAAATGTAGTTCTTTGGAAATCCTCTCCTTTTATTTTTAATTTTTAATTAAATGTTTGTTTCGTCCCCCGTTTTTAAAGTGTTTTCTGTGTGTTTCTGTGTGTGTGAAAGTGTCTTAATTTAATTTTAACTTAAAATCTTTCGACTTTACAATAATTTGCCAGTTATTGCAACAAATTTATCAAAGAAATTTTGATAACTTCAAGTTTATACAATTGCACACCCACACAATCTATACATCCATTCCTATTCATTGTCTTACAACTGTCACCTTACAGAACAAAACATAAAATCTCAATAAATAACACATATTTCATAAATATATCTCCAGAATAAACTTAAATAACTTTAAATAAATTAATGGTATAGAACATTACTTTCATAAAACAAACAATACATTCCACTCATCTCTACTTCATTGGATAAAATCTGTCTCCTCAAGAACTTCCCAGTTTACTGTTAAACAATTACAATAGTTAACCTGAGTTCTCCAATCAACAATCCAAGATAGTTTGAACCATGTTCTTTCAACCATCAATTAATAGAGTACCGGCATGTAAGTAATGTTTATTTAGTTGTTCATTTATTTATTGATTCATTACAGTTTAATAGACGATGTTACCAATTTGTGGGTCTTACCTTGTCTGCTTAAACATTTTATTATTATTATTTTATTCATTTATAAAACCACAGACATGTAATATTGGCATAATTACTGTAATTTATATAATTTGTATCACCTACCTATGTTTTTATCTTTATTAGACAACACCCTAATATGGGATTATTGTTTTCAGCATTTTAACTTTGTATCGTGACCTGAAGATGCTTTGCATATTGTAGAAAGCGAAACCGGTCGTCCGATTAGTTAAATTAAATTGATTGTGAGTAAGTCTAACTTATTATTTCTTTCACCTTTTAGTAAAAGAAATCTATACTATTAAACGTGTGGATGCCTTCACATAATATCTGTGTACAGAAATCAATCAGAAGAATTACGTAAGTAGCGAAATGATTGCACGTATTTCCAGTGGAAATCGTTCATACTATGCCAATAAAATATTGATGACATGAAAATTATGAGACAAAAGAACCAAAATGACTATCTACAGAACATTGATTAGACCCGTAGTAACCTATGGTTGTGAAACCTGGGTAATGTCGAAAAAAGAGGAAGCCCAACTCAGGACATTCGAGAGAAAGATACTGAGAAAAATATATGGCCCGGTGCAAGAGGAAGACACTACATGGAGAATCAGGAAAAACGACGAGGTTAATGAACTGAATGATGGGTATGACATTGTAAGATTTGTTAAAAGTCGAAGACTGTCATGGCTGAGACATGTTCAGCGACAAGAAGACACGAAAACGACAAAGAAGATGTTACAGTGGAATTTGGTAGGAAGGCGGAAAAAAGGAAGGCCCAGGACGAAAAGGTTGGATGACGTGGAAGACGACCTGAAATCCATGAATATAAGACAATGGAGGAGAAGGGCCCAAGAGAGATCTGAATAGAAGGACATAGCCAGACAGGCAAAGACCCATCCAGGTTTATGATGCCAAAAGAAGAAGAAGAAGTCTGCCAATATAACAGTACATTTTTCATAACTAATGTTGTTAATCAGAGATTAATTGACCTTTATTGCAGTTATTTCTGCCTGAGAATCTCTTTTCATAACTTGTGCAGAGCATTTAATGAACATTATTGGCGACAATATACCACTCTGTGGTACTCCTCTTCTAATTTTAATTTATTCTTCTATGCGCTATTTAATGTTTTATGATAACTATTTTATATTCATTTTTCTCTACAATTAATTGTGCGATAAACGAAATGAATAAAAATATTTCATGAAATTTTCCATAACCTGGCCTACAATGCAACATGCGGTATAGTGTATAAAAGTTTTACCAATTTTATTCTAATATACTAGAAACTTCAGATTATCAAAATGTAATCTTAAAAAGGAGTCTCCCCCTACAAATTCCTGCCGCAAAAATATATTCGTATCGCCAATCCACGGCATTTTTCACTCAAACTATAACTTTTCCTGATCTCCTTTAAGCTCTTTTACGTATTCCCAAGAATCCCCAGCCTGGCCGCTGTAGAATTTTCCGTGATGCAGAATTTATGTCGAAAATATTTTTAACAAAATCCAATATTGGAGAATTCTGGAAGGATAGATTTTTCCATTTGGCTTGGTTTTGTTGTGCTTGAAAGGCCTCTAATCTTGAAAATGTAATTTCTATAAAAAATATCGGCATTTATCCCATGCGAGGTGACATCTTTCTCGCGTGATTTAGAAAAAATTGGCTTTTCTGTTCCGAAAAGATTGCACATATTTGTCTCAATTCTGGAAGGATGTTAGTTTGTCAGTGTCTATATTAAAGTGAAACCAGTTATTGCTTTATTTGCTACATTTTTCCAGTCTTTATCCCATTTAGTTCGCTGGAATTCTACAGAATTTTGTAAATAGTTCTAGTTGATGGTTGTAATAAGTGTAATTTGTTTTAATTTATTAAGAGAAAAAAAAAAAGTATATAGAAATCAAAAAAGAATGTTTAATATTCTAAAATACGTGATATGAGAGGTGTTAGTTAAATTTTAAAGAAAAAAAATAAAAATAAATGGCAGTCGTTGTTATCAAAATTTGATTTACTGTTATTAAAAATGGACGTCGTAAAAAGCAATAGTTTTCGCTAAACACAATGAAAAATTAGTGCACCAACAAATTGTTCAGTTATTCCCACATTTACGATTAAGTAGTTGGTTAAATGATGGCTTTCCTAATCGTATTTCCCATAAGCTTTTATCTTGTGTCATATCAATATTAATCCTCTTTACCGACATATCCTGTGTAAGTGTCTCCACCTTAATCTATGCTCTCTCATTTTGGCAATAAATGGTGCCACCGTAAACTTCCTCTGATATATTTATTGTTAATTGTATCCTTTTTTGTTACTTCCGTCATCCATCTCAGTATTCCCATTCCGATCACATGCATTCGTTGTTCCTCTTTCTTTTTAACTGCCCCCTACATTCAGTTTCGCGAATCATGGCTGGTCTTTTGGTAGTTTTAAAGATATTTTTTTCTTTTATTGTCATTGTGATCTTGCTGCCCCACACCAATCATTTCCTTCGACTGCATCCATCCCATCTAACTCTACTGCATCTCTCTCTTCAGCCCTAATCCCCCGGAGGGAGTGAAGATGCTAAATCCCCCGATTTAGCATCTTCCAAAATAACATATTTTTCTTTGTTTGAGTCTCATCTTCGATATGGCCTTTTTTTGGGGGGGTTCTAGTATAGCTGCCCAATCTGATGTTATTTTTAAATTACAAAAAGGAGCAACACGGTATCTTCTTGGCCTCAGTAGAATAACACATTGCAGAATCTAATTCAAAAATCACGGGACTTCAACTCTTCCCTCTTTATATATTTTAGAAACTGTTTGCTTAATTTGTAAACGCCTACATGTTTTTTCAGCAAGACCTAATCATGTCTACTCCACCAGAAATTTAACCTTTGATGTGTATTTAGCGATCCCGTACCGTAGAGTTAGTAAAGAAATCAATATTATATTCGGCAAAAAAATTAGAAAACCATCTCCCTTTCCAACTTAAATCTACAACTTCTTTTCTTATGTTCCGTAAATTGACAAAAGCTTATCTATCTGGAAGACCATATTATTCAGTAGAAGAGTTTCTTAACGAATAACTAAGGAATTATAATACGTTTAGGTACAAGCAACCAAACTATTTATATATATATATATATATATATATATATATATATATATATTTGGGTATCACATGCAGCAACTTAAACTTATTAGTTCGTAAGTTTTTACTATGCAATTTGCAATTTAATTAAGTTTTGCAATGGATTGGATATTTTATTATCTTTCATTTTGTGATATTGACGATTTATGTAATTTTAGTAAATTTTAATTGTTATTGTTATTTTTTTGTCCATAATTTTGTACAATTTTCCATGTGACAATAAAGCATTTTTCCATTCTATTCTCTACAAAAATGTGGCAGGAATAAGAATTTTTCAGTTGCAAGTTCTAGTCGGCTTGAGTGTTGTGCATATTTGCTAACTTTTTTATATTTAAATCAGAGGAAAGGTAACTTCAAAGAGTATTTCTGCGACAATAATGCGATTCTAAACACTTTAAAGAGCTAACGTATTTTATAACACCTTGTTATCCCTTATTAAAGTTAGAAATGCCACCTCCTGAGCAACATCACCGTAGATTGCACATGTGTGAAGGATATTTTGTATTTTAGAATAAGTCGAAAAGCCCGTTCACATCCTTGAACATCCACTCCGAAAATCGAAAACAATTGCAATAACTTTATTTTTTAGTACTCGAATACATAATTTTGCTTTATGTTTTTAGCTAGATACACGTTGTGTAAAATGAAGCTACATTATACCGTCGTATTTTACCTAATATATGTCTGGTATTTCCATGAAGAGCAAATTCCTAGAGAGCTTGCGGAATTTTCAAAGTATGTTAGACATCAAAGAATGCACGTATGTGGTTTCTACATGTTTAAATATTTTGAATAGTTTGTTTATTATTAAAGAATTGAACTAACTTCTTGTAAAATCACTTAATAAAGAAGAATTTTGGTTACTAATAATGGACACTAATAACGAAAATTTAAGATTGCTATGAAGATATTTTCGTGTAACATTTTACTTTTGTAATTAACATTAAAAGGAATTAAAAGAAATTAAAAGGACGAAAAAAGGATTGTATTGGAAATAATGTCAGCAAATAAGCATTTTTTGATCATCATCATAATCACCCAGGCCTTTGCGTCCACTGCTGGACATAGGCCTCCCTCATTAATATTTTTTTTTATTATTCGTTATTAATAATGTGCCAACAGTGGTGGAAGCTAATTAAAAAATTTATCTCACTCCTTTTAACTGTTTATTACCAGAATGTTGGAGTTATTAGTACGGAACTCTTTGATCTACTTGGTAGATCAAAGTTTTTAGTAGTTTTTCTACAAAAGATTTCAAAAAGCGTAAAATCTGCAAAAACATATCCAAGAGCGGAGTTACCTAAGACAATAATATTAAACACAAAAGTAAAAACGAAAGACGATATGAACAAATGAATAGAATCATCCACAAAAAAAAACAAAATTAACCAAATAGCAAAATAGTTTTGGCTTCAGGACCAATGTATTGAATTAGAATCCCTGACAATAGAAACAATAGAAAAAAACTCGCGAAGAAATAATTCAACGCTGACAAAACACAAGAAACTGTTTTGCAAAAATGGGGAATTTGAGATAGTAAAAGATCAACAGCCTATGCTCTTGGATGTTCTGGACCAGAAATTACTATCAGTGAGGTCATCCATACAACAAAACGACTAAAAAATAATAAAGCATTGGAGCCAGGAAACATATACGCCGAAATACTAAGACTATTCGAACGTGATGAATTTAAATTCTTAAGAAGTCTACTTAGTAAAATTTATGAAACCAGTAAATTGCCTTGAGACTGGATAGATTCTGCTTTTATGCTTCTGTCTAAGAAAAAATATCACAGGATGATAAGCTTAATGAAATGAGCCATGCTCTTAAAGTTCTTTTTGATGTGATTCACAGAAAACTTGACGAAAACATGAGTTCATGTTCAGTTTGGCTTTAGAAACAAATTTGGAACATAAGAAGCATTATTTTCTCTACAAGTTTTGATATAAATAGTTCAGCATATAAATTAATATGTCTATGAATGTTTTGTTAATTACGAGAAAACATTTGATAAAGTGTATCATAAATTGATTCAAATATTACAGGAATCTGATATCGACGACATATATATATATATACTACTACTACTAAGGATTTTCACAGTTTTCACTGTCTTCCTTCACTCAACCGTTTTCTCCAATTTTCCCTGTCATTCCAGTCTCCATCTCGCAGGGTTCTTTTCTCCATAGCCTCGTCGATTTCATCTCTGAATGACTTTCGGGGTCTTCCTCTCTTTCTTCTTCCAATCGGGCTCCATTCTGTGATTTTGTTTATCCAGCGTCCTCTGTCCGCTCTTCTGACGTGGCCGTACCAGGATAGTCTCTTCTCCTCTATATAGTCGATTATGTCTGATTGCACTCCCATTCTCCGCTTAATCTCTGCGTTTTCAATTCTGTCTCTTTTTGTAAGTCTACAGCTTCTCCTCAGGAACTCCATTTCTACTGCTCTTATTCTACCTCTATTTCTCTTGTTTATTGTCCAGTTTTCGGACCCATATGTCAGGATACTTCTTGTCAGGGTGTTATATATTCTCTTTTTTGTCTTTATCGTAATGTTCTTATCCCACAACACTGAGTTTAGTTGTCTTATACAGTTTCTTGTTTGTCTCAGTCTGTTGTTTATATCTTCTTCTGTTGTTCCCTGGTTCGATATTATGGTTCCTAAATACTTGAATTTATCTGTTCCATTTATTTGTCTTCCCTCGTCTATCTCTAGGTTTCTCATATCCTTGTTTTCTGTTGTTAGGTATTCGGTTTTCTCCAAGTTTATTTCCATTCCGTTGTTTTTATATTCTTCTTCTAGTTTTCTGAGCATAAAGCTGAGATCTTCTTCATCTTGTGCGATGACTACTTGATCGTCGGCAAAACTTAAGGTGTATAGGTATTCGTCTCTTACTGGTATGCCCATTCCTTCGCACTTTCTCCTCCATGGTTTGAGTGTCTTTTCCAAGAATATTTTAAACAGAGTAGGGGACGTAGCACAGCCTTGTAGAAGTCCTTTTGTCGTCTTAAATGGATTGTAGGCTTTATTTCCACATTTAATAGCTACTTTGTTTTCTTTGTATAGTGCTTTAACTGCTTTTATTAGTGTTTGTCGGATTCCGAGATCATTCATTGCTTCCCATAATTTGACTCTAGGTATTGAGTCATATGCTTTCTTTAGATCAACAAAGGCCAGATGGACCGGTCTACCTTTTGCCATTTTCTTCTCTATCAGTTGTTCTAATGTGTACGTATGATCTAGGCATGATTTTCCTACTGTGAACCCTGCTTGGTCTTCTCCAATTTTTCCTATTATTTCAGTTTCTAGTTTTTCTTTAATAATTTTCCCGTAAAGTCTACCTACTGATGATATTATACTAATTCCTCTATAGTTTTCACATTTTTTCCTGTTTCCTTTCTTATGTATGGATGTGATGTATGCTTGTGTCCATTCCGCAGGTATTTCTTCTCCATTTAGTCCTCTTTCGAACATTCTATGTAGCATGCGGAATAACTTTTCCGTTCCGTTTTTGATTAGTTCGTTTGGTATTCCTCCGGGTCCTTTGGCTTTTTTGTTCTTCAATGTCTAATATATATATGCCTAATCAAAAACTTGGACCTAGAACAGAAAGCCTTTATACGAGTAGGCAATGAAACCTTACAATAATTTCCAATAAAATGGAAAGTTCGAGAAAGATGCGTTTTATCCCTAAGATTATTCAACATATTCTCTGAA
Organism: Diabrotica undecimpunctata; assembly: GCF_040954645.1. Lineage (NCBI taxonomy): Eukaryota > Metazoa > Arthropoda > Insecta > Coleoptera > Chrysomelidae > Diabrotica > Diabrotica undecimpunctata. The sequence continues at coordinate 8,464,836 of NC_092804.1, forward strand.
ACGTTGTACATTACTGAACTTTGGCGATAATTACAGAAAACTACTCTCTATCTTGAGGTGTTCCTAATAATGAATGAGTGTCCAATTCTGTGTCCACGAAAATTTTCTTCTTCATGAACCCCGTTTTCCTTCTACTTTCCCTTCTATTATGAGTCGTAGAAAGTTGCATTTTTCTCCGGTGTAAATATGCCCTAGATAACTCTATTTTCTATTTTTTACAATGTTTAGAGGCTCTCCCTTTCATTCTTTGAAAAACCAACATCTCAAGGCTTTTATCCGTCGCATACTTGTAATTCCAAGAGTCCATCTTTCCACTGCAGGTAACAGTATGGAACAAAAGAATGTCTTTACACATCGATATCGGATATATAATGATAAGATAGAGTTTATTGGTAATTTCTTCATTCTTTGAAAAGCGCACCTAGGAGACTCTATACGATTTTATACTTCGACCTCGTGGTCAAGTTAGTGTTTATTCCTGTCCATGTGAAGCATTTCCTCTTGCTCTTTTTCTATATGATCCACCAATGAAGATTTTTCCATTTGTTTGTTTCGAGATTCTCTCCCAATTTCGTTCATGATCTAGTCCTCTGCATCCCTATGAACTGCAGCCTTTGGTACTCCCAGAGTTACAGCCCGTTTGTTTGATCCTCCATTTGCAAGTTGCATTTGCTTTTTGATTGCCTTCGACGCCCTGATTACCTAGTATCTAGATAAGCTCAACATTGTTCCTGTCTCCAAGTTCATTCAGTTCTTTAATGCAGTATCACACCAGCCTATAGGTCACTTTTTGACACGCCAGTGCCATCAGTGCCGCTTGACTCTCAAAAAATATATGGTCTGCTCTTTTTCAAGAGCTCTTTGAAAATTTTCTTTTGCACAATGCAGTATCGTATAAATATCTGCTTGAAAAATGGTGCAGCTCCCGTTTGGTGGCAAAACTTTCGCTAGTTGTTGGATTATTGTAGTATATTCCTACCCCCACACCCTCTGTAGTTTTGTATCCATGTGTATACCAGATCCTACCCTGTTGTTTATGGTACTCCTTCTTTTTCCATAAATTCCTATCTGTAATAGGTCCTGTCTTTCATACATTCCTGTCTTGTGATACTCATATGCCTTGTCGGTTCATTGCAAAGTTTTAGTGATTGTTTTATTCTGTAAGCTTCCAATCTTGCTTCTCCTTGTATTATCAATTGCAAGGAAGGCAGACTTAGTAGAGCCTCCATAACTGCTGTTTTAGTAGTACGCATGGCACCAGTTGTCTTCATATATGCGTCTTTCTACCGCCTTAGGAGGATCTTATGTAATACGCACCTGAACGTGAACATAAGAACTTGAGTCTAAATATGATATATGTTTTACATCTTTCTCTGTGAAGTTAAAGCTTGGACTTTAAGACAACTAGAAGCTTTCAAAATATTGTAATATCGCCGCATGCTCATATATCGACCAATCCACAAACAACACAGTAAAACAACGCAAAAAATCTGGAAGATATGCATACTGTAAAAATCAGACAGATATTGTAATAAAAGCATGTGATGCACAACGACAAGTATCAAAACTGTCAGTTGATTTTGCAAGTAAAGTTAGAAGGCAAAAGAACAAAAAGAAAGACGGTGCCTACAGAAAAATCAATTTGTAGAGGTGGCTTAAAAGACGAATCGACTGATAATTTGTCAAATTTGTCTTTTCTTTCTTTTTATGAAGTAAAATTATTATGACTTGTTCCATTGTTCCAATATGTTATAACAATATCGTGGCAAAAACAGAAGTTGAAAAGTAGTTTCATTTTCTCAATTAATTTTTGTCTTATATTTTATATTAACCTGGAGCTCTATTATTTTTCCTGGAATAAGTCCTGCAAAAATTTCACTTAAAATATTTTAAAATAAAACAAATCTCTTTTTTATTGCCACATTTTGTTTTTTCTTGGGTCTCTCAAAACTTACATAATAACAATTTAGGTATATTTAAATTAAATCAATTGATAAATGTAAAAAACTTGATCCACGTTCAGTAAACTTTCCAGTGAACCTCCCTAGTAACTTAATATGTGCTTCTGCACGATTTACCTTATCTCGAATTTGCAATTTTCCATCCTTTCCTCATTTTTATTCAAGTCTTACTCTATAGACCGTGTTTGCTTACAGGATTTGAGCGTGTGTTTACGAAATGCAAATTATTTCTTTTGACCTTGGGCCTTGATGTACACTTTGGCGCTTTTACATGTGTCTCTAGCGTTATTTCATTGTAGCTACGAGTGGCACTAAAAGCGCTGACACGCGTTTTAACATTTGTTGATAAGATAAAAATAAAAAGGCTCTAAAATACACATCTGCTGCAGAGTGAACATATTTTGCTGTATATAAATATATATATATATATATATATATATATATATATATATATATATATATATATATATATATATATATATATAGTAAACTCTTAAATATTGGGGAAATCTGCAAGAAAGACTAATGAGTATCAATTGTTTCGCCGAACGTTTTCGCCAAACAGAATTAATTTGGCTTCTTCAGGGCTGAAAGAGAATAAATTATAATTAGCTACCATATATTATCTATTAAAACATTATTGATCTTACCATAACTTAGAATTGTAGAGTTAGAATATTAAAAAACTTTGCTAGTAACATAGTGGTGTTTTTTGTTACTATGTGCAAAAAAAGTTTTTTTAAGGTTTGAAATGTATGGTAGCTTTGAATTTAACACGCAAAGGTTTACCCAAGGTTAATCGAAAAACCCAATGTAACTACATTTAAAAGGAGGTAATTCTTTGAATTGTCGGCAATAACTAAATTTTTGATTTTTAGAAAGTTTAAAAGTGAGGTTCTGTTTTAGCCAGAACGCAAGCGCTGACAAATTCAGTAGTAAATCTTTATGTCGTTAAGGTCCATTGGTAAAAACGGTATCAAAAACCGACCCATTCTGGTAGATACCTTAACTACCACTCATATCATAATAATTCTACCAAAGTCAACTTAATCAAACAGATGAAAAATAGAGTAATAAAACTATCAGATCCTTCATTTCATACAAAAAACCTACAAATCCTACAGAAACTCTTTATTTCAAACGCTTATCCAACACCATTAGTGAATAAGATTTTGTTTAATACTATCCATAACGAAGATATTTCACCTTCCTTCGCGACTAACAATGCTGATCCTGATGTCTTAAGTGGGAACCCAGTCTCGGATACTCCTATCAACAAATATTTTTCATTACCATATTTCAGAGATATCACTCCGGGGTTAACAAGGATTCTAAAAAGTGTTGAAAATAGCTTTGGTAATAATAATAACAACATTAAACTTAATGTGGCTTGTAGATCAGCCCTAACAATTAATAATCTTTATTCTAAGATAAAAGATAAGACTCCCATAGATAGGCTTAGTAACATTGTCTACAACATTCCATGTCTCTCTTGCAACAATTCCTACATCGGTCAAACATCTCAATTATTGAAATCACGTATTACACTACACAAAAGTGATTCTCGACTTCACCCTGACCGTTGTGCATTAGCCAAACATGTCCATTCCACTGGTCATCTCATGGACTATACGAACACTACAATTCTCCACCGTGAGAACAATAAATCTAAAAAAGAGTTCATTGAAATGTCTTATATTTTCCTTAACGATTTCTCCATTAATGTTAAGAGTGGCATTAATAATCTAAGCGATATATACCACTTCTTACTTAAATCAGATACCAAGAACAATACAACATCACAGATAACTAACTTGACTGATATATCCATTAACAACTAACCTACCTTTATAATTAATTTTCATTAACTAAAAAAGATAACATTCCCTTGCTTTTCTTAGATACATCTCAATAAGATATAATAATACATGAACAATAGAATATAATTAAATAAAGAAAATCAAAATAATATTTCCCTATACTGGGATTTAATTTTATTCGTTTTTACCAATGGACCTTAACGACATAAAGATTCATAAGAACTACTGAATTTGTCAGCGCTTGCGTTCTGGCTAAAACAGAACCTCACTTTTAAACTTTCTAAAAATCAAAAATTTAGTTATTGCCGACAATTCAAAGAATTACCTCCTTTTAAATGTAGTTACATTGGGTTTTTCGATTAACCTTGGGTAAACCTTTGCGTGTTAAGTTCAAAGCTACCAAACATTTCAAACCTTTAAAAAACTTTTTTTGCAGATAGTAACAAAAAACACCACTATGTTACTAGCAAAGTTTTTTAATATTCTAACTCTACAATTCTAAGTTACGGTAAGATCAATAATGTTTTAATAGATAATATATGGTAGCGAATTATAATTTATTCTCTTTCAGCCCTGAAGAAGCCAAATTAATTCTCTTTGGCGAAAACGTTCGGCGAAACAATTGATACTCATTAGAGTCTTTCTTGCAGATTTCCCCAATATTTAAGAATTTACTATTAAACTTATCTGCAAAGATTAAATTTCTTTTCTATATATATATATATATATATATATATATATATATATATATATATATATATATATATATATATATATATATATATATATATATATATGTTTGTGTGTATGTGTATGGAATCTAGATCTCTTGAGAAAGAATCTTTTTGTCACATAGCTTTGTTTGAAAGAAGTTCTTTGATTAGTTTAGATAAAAGCAAACTGAAATTGAAAATTAAAACAAAATCACGTCAAACTAAATATATTAGTGGAAACGAGGTTTTTAATATACGAAGAAATCAAAAGGTTGTAATGGACGTCAATATCAGAAATAATGTGTTGGTTACACTTAAGCTAAAATATTATATTATAAAGCTTATTATTATAAATTTTTTAAGCGAAGACTTAACGTACGATTAATGCAATAAAATAAGTTTGTAATTTAGTCTCGTTTTTTCAGAAACTTTTTGAGCTTCTAGACAACAGCTAGAAAATAATCAGTACCCTCTTTAAGAATAGTAAGATACAGATCACCTATAGAAGTGTTATTCAGTAAATAATGCCTCAAATAATCGCAGAATTCTTCTTCTTCAAGTGCCATCTCGCACGCCGCGGCGGATGTCGGCAATTATCATAGCCATTCGGACTTTTGAGACGGCTGCTCTGACAATTTCGCGCAGCCATGACATTCTACGGCTCCCTATGCTTCTCTTTCCTTGGATCCTTGCCTGCATAATCAGTTGGAGCAAGGTGTATTTCTCTCCACGTGTAATATGTCCGAGATATTCCAATTTTCTTGTTTTAATTGTATTTAAAATTTCTATTTCTTTATTCATCCTTCTCAGAACCTCTTTGTTTGTGACGTGTTCTGTTCACGATATTTTTAAAATTTTTCTATACACCCACAGCTCGAGTGATTCCAGTTTTTTCATTGATGTCGCATTCAAGGTCCAAGATGCCATTCCATAAAACAAAGTCGAAAAAACATAGCATATTACCAACCTAACTCTTAGTTCCAATTTTAAATCCCCTATAATAAGTGTTTAATAGTCCATAAAAGCTCATATCAAGTGGTTGTGCCTTATGAGTACAATGTGGCGGAAAGGAAAATAATATAACACTATCAGATTTCGCATATGTCATCACTTCAAGGCCTTTATGACTACCGTATCCATCTAAAAGTAATAAAACTTTTTTTTAGTTGGCCTTACAAACTTGACAAAATGCTTCATTCATTGGATAAAAACATTAGAGTTCATCCAGACAGTTTTTTTTGTGAATCCGACAGCTCCTACAAGTTTATTGTCCATTAGCTATAACTTTATATTTTTCTGTGGAAAATTATTCCTGTTGGCACTAAGGTCCCGACAGCATTCATACAACATCTTCTTCTAAATGTGCCTATCTTCTAGAGATGTTGACGACCACATTGACCCATCTTATTATATTCACAGCAGCTCGAAATAGATCTGTTGACTTTAGACCAGTCCACTTCCTAAGATTGGCCAGCCAGATTGTACGTCTACGTCCAGGGCCTCTCTTACCACTGTTAAATGTTGACCTCGTGCTGCGCTTTGACAAAACTCCGTCTTGCTTTCTTCCCTTACTCGCAAAAATCCTAATGTTTTGCGTATGGACAATGAATAAGCCCGATTCATCTATGTTCCACATTTCATGTAGTTCAAAATTAATATTGCAATATATGTGTAAAGCTTTCGAAGTATAATCTAATTTGTGCTTTAATTAAAGACCTTGCATGTGCAGCTGACGTTAGGAAAATTGAGAAATTTCCCTAAATCCTCTTAACTAATCTCAGCCTGTCATTTTGGTTTGATACGAAAATCTATAGGGAATCCTTTTTGACTCTGTTACTTCGTAAGCCAATCTTCTGACTGCAGCTATTGTCACACCAACCAACCTGCTTTCTAAACCCTTAAGGTGTTCAACCATTTCCATTTCCAAATCTTGACTAAACGTAGCCTTATATCTGCCCATATAGCCTTTTTTCCATCCCTTAGGTTTGAAAGAGCACGGCGGCTAAGCGTCGTAGATAGAACAATGTAGGACTTAGATGCTAAAAGCGAACCCATTATTTTTTCTCGGACAGCTAATATGGCCTGCTTCATTTCATTTTTATCCCAAGATTACCTTGAATATTTACGTGTATAGTGTCCCGTATCTATAAACAAAATAAACTAATAATTATGAATATAGTTTGAACTGAGATCCCTGTTGCCCGATGCACTGAGGCAAAATTGAATTAGTCTCTCATAGAAGAAAACATAAACCCCCTTTTAAAGTGTATGTCACTTGACCCCCTTTGTATTTTAAATTATAACACTAACATTTATTCTTGCTAAGAGGTTGAATATTATAAGCTAAATATATTCACTGAAAGTCTCTTTGAAAACAAAATTGACCTGTATTTCGGATTTATATGTACGAAGATATTAACGGTGAGAAGGTTTTAAAATATCACCCTGTACAGGCAGATATAATAGATTAGTATATAGGTATTTAGTAAATAACAAATATAAAAAGATGAAAAATAACTACAACAATTTTAATATATTGTAACCAATTCGTTGTAAATATGCGGTTTTTACTATGAATATAATGAATGATCTTGCATTTTCCTTAATAAAAAAGTGGTGTTTTAAATATGTATCTCAATCTATACAGTAACAGTCGACATATTTTGCATTTAAAATGTAGTGTTATCGTCTAATTCTGAAAATTTCCTGACGATAAAGAGTACCAACGAGGAGGTACTTAGAATTAGAAATACAGAGGGAACCTTTTCTTCTTCTTTCGGTGCCGTGCATGTGTTCAAGCGTTGCCTATTTCCATGACAATATTATTAAACCTTTCTCGGTTGTGTACTGCGTGGAAAACTTGGTCTACACCCAGACCAGTCCAACCTCTTATATTCCGCTTTTACTACCGATACATCTCTTGTCTTCTACTTTTTCCTGGAAAATCAATATGGTATTTACCACTTCTTTGGACATTGCATGTTCATAATATTAGGTTCAAGAGCTATTTAGCCAGCCAATTGTTGAAAAGTAAAAACAGTTTATAAAAACTTTTATACTTCCTTTAAATTGATATCTTCTCTCTCTCTCTCTCTCTCTCTCTCTCTCTCTCTCTCTCTCTCGAATAGCGCTACAGCCCAAATGCAGCCTTGGCCTCTTCCAAACCATGCCTTCAACCTTCTAGGTCTAGCAAACTTTACGCGCCCACTGCCACTTCATCCTTCCCACCTTTTCTCTGTCCATCCTTTTGGTGTTACGCCCTGCATTTTAGTATCTAGGGCTCTTTTTGGTAATCTTGCTGTCTCCAACATGTGATTTTGGAAAAAAATCACATGTTCCAGTTTTTTAAGAAGTGAAGCTTTAAAGTTTGCGTCCCAGTGACCCAACTTTCAACCTCAAATAGTCAGTCCTAAGAAGCGTTTCAGAACATAATTCGAAATATGAGATGCAGTTTTTTGTTCGAGTGGCAGAGAGTTTTAATTCCAGTTCCTAACCACAGAAAATTTAAAGTAACTTTAGTGCAATCCAGGAGGGAAGAACCTTTTCTTTTTTTTTGTTTGTCCATTTGTCCAGGAGATTGATGTAAGTACCCCTTTGTTTCATTTTTTTAGTTGCCCCAATTTAATCTCACTGTTTCATTCACTTCCTCCGCGACTCCAGTTCTCCAAATAAATCCTGAGCGCCGTTCGCTTAAGTTTCGATTTGTTTTGCTTGCCCTATCTCCACCCAATAATTTCTGTCCCCAATTTTCAACCTCCCATAGTAATACCCTATGTGGTAGGCAAAATAATTCGTTACAAATTCAACTCTGCGACTGTTTCCCCTAGCTCTTGCCTGTGTTAACTTTTTGGTCTTTCGAATATTAATTTCTATCCGGTCTCTTCTGATCCTGTTTTTAATTGTATAAATTGATGTAAATTTATATCTTACAGTTTCCTATTTCGTTCATTCACTCAATTTTCTAAACTTCTCATTGAAAACAATATTGGTGATGATAAAAAAGGATTAAACATGGACACACGCTTCATGGTAAGGTGCCCTTTATAGCAAGTTTAAAATAAAAAACAAATAATACAGGCAATGGTTCTTCTTCTTATTTTTTTTCTTCTTTTTATGTAGACATGACTCTATCTGTTTTTCAATGTGCCTTTAGTAAGTTGATATTCCATCGTTTTCCTGGTCTTCCTACTAATCGTCTTCCTATTGGAGAACCGTCTCTTGCCACCTTTACTACTCTATTTGTTGTTATTCAGCTTATATGATGTACCAGTTCATGATGTGTTCCACCTTGCATCTACATCGTATATGTTTTCATCTCTGCTGTTTCTAACATACTTTTTGTCTTCTCTGTGTCAGGTCGTGTTTCTGCTGCGTATGTTGGTCTAATGACTGATTGGTCTGATGACTGATTTGTAAATTCTGTTTTTCATTTCTTTCCCAATATTTTTATTTCTCCATATTGTTTCATTCATATAACCTGCGTCTCTGTTTAAATATTTAAACTAGATATTTAAACTCCATCACTTATTCTATTATCTGACCTTACAGCTCCAAGTTACGTCTTAGTAAATTTTCTTTTATAACCATTCATTTTGTATTTTTTGGAGAAATTAACATGTTTGAGATAGTAGTGTCGTCTTCATAACAGAATATTTTAAGTTGTTTTTCTCCTATTTGGTATTCTTTTTTAGTTCTTACTTTTTTATTATTTCATCCATAATCAGGTTAAACAGAGAAATAGCATAAAAGGAAAGATAGTAGTAAATGTAACGTTTTATGTCAAACGTCAAATGTCACATATTATGTCACGCTTTATGTCAAATGTCAAATAAATGTCACATAGTATGCTACGTTCTAACTACGACAGTCAAGAATGTAGATTTTTTATGCCAAATTAAAAATGGTGAATTCGTGTGATGTCAAGATAAATATGTCGCTCTCACTCTTACAAATCTAAGAGGTACTTCTCTCTCTAACACATTGATTTTCCTATTCTGGTAGTGAGGACTGCTTTGGTTCTCTACTACAAATTAAGAGGAAGTTGCCAGATGTATTAGGCTATGCAATTTTTAATGTATTAAGTATTTAACTTTTACTTGACCTCATCATTCTTTTCTTCAGTAGGGTTATGAAGGCTATAATTAAATAATGTCCCTTTTACTCTCAGGATACACATTCGGAAATTTATCGTAGGAAAGTCTTTTAGGAGATATTTGATTTTTTTGTAGAGGAGCTGTACTACACAGTTAATGACTTCGTGGTTTGGCAGGGCATTCGAAGCGACGAGTCAAGCAAAACCTTTTTGATTTTTTTAGTGCTAAAACAGAGAAAGTATATACAATTAAAAGATGAAAAACGTAGTACTTTGGGTAAGTCATTAAAAAACCTAAATACCAACTACTAATATTCGAGAAATAGTCACAAGAAAGCTATTGATTCAGCGTAAGAAACTATCTTGAAGCCACTGTTGATAGGGAAACGTTCCATGATATTGTTGTCATGATATAAGGCAACAGGCACTACAAGAAGAAGAAAACCGTGTACTTATACCATTAGTAATAACATATAAAATGTTCTATCTATCAAGGTGTCTATTTTGAATGTAAAATTCTCGTTCGTTTTAGATATATTTCGATTTTCGATTATCTATTATTCGATTATCTATTTAAATAGAATTTATATTTACTCTTTGATCAATGTCATTAAAAGTTTGTCTAAAGAAATAGATTTTAAAGAATAGAAAAGTTAATATAGTAAAAACGCTTGGTATGAAATATATTTTTTACAAAATTGCTGCTGTATAGGTAAAGATATATAAGAAATTTGTAAAAAATAACTATTTATAGGAAACTTGCTAGATCATAAACCGAATAAACTTTATATATAAATGAATATTCAAGCACTCGCTTAACATTTTGTTGCTAAAGTTCATCGTTTTTCCATTATTAGGGTTGCCTTTCAAACATAGTACTCAAAATAAAGATTCAATTTAATTAAATAGTTATTGTAACCCTAATGATGTTGAAATTTAACTTGGTATTATAAAAATATAAAACATTTGCAGATAGCAGAAGGTTTTAAAGCCACGCAGGTAAGTCGTTTGTGGCCGATTCAAACCACTCGATTGATCGTCTCAAAAATGTTTGTCCGTGTCAGTCTTTTACATAGTATGCTTTATTGAAGAAATGTTTAGTTAAATAAGAAACACTATTATATATGTTTTCGTGAAGAAGATCTCCAATTACGGAAAAAAAACAGAGCAATTAAGTATAAAATTGTGGATTTATAAACGTAATCCATGTGATTATATCCTTAACTCTCTTTATTAGTCATATATTTGAAATCTCAAAACTATTATTCTTCTGATACATTTTATAATCAATTTTTGTTGCTTTGAAACCAAAACAAATTTTATCTGCGACTCTTTTATACTGACAACTTCAAAAATTTATTCATCGTCATTATCAGTAGTACTATAGCTCTAGTTCGCCCCAGAACATCATGTTTCCACCATAGTATCGGCCTGCTTCTACTTTTATTTTACTTAAACATTGATTATGTAGTTCATCTCGAAGGGTATTTTTCATTCGCTTTTGACAGGGATCTTCCCGTCTTAGCCTAGCTCTTTCCTGTCATCTGATATTTCTTAATATTTTTTGTAGACCTGAAAGTTCATCTGATATAATAAATATTTTTAATGACATCCTCGTCAATACTTTTGTTAGTAGTATTAGAAATGTTAAAATTCTGTCAGGGATTGTATTCTATGATCGTATTCTTACGAAGATCGCTCTTTTTACGCTATCTTCAAAAGTTTGTGCTTAGGCTTTTTTTTACTGTATTTGGGTTTGTAATCGCTTTCGACTTCTTCTTTCCTCCATTTTGCCTTGGGCTACCAGTCCCCCTTCTTAACGACACGTAGATGGGGGGCATATTGAAAGAATGAAAGACGAGAGGTGGACAAAAAAATTGCTTGAGTAGAAACTACGGACAGACAAGCGAATCTGGGGAAGACCCCCATGCAATGGACGGATGGTTTCCAAAGAATTGTGACCAATTGGATAGCAGAGCAGAAATAGATGGAAATATCTAGAGAAGGACTATGTTTAACAATGGACAAATCAGATTGATTATGATAAACTTCATAAACAACAACATAATATTCGGTTCTTTTTCATAATCATTTTCATCGACATGACCATTTATTTCAATGGAAAACTCTTTCCACTATTCTGTTTCCTCTTTTTTGATGATGTGTATCATTACGAACTCGCTTGTATGTTACATAGGCTTTTAATCTTCTTTTCGATACATACTTCTAGTAAACCTTAAATAATAAATATACAGGGTGTGATTAAAAATTTGCCATTTCTTTTGATAAAAAGAAAAGGCAAATACAGTTATGTTAAAACCCTGAAATTAAGAAGTTGTGCACAATGTCCTATACTAAAATGAAGTATTTTTGAGATATTTCATTTTTTTAAAACTTTTAAAAAGGCCTAGTCCATAGCCTTGTTATTAATCTCTATTAATAACAAGGCTAGTGACGTGAAATTGTAACCAATCAACAACAAGTGCTTGCCCGTTAACAGTATGTATATGTCTAACTTATGCATATTTCATACGGGGTTTTGTAAACTCAGCTGCCAACATGCACAATTTAAAGCATTTATAAGTTGCTTACTTTAAATGCTTTTTGTTAAAGTTGCTTACCAAAACTTTGAAAAGCAACCAAGTAAATAGAGCGTCCTTAATTATCCAACCCTCCAATATGCAGTAAAGTTGGCGCATGGGCAAAAAGCACTAAAAAGAAAGCCGAAATTTTCGCAGAACGGCTTAAAACGGTTTTCCAGCCTTTTTTTGTAGATGAACGTATTAATATAGATAATAAAATCCCTCTCTCTCTCTCTCTCTCGCTGATACTTACGCGAAAATACCTCGAATCCTCTTGACTTTTGAATCGTATAGACAACAGACCCAAATGTGCTCTATCCCTTGATCTTAGTGTTAGTACCGCGAAACAGGTATGTAAAAACCGCTGAAAATACTACACTATACAACTGTGGGTGAATATCGCGAATTGAAGCCTATAAATACCGCTAGTGTGTGTAACAGCCATATTGGTAAGACTTTTTATAAACTTGATTTTTTGGCTATTATCTGTACCTCTCCTAATTACTTTGAACCAGCCCTATTTAGTACAGTTCTCATACACTGAATATATATTAATAATTTCACATATGTACACCCTTTTTTGTACACTAATTACTGTACAAATCTTAAAGGAATTACCAAGAAAAGCCCTACTCTATCTTACACAACTGTATAACGCCGTATAAAAACAGGACATTTTCCTCTAGTTTGAAAATTAGCCCAAATAATATTATTTCTAAAACCTGGAAAATCCTTGGAGGAAATAAAGTCCTAGAGATCTATTAGCCTGCTTCCTATTATGTCTGAAATATTGAAAAAACTGCTTTTATGCAGAATCGAAAGCGATTTTTGGTATAGGATGTGCACAAATTTGTGCACAAATTTTATCTAAAATTTCATGTAGAATTCGAAAATTCTCCTCTTGCAAAATCTTTTATCGACACGAATTCATTTCAATCTTATATATTACAGCTACCAAAATTTCCTTTTTACATACAAGAGTTTGAAGTTCTGATAGACAAACTAACCATTATAATGCCCTCTTATTCAGACTTGCCAATTTTAACTAATCTGATATTCAAATCCATACTAATCAAATTAGGGGAACATTTAACAATAATTTATACAGATGGATCAAAAACTGTTGAAAGTACTGGTTTCGCTTTTTTTGTTTCAAACAGCAATTATATTGGGAAATATCGAATTCCTGAATGTTGTTCTATTTTTACAGCCGAGGCTGCCGCTATACAGAAAGCACTAACTTGGTGTGTCACTAATTATTGTGAGAACATCGTAATAGTATCAGATTCTCAGGCAGTATTACAAGCTATTCGTAGCCATTCATTGGATAGTTTTCAAAACTCCATTATACTTGATATCAAAAAATTATTACATGATCTAAAATTCACAAAAAAAAACAGTTACTTTACTCTGGGTTAAAGGACAAAATGGAGTAATTGGAAACGAATTAGTGGATAGTATGGCAAAATATACATCTGAGATGTCCGAAATTACAAATTTTTACTAATTTAAGGATCTTTTTTCTATTATCAGGAGTATTGGCAGGAATAGATGGATGTCAAAATATAAAGAGGTTCAGAAAATTTTAAGAAACCATTACTTTTCTATTCATCCATGCTTACCAAAAAATATTCCCTATTTTAATTTTAACTATAATAAAGTACATTCTTCGTTAATAACCCGGTTAAAACTTAACCATGGCCTCTTTCCAGAGCATCTGCATAGGATTGAAATCTATAAAACTCCTTTCTGTCCTTGTGATGGTAAATCTGTCGGAGATTTGAACCACTTATTTTTCGATTGTCCTAATCATAGGAAACAGACTCGAAGCCTATATTTAGGTTTAATTGATCTCAATATTCATGATTCACTCATGATAAAAATGATTCTAACAGCGCAACCCGTGGGAATGAGAAGACGGGGTAGACCAAAGCTGAGGTGGATGGACGGGGTAACACAAGATGCCGAGAAGATCGAAGTCGGCAACTGGAAAATGCATGCGAGGGACAGAATAGAATGGCGTAGAAAGCTTGAGAAGGTCGAGGCCCTCTAAGGGCTCTAGCACCATGATGATGATGATGATGATGATCTCAATATTAGCCTACCAGTTAACATCAACAATCTGTTATCTTATTCTGACAAATCTGTATATAATATTCTAATCAAGCTTATAAACGATTCTAAAATAAAAATTTAAATATCCTTATAACAATTTTCTGTGGCAAAAAGATTTTTTGTCTAATGCCATCTCTCTCTCTCACACACACACACACACACACACACAATTTGAAAATAAAAAAAAATATATTAGGTTCCAATTAAAATAACAAAGTTGACGTTTACTTCAGGTAGGACCGGAAGTGCCACATTCAGGACATTATATTTCAACTCATCGTCGTCCAAAACCTACAGCTTCGTAATTTCAGATTTTTTACATAACTGTATCCGCCTTTACTTGTATTAGCGAGTAAATTTGAAATAAGGTTTTACTCATAGTAAGGTAATGTTTGTCTTTGTATTGGTTGAGTATTTATTAACAGTATTGAAAAATTTGTAGAATATTTATTATCTGCTTGAAATATCTTTTCCAAATTTATAGTTTTTAAGCGCCATTGGCGTTATGAGAAAAACCCGTATTTTATTTTAAATTTATATATTGCAGTTTCAAACGGAATTACTCGATTTTGCTTTATTTGTTTCTCTTGTTCCCTATATTTAATTTAATAGCTGTTGCTAACTTCATCTGAAATAAATTTAGCCCATTCAGTGAATTACATAACTTACTCACGTCCATAATTAGTCCAATTCTTTTTTTGTTTATTTCTCTTCGTAAACTGTTTAACAAATTGAAACAACAGTGAATATAGACGAGTTGTTGTACGGACTAACTTTTATGAAATTAGCAAATAAAGAGAAAAGTTGTTGCAAGTGTACGGTTTAATTTTGAAATAAATAATTTACTATCTATTTCCACACCTGTATTTGCAATAATTACTCTGCTCATAAAAACTAGAGGACCTCTAAATAAATCACGATTTGGTTTAGGAATAGATTTTCCGTGTGTGTCCTCCATCTTCACGAGTTCTTGACATATTTCGCGTCGTTCATTGACGATGTTTTTACAGTATACATTTCCATTTTCCATCGATGCTTCTTCTAGCAATTCGAGAGCTTATGATGCTTCTATATATGTCTATCTTGATAGGTTGTCTTTTTATAACATTTTATTTATTATCTACAAGTCCTTATTTATTAAATTCTTGTAACTGATCTTTAACCTATTGTGCATTGTAACTTTCTTCTTCTTTTGTGTCTTAAATATTCTGAACGTTGGTGATCATCAATGCTATCATGATTTTATTGACCGCTCTTTGAAATAATAGCGAAGGTTATTCCAAACCATTGTCGATGGTTTTTCAACCACCAGATATGACGGCGTCTGGGTCTACTTTTGCCAAATACTCTGTCCTGTGTGACGAGGTGTGGAATTCGATATCTTTCTTTATTAGTACAGTACGTGGCCGAAGTACTCAACCTTACGTTGTTTAATTTAGTTAAAACCTTCTTTTCCCTTGAATTATAGGACTTCGACGTTGTTGACATGATCCACATAAGATATCTTCAATATCCTTCTGCAGAACCACATCCTTTCTTCAGTAACTTGCATCAGTATTTAGGCCTCTAGTCCATATGTAGCCCCGGAAGAAGTAATACCTTACTATCCACATTTTGGTCATTATCACGTGCATTTTTAACTCTGGAACCAATCTCGTTAACGTGGGTTATTGTGAGGTAACAGATCCAAGGTAGCTGAATCTATCAGCTCTCTATCCGGAATCTAAATTTGCACAGCTGATAACCATTAATTTGCTTTTTCTAATGTTGAGATTAAAGCTATAATTCTCTCCAGGAGTTCCGACTCAGTACAGCACGATGTCGTTGAAGTAGAGGAGGTTGTTGATGTACTTCTCTTTTAATTCGTATTCCAAACTCTAGGTTCTAAAGCCTTAAGTGAAAACTTCTTCAGAGTATATATCCAAAAGAATCAACGGCATCATATAGCTCTGCCTTACTCCTCGCATAATCTTCACTTATTGGGTCAACTTCTATACGACGCTGACTCAAATGCGCCGGTTTTAGTAAAAATTTGTCACTATTCGAATGCATTTCTTATTTATTCCTACTCTTCTGGACTATCGACCATCTTCTGTTGTTGATAACGATCAAACGCTTAGCGTACTTAGTCTATAAAGCAAATGGAGACGTCGCAACTGACGTCACGGCATCTCTAGAGCAATACTCTAAAGTCAAGTTGCTTAAATTTTCATTTTGTGTTCGAAGCATTCCAATTTTTAAAGCATAAAAACCATCTTTTTAATTTTTGGTGTATTTAGAAAAATATTCTCTTTGATAAAGTGTACTCATGTAATTTTAAATATTTATTGAAAAAAAAAATATAAAAAAATTAACCAATTTGATATTATTTTTTGAAAAACATGCAACGAATTGGATTCAGTTAAATAAAATATAAAAAGAGAATATTTAAACTTCTAGCGTTCTTCAACAGAGTAGTTTATAAATCATTGGTATCATACAACTGGAAGATTTCACGGTGGACAAATAATAATTCCTTGCTTTACATATTCCGGAAATATCATAGGGTTTTGCAAAAGAGAATCACATAATATTATGCATCGGCAATCGAATAAGCATCATAGAAATACAAAAAAAAGATGCAGTCGTCGAAAAAGTAGAAAGATTAGGAAGAGTAGGAAAAAGAAAATTAGGAAGAATAGAAAAGGCGTTAATTCGGTTGAAAGCAAAAGAAAAGCATAAGAAACAGACAAAATAGTGCTAAAAACACATATACAAATTCGGAGAAGTTTTAGAAAAGATTAAAAAATAAATAAGCAGATTTAGAGCCTTTTTAAGCATTTTCAGCGTTCGCTTTTAAGGTTTTTAGTTACTTTCAATAGAAAAAAGAAGAAAAAGCGATAGAAATAGTGAAACAGGATTTACCTAAGCAGAAAGCTATAAAAGGTTTTCAAAAAATCATAAAATAGTCCTAAACAAACTATAGAACCAGATTAGAAAAATTTTTGAAAAGTTTTTTAAAATAAACAAGTGTAAAAAAAACATTAAAAGCTTTTTTTAAAGACTAGTTTAATTTTTTAAGTTATTAAAAACATTAACTCATTCATCGAAAGTTTTATGGCTATTTAAAGCTTTTTTTAAATATCTGCCAACATTTTTAAGGTTTCTCGTCACTCTTGACACTATTTTTATGACTTTTAACTGACTTATAACATTTTTAAAGCGTTTTAACATGTTTGAAGCTTGGAAAACATTACCATCGTAAAAAATGCATCTAGAAAACGGTCAATATTGCAAAACTAAAATCACTCGAGAAAGAAAAAAGTACCTTGCCCCCCCACCCCTCACTGCAAGCGAATCAATTCTTGTTCTAGAAAAACAGATAATAAACCTTTATACTGCAAGAAAACTTTCATAAAATGAAAGCAGAAAGTTTTTACAAGAAAAAACGGCAAATGAAAAGAAAAAATCGAAAGCATTTGCATTGACTACCAAAAAAACTTGGCAGTGCCCAAAATTTCTATTACAAAAGACAATTATCTGTATTTATGTTCAACATACACGTACTAGCCTCCAATAAAAGTGTTTTTTATACATACCCACAGACAATAGGGAAAAAAGTCGCAGAAGATGTGTCTTCTTTCCTTCACCAGTTCGTCCATAATTTCCTTGATCCTTCAGTTGAAAAGTTGTTTACATTCGCAGATTCTTGTGGGAGCCAAAATAAAAACTATAAAGTTGCAAGATTTCTGTATCATCTTGTTCACATAGAGAAGAGACTTAAGACCATACATATGATTTTTCAGAAGAGAGGGCACTCATAAATGAAAACGGATAAAAATATGGGGATTATAAATCAAAAATCAAGAGTTGAATTGCCCGAGGAATGGGCTAAAGTTTTCCGGAATTCAAGAAAAAAACCGTTTCCTTCTGATGTGATTGAACTTGACCAAAATATGCTGAGAGGACTGAGTATTTTGATCCTGGGTATCCTGGACTGAGTATTTTGATAACAAATTCTTTAAAAAATGTCCATTTCAAACAAGACCTATAAAAGTTTTGAAAATTGAACAAAAATCTCCCTCTTTGATTTTTCATCGTCCAACGTTCTATGGAAATTTCGTTTCAAATACAGTGATTCCAAAGGACAAAAAAAAAACCAATGACACCCCAGTTACCTTTAGCATCTCATCAGCAGCTGCTGCGTCTTTCTAGAGAAGATGTAAAAATTTGAAGATATAGTTGAAATTGCTCTTAGTGCATTTTGTCCCAAAGAAGCTCAGCAGTACTTTGAAACTTAACCACATCAGTTAATAAGTATTCTTCTTAAGTATATTGTTTTGTTATTATAATAAAAGATAATAAAAGCCTTGTTTAACTTATTTTTGTGCGCTAGCAGTAACATTCTTTTTTTTTTATTAAGTTAAAATATTTTTTATTAAATTAATATAATTAACACTTACCTATACTGTTATATAACATATTTTACTAAATTGTTTAGCAACCTGTTAAAAAAAAGGAATTTAGGATCATACAAGTTAAATATTACAAAATAAAAAAATAGTAAATGCAGTTTTCTGAAAAAAGTATTAATAGTGACATTACGCCTTTATTTCCTGCACCCTTCAATTGTAACACTTTTTTTTAAGTTTTTAAAAGAATTTAATGAAAATATGAGCTATAAACTTTTTTTTTTAGTTTAAAATTTTAACAAAAACAAATTTTTAAATTTCACAATGAAACGTGACCATATTCTGGTAAAGCAGTGATAAACGTTTATGTTTTGTTTTATTATCGAACATGAACTACGATCAAATAACCACCAATTCCATAAATATTTAATATTTTTGCTTTATATTTCACCGTTCCTTTAATATTTAATGATTTGGAATCGCAGCCGTGAACGATTTTTAACAGTCCAATTATTTCGACATGTTAATAAAAATATATATATTTGTAGGATTTATAATTTTTCGAATGTCTAATGGCAAATTTGTCAAATTCTCACGGTAGGTATTTGAAATATTAGAAAACGATTTCAAATGTGACACACACTTCAAAATTGCACCATAATATCTTCTTCTTCTCATTGCGCCGTCTCCTTTCGAAGGTTGGCGATCCAAATGGCAATTGTAGTTTTGGAAACTGCTGCGCGAAAGATCTCTGCGGATGAGCGGTCGAACCATCTCCTCAGGTCTTTCAGCCACGGGTTCTGGCGTCTTCCTACTGATCTTTTGCCCTGTACTTTTCCTTCCAGTATAACTTGAAGTAATTCATATCTTTCGCCTCTCAACACATGACCCAAGTATTGCATTTTCCTCTCTTTGATTATTCTTAGTAATTCTTTTTGTTTAAACATGCGACGAAGTACCTCAACATTAGTAACTCTTTGTACCCATGGAATCATCAACATTCGTCTGTATATATACATCTCAAAGGCATCTATTCTTCTTTCTATTTCAGAGTCCATTGTCCAACTTTCACAGCCATACAGTAAGACAGAAAAAACGTAACATCTGATCATTCGGATTCTAAGCTGTAGATTAAGGTCTGATCTTGTAAAAAATGTTTTCATGCTCATGAATGTTTTCCTTGCTTGTTCGATTCTTGATAGGTTCTTGTGTGATAAGGTGTCTTGTTCTGATACCATAATATACCATAGCTTAAAAAACTATGGTATACAGCCAACCATTGAGAATTTCGCTTTTAAATTTAACACCTCAAAATATTCACCAAGTATTTTGGTCTATCTATGAGCAGTCCACTCTAATATTATATCAAAACATATTATGAGTAAAACATATTATTTATTTTAATATGTAATATAAATAAGTCGCTCAAAAGCACAATGGCTAGGTGTAAAATTGATGTTTTGAAATATCGGTAATTAAAGAATTGAGCTTAAACTGAAACCAGTTTTTTATTAACCAGTATTATTCTATTCCTGGATGGAACGATAGGCCTTAAAATAAACAGAGATAAAACGAAAATCATGATAATTGACAGAGCTAACAACAATCAAAATCATCTGGTCATGATAAACAATATCGCTGTTGTAGATAAATTTGTGTATCTGGGCTCATTAATAACCAACAAAGGAGGCTGTACTGAAGAAATAAAGCGGCGGTCAGCAATTGCAAAAAGCACTATTGCAAAATTAACAAAAATTTGGAAAAGCCATGAAATAACTACCGATACAAAAATGAGACTAGTAAGAAGTCTAGTTTTTCCAGTTTTTACTTATGCATCGGAATGCTGGACCCTTACTGAGAAAGACAAAAAGAACATAGATGTATTTGAGATGTACTGCTGGAGACGAATGCTGAGAATACCATGGGTGGCCCGAAGAACAAATGAATCCATACTGGACCAGCTAAACATAAAGAAAAGACTAAGAACACAAATATCAGAACAAATAATAAGCTATTTTGGACATGTGCTTCGAAGAAATGGTCTTGAAAAACTTACCATCCACGGAAAAGTAGAAGGCAAAAGAAATAGAGGTAGATCTCCCACACGATACACCGACCATATTGTTGCTACCATTGGCGCTCCATTGTCAGAATGTGCTCGAATGGCAGAAGATAGAAAAACGTGGAGGAACATTGGGAAATTTAGCTAATAGCTTCATGATATCACGATACCTGCATCAGGTCAACGACTAAGAAGAATTATTCTATTCACTCACACAAACAGTCCTGGAACATTATACATTATATGAGTCGAATGAGCAAAAGATTAACAAAAAAAATCTTTTCTTATTCAAAAATGGCCAGTTGGGCCACTATGTCAAATATTAAGCTTGTAAAAAAAAACATAAAACTTTCACTTGAATCACTTATTCATCTGTTTCTGATCCAATATCATTATCTATTGCCTCCACGTTTGTCTTCAGATTTGCGTAGAATTCATGATAGATCGGCGGAATGTAAGGAAGAAGACTCTGAAGGTCTTTATATTTCAGCTGCTCTATGGGTCTTCCAGCAAGATAGAGGATTTCCAAGGCAGCAAAAAAAATAGGCTAAGCTACATTATGGTTGGCATCAGGAGAGAGAATCTCTCTCCAACCATAATATTTTTATATTTTTAATATTTTTAATATAAATATTTTTCTTTCTTTAAGAGATAACAATAAATGACATTTTCGTGGACAGCTTCAAACTCTATGAAAAGATTATTTCTCAGACACAACTGACTTATTTTTCTTACGTTTTTTACCCTTACTTGATCAAGGTTCCACAAGTCCATCTTCTTCGAAGCTTTTCCTAGTTGAAAAGACTCATTATCAGATGGTGGATGGAAGTAAGAGCCAGAACCTGTTTCAAATTCGCTGGGTTCACGAGTACTGAATATATCCGACAACGGCATTTCCAAACTATAACAAAAATATTCTCTGTTAATTAATTCAAGTCTAATCAATTGTCTTAAAGTTAAAGATTAATCTATACTTTTTGCAACATCGCTTAGAAAACGAGTCTGCTTTCTTTATTTTAAGGTCATAATTTTAAGGTTATAATCTTAAAAAGTTTAGAATCCTAATTTATATTTTGAGCCGAGATACTTACAATCACTAATAATAAAAAATACAATAATTTACTCACCGTTACATAAGATTGCACAAACCTAAACCGTATAAAAGGCTTATAGTACTGTAAAAAACGAATGGACGCTAGACAAGAGTGATACAAACACACAAAGCAAGAGTGAGAATATCTTACTGCACACTAGCCCAACTGTCACTTTGGCCACATTTCCACAACTAAATCATATGAAATGTTTAAGTAGCCTAACTGTACAACTCGCGCCATCTCTTGGTATACAGTGAAATGTTAGTTGAACCACTTTGAAATGAAAGATATGATAAAGTGTCAACTATCTTCCTACCTATTTTAATTATACAAAAAAATCAGTTGGGCCACTCTGCTTCTGAGTGACTCAAATATATTATGTATAAACCTAATACACGCAAAATTATGTAGAAAATAATTTTTTAAGTATTACAAAAAATTATTTTCCGTCATACCATAATATCCTTTTACTTATCGACACATAAAACAAGGTTAAGAATAAAAAAAGAGATCAAGATTTTTGAAACGAAATTATGAAATGTCAGAGCCCACATTTTCTGAAAGGGAGTTGTTTAATTTCCTGTTCCCGTACATGTGATGGATTCTTATATGACCTTGAATATTCCAATCTTCAAGTATTTTTAATATGTATAAGATTTCTCCAAGTTCTATCAAAAGCATTTCGTATGTCAAAAAATACGGGAATAAGTTTTTGATTGTTCAGAAAAGATTCATGTATAGCTGACTTAAGTGTTATTGGATTGTCTGTTGTGGATCTACCTGTTCCTTATCCACCTTGTCTTATGCTTATTAAGTTATTGCTTTCAAAATGCAAAATGCCATTTAAGACGATATTTAGGGATTTTTTTCTAAAATTTGCAGATACAGCATATAAGTGATATTGGGCGATAGAAATTTGAATAGTCTTTTTGTTTAATATATCTAAGGATTGTAAATATAGTTGCTGCGACCATAGATCAGGAAAATCATGGTGGAGAGGTGCTCGATGTGAAAAGAGTCAACCCAGTACGACTGCAATTTTGACAGTTTTGTTTTCTAAAATATTAGTTTTTGGCACTTGGTCCAAATTTGGTTATGATGTATAACATCGCCCATATACAGAACTAGATTTATAGTTAACAAAACTTTTATTTAGAAATATATATTAACATATATAGGTTTCCGTGGGACTTATAGGTCTTTTGATAATTTTCTGGATGACATTTCGGCAAGTTATCGTTTGTCATCCTCTAGTCAGATTAGTTTCGATTTTTGTCGATGCTCGGTTCTCCTATTAATCTGTTTTTTTTGAGCATTTTTGAGACAAGAAGCGGAACTCATCTGATTAGCGAATGGCAAATGGCAAATGGCAACTTGCCGAAAAGTCATCAAGTAAATGGTTTTGCCTAGAACCCAAAATTATCCTACGCAGAGTCAAAATCGAATACAGATTATATATATATATATATATATATATATATATATATATATATATGTATATATATATATATATATATATATAATATATATAAACAAAATTTGATTTTTCGTAAAAGTTCAACATTTTATGGGCGGGCATCTTAGTAACGCATTATTTAATATATTTTAATATAAATAAATATTTATTATTTCGGAACTAACCAATTGTACCAAAATATATTAGTATTTAAATTATTTAAATTATACTAACACTCGGATTTCTTCAAAATTGATTTACAAACGATTTTTTCTTTTTAAAGACGTCAACTAGGAGGGTCCACCCTGTGGTAGAACCTTTGGACTTAAAAGTATGTTATATATTACGTTTTTTGGCATTCTCTGCAAATTTATCATAACTTTTAACTAGGAATGATCAAACAACCCATAATTTGCTTGTATACTTTTGGTGCACCCGAATTAACCCAGAAAGTAAATACTAACGAAGTTGCTAGACTTGTTTTATATTCTATTTAATGAACCAATTCACGAATAGTGCATGTGCTAAACAGGAACTAATGAACCAAACAGCGCTCTTTCAATTTATGTATTTTAGGCAGTGTGTTGATATAAAAATTTATTATTAAAATATATTTAAAATGTAACTTTCCAATTTAATGGACATCCAGTATTAATAACTATTTTATTAAAACTAAAAATGAATATGCATTTTATAAATTATACTTTTTTGCATGTTTTTTGTAGTATTGTAATGACATAAACATTTAAAATGACAGATAGGTGCCATTTTGTCAAGAAATTAGATCAAACCACAACTTATTCTTTATTTGAAATCTCGTAAATCTCTAAAAACAGATTGTTGTTTATCGTTCTGTGTCAAAAAATATGATGTCTCTATAGTCTCTCACACAGTATGTTTTTGGAATCAAGAAAGTATTATTCTTTCGCTGGGAGTTAGTTTAAGATAACTTTTATAATATAATGGTCTCCATTGTAAAAAAGAAAGAACTATAGGTATTTTTATAACTATATAGGTTCCATTACACTTTATAATTTCCATGTCGTCTTCTTTATCCTTGTTTTTTTTTCTAGTTGACTTTGTCTATTTTCTATCGCTGTGATTTTATTTCTTCGTAGTTTGGACCTGATGGTATTAAGTTGCTGTTTTCTTTTAGAAGCTTTTTGAAACCGTCTTAACATTTTTGAGATCTAGTGTTATATGTCTTTTCATTTGTGTATCTACGGCAGTTCTACTATTTTTTTTTATAATATAATTCTGGGTGTAATGATATATACAAAAATTTGACACAAAATTTTGTTTTTTTGTGTTTTTTAAAATAAAAATGACCATTAACAAAAATCTCTATGGAGATAGACCATACACGATAACATGAACACTAGTACTTCGGAATGTCAAGATCTAAGCAAGAGCAAGAGAGCGCGAGATGGGAAAGAAGAAGTGGATGTTGTTATTTATAAAGTTCTTTGGTAACGGATTTGCTGAGTTTACCTAGATTTGGCTGTAAAAAACTAAAAAATAACATAATTCGAACGCAGCAACAGAAACATAACTACTTGAAGAGAGGAAAGTCACGAACACTAACATGTCAAAAAAGGAAACCCCATGGTTTAGAGAGGAAGTTGAGACAAAATGTAAAGAAAAAAAAGCTTTTTTACAGTACAGTATATAACAAACACAACAGGAATACAACCACTATAAACGAATCAGAAATGAAACAAATACTTTAGTTAGGGAACAAATAAAAAAAAACCAAACAAAAAGGCAACACTTAGAGAACAAAGAAAAGAGATGAACGAACTAATAAAAACGAAACACATTCAGAAGGAAACATGTGCAGACTACTTTCGATCACTATTTGCTAAAGGTAACAATAATAAACCACCAACACTAGA
This sequence comes from Diabrotica undecimpunctata, assembly GCF_040954645.1. Lineage (NCBI taxonomy): Eukaryota > Metazoa > Arthropoda > Insecta > Coleoptera > Chrysomelidae > Diabrotica > Diabrotica undecimpunctata. The sequence continues at coordinate 8,490,017 of NC_092804.1, forward strand.
GTTGACAACAAACGAAGAAATAAATATTTAGAGGGAAAAAGTAAAAGAAAAATTCAGGAAAATAAAAAATAGAAAATCATCATAAGAGGATAGAATAGACCAGAATAGAATATGACCAGATCTGACCAAACATCTATTAAAACTAATCCAAAAAATAATAGAAAAAACAGGATTCCTCAAGAATGGAGATCAAGCATCCCAATACCTCTCTTCAAAAAGGGAGACAATTTGGACACGACACGATTTGGACAGAATGGAACGATCATATAAGCCAAATGATAACAAATGATGGAAGTGGAAGGCACTTACTGGAGGCACATTGAAAAACAGAGTCATGTCTATATAAAATAAAGAAGAATAAGAAGAAGACCTAGATTTAAATCTACTAGTTTTAGTTACTCAACGATTTATCAACGAATTCATTTTTAGTCATTCCACTTGGTGATATCCACATCTTTCCATTGTGGTTTTCTCTTAAGTAAAGGAGCTCATTCCTCAGTTAGATTTTCATATATTTTTCTTTTTCTTCTATTTCTATTTCTTCAACTATCTGTCTATGGAATCTAATTTGGTGAGTTGTTTTTGGTTAGTTTTTTTAAATATTTTTTCATTGTATTGGTTAAATATCGATAAATGTCATCAATTGGTATCAATATTTCTCAGTCTATTTTATTTTAATTTGTTCCTCTTCTATTTCATTTTCTTTCACTATTTAGACTTATTGAATATTTTCTTATGTTTCATCATTATTAGGTTTACACACAACATCAAAATTTTCAATTAATGTTCATGAATGACTTAAAGATTTTCCGACGGTTAGACCTTTTAGTTTTTACGCTTAAACTTCATTTTCAAGCTACTGTTTATGCTGATAACTACTTAATTATTGAGAACAATCACGTACCTCTCTTAAACTAAATTTGAAATACAAATTTTTCATATGCATCAAATCTCAATTAGGGTTTGCGTTTAAATTTAAGCAAAATTATTACATTATTCTGTCTGTGAAAATGTCAGTAATCTCGTAAGTATATTTCGAAAGAGAACATTGTCAACTCCACTGAGTTTCTTCGTGATATTGTAGCTGCATTATATCCTGAGAACTTCACTGCATAATTTATAAACCGTATATAAGAAACAACGTTAATAGAATGGTTAATCAGACGTAAAAAATATTAAAACATTGGCAAATAACCTAAAATTTACTACTTAAATTTATGACAGTTTTCAGTGGCAAGGCAGCTTTCCCAAGTGGTTTATTTCAACAGCTTTTAGTAGTACTTTAGTATAGATATTAGTGAGAGTTTCAGATTAGAACAATATAAACTATCTGTTATACTGCTTTGATTACGTAGATATATAAGTACTAAATTTTTAATAAACATGGTAGTCAGAAATATGGTTATTAGACTAAATAACTATAATTTCGTAGCGGCTTTATTAGAGTAAGTTCCTGTTTATCACAAGCATTAAGCATGTTATACCAACATAACTTTTTTAATTACTCTCCCATTCCATCCGACTTAAAGAACCGATCTGACTTAACTATGTTATTAGGGGTGCTGCATCTGGGATCAATGCTTTCGATACCCTCGAAGGACACGAGAATCGCGCGAATGCGGTTGCCAGTTTGCGCTGTTGCACAGAGCGGAGGACACCTAGCAAACGGAGATATGTCAGCTCGATGCTGACTTAGCGACGTCACATTACGATTTGACGACCTCGCATTACTTTGAGCGTGGCGACTCGGCAATGTCGCAATGCGATTTGGCAACATCTCGGCACGATCTGGCAACGTCGCTAGAGTTTCATCCTGAGCCGAGTGATCTGGCATCGACTGTATCTGTAAGTGAATACTAAATAAGCTGTTTTTAAGCCCATGCAAGCTGTAAATATTTGGAATAATACGCTACATTAAGGTGACGTCATACCGACATTTTTGTTGAGGTTAAGTCCATAAAATTTTTCTAAACAGACCTATATCCATTATACTACTGTCATAGCAGTTTATTGTAAATTATATAGAAAGGTTTCTCATTACTTATCAATGTAGTTTAAATGAATGAGAGCTATATATTTTGTCAATAATTTTCAATGTTGGCTAAGAAATTTTGTTTTCAAGACCTCAATCTACCTTAATTAAACATGGCGGTGTGACGGCACGATTAATGTTACGTATTAAATAAAGTTTTGATGTTGGTTTTTACACGATAATGGCTTAAAGGTTGTGTGTTACTTTTGTTTTTGTTGAAGGTAGACTTGATAATTGTTTTTTATTGGATTTTACAGTCATTTTAATTCAAATATAATTATGTATATTTGCACAAATATTATAGTAAAAACATTATTAAACAAATTTTACTTTTTGATCTCTAACGGAGAACTTTTTTTCGACAACACTTGAATTTCTGTGTACGTTTGAGTTTTTCATATTAGATTTTTTGAATAAAAATAGGGATGGGTATATTTAATTTTTTGTATATATATTTAAGCAGGAACCGTACTGATTTTAATACACAAGGTAAGTTTTGCAAATTTTAAAAGTAATTTTAAATGAAATGAATATTTTCCTAAATACCAACTTATTTTTAATTTTCGTATATCATTGACTTAATTTTTTATGATTGTATACGTACGATTACGAGTGATAGATCTGGTGAGACACTGTTTTTTTAATATAGAGGTATACATATTTATGCGTTCATTTATATGTATAATGGGGTATCTTGGGGATCTTGCCTTTCATTCTTATTCTCGTCTTTTGTAGATATATTTCGAATGTTTTAGTGTTAGTCGTCTTACTAGCCGTCTTCTTCGTAGCAGGCTGTTAGTCTAGAGCGCAAGCTGCGGAAAACTCGCTGACATATCTGTGTATGTCACGTATAGCATTGGTAATGCGGTCTTTCACTTGCTGGATCGTTTATGGTACTGGATCGGTGTAGACGATACAATTTAAGTGATTCTCATAGAAAAAAATCTAAGGAGGTCAGGTCTGGGGAACGTGGAGGAAACGAAATATCTTCATTAATGGAAATACCGTGCCAGGAAACAGTTCTGTAACTGCGTCCATCGATCTTGCTGCAGTATGTGCCGTGGCACCATCTTGTTGAAATCACGTTCCGTTGATATCATAGCCAGGGAATTGTAGCAAGAATTAGCGTAAAAATTATGAACCATACTGAAGTAGTGAGCGCTGTTCACAGTAACCGTACGTCCTACACCATCTTCAAAAAATACGGCCCGATTATGCCCCAGGCGGATATGGCACACCATATGGTCACTTTTTTGCAGTGTAATTGTTGTTGATGTTTTTGACAAGGATTATCTTGGGCCCAATATGGGCAATTGTGCCGGTTCACATATCCATTAAGATGGAAATGGGCTTTATCACTAAAAATAATGTTTTCGATACCACCTTCATTCCAAAAATTGTTCATCATTGCAAAAGTTTTCCATTTTAAATGGTCATCCTGCTTCAAAAATTGACAAAGCTGAGTTTTATAGGGGTAAAAGTTTAAGTCCTTCCGCAATATTGGCGATTTACAGCGCGCCGTACCCTGTCAATATTGTCTGGCGTTCTCGTGGTTCTGGGTCTACCAGCTGGTGTGGGATTTATTACAGAAGCTGTTGCTCGGAATATTTTCACCCAATTGTTCACCAAAGCTGCCGACGGTGCATCGGCTAAGCGTCTGATAATGAAATGTGCACAAAAACATTTTGGTTTATTCTGCAATTAATACATGTTACATTGTGAATTTGTTTTGCCTATTGTTGGTAGTCTATTATTCTGATCATATTGATATACCAGCTGTATTTCTCTGTAAGATATATATGTGATATATTTCTCTCGTTCTCGTGATGTTCGTTTGGTGATCATTTTTCTCGTTTATGGGTCTTATTTTTACGCTTGCTAAAAAATTAAATATTTAGGAGTCTGGATTACTGAAGATCCAAATCCAGAATTAGAAATTCGATCAAGAATAAGGCACTCAAGAGCAGGCAGCCTTTTGAAATCGAGGAAACTTCTGGGTAACCAAAGACTCAGTCTGCAAATCCGATGTCAAATTGTGAAATGTTATATCTACTATATTCTTCTCTATGGCGCCAAAACTTGGACTGTTAAGTTATTAAAGTTATTAAACAATTCACAGTTCATTTTAGATGTTGTTAATAAACTAACTTATTATCTTCTCAGTTATTTATAAAATATAAAAGTTTTAACATATAGATAAAAATTCTAAATATCAGCCATTTTAACTTAAATTTTTAATAAATCAAAAATATACGAAAAACATTTGGATGCATTTGCATATTTTTTTATTATACTCTTCCCTGGACTATGTATATGGAAAGACAGCTACAATTTAAGGGATCTAAATTATCATTATTTTTTGTGTCTTGAATATCATGATGAGATTATTTTGATCTGAAGAAGTATTAAATGTTTTAAGTTATATAAATTAATTGTCTAAATTTTCTAATGTCTGAACTTATATTGATAATATTTTTCTATTATATCTTAATGCAAATTTTATTTAAAATCTTTAAGCCATTATTATTATTATACCTACACATTTTCTAAATTTTACAATTTGCATGGACACTTGCTTTTTTGTCTAAACAGCTTATAGGAATCACTGCAATCAAAATCACGGTTTTTTTATAACACGCAGTATTATTTTATTATAGGCCAGTTTTGTATATACCAAAAGGCCGATAAAAATAAGTTCATGAGCAATATTTGATCAAATTTTTTAATTAAAAAGTTTCCTAATTATTTTTATAAATAGAAATTTTCAATATATCGACGATATTTTTTTGGTCAATCTGTGAAACTAACATTTTTTGTTCACCTCTTTTTGAATTATGAATTTCTTGATAATATTGTGATTATGGCTTATTAGTTTTTAGTAGTTTATTTTATTCTAAAAAAATAAACAACTTAGAAGTCATTATGATTTAAATATTTACGTTCCTCTTGAAGTCATTTGAGTTTCTGTTAAATATATCTCTTTCCATAGTATTCTACTCATTTTTGGAGATTTTTCGTCTTCTTCTTATAATATTATGTTCTCATTAAACAATCTCGTCAAAGTAATGTCTATCATGTGACGGGTAGTTCTATTAGACACCAGATTCAGTAAAACACAACTAAAAAATAAAACCGACGGCGCTGCGGTCCGCTGGTGATACCTGCGAAAAATAAATATTGACGATACTAGGCAGATAAAAATTAAAGGACTATTTATTGGTCTGTACCTAAGCATTAGGGAAAACCAATCAATATTTCTGTAGGTCAAAAGTGGCCGATCGATCACTATTCGATACGGACAAGGAACGGAAAGCGACCAATCAATACCTGTTCGCCGACGGATGGGATAATTTGGCCTTAGATCAATATTCCAAGATCCGAGATAGAAGCTCTTACCAGATCAGTACACCAGCTTGAACTCCCTGATCAATACTCAAAGACCTGTTTGAAGTTCTCCGGTTTGAACACCATTCTCTACTGCAGTGTATGTTGTTTTATATCGTTGCCGGAGTTTTACCTCCAAACGCGCATCTATAGTAGTGGTAGCTGTCGGTCGGATTGCGTGCACACAGGGGGATAGCAAGCCGGAGGCGAACGTTGGTGATGACGTCGTTACAATCTTGTGCAACTCGATACAATGAGTGTAAGTCTAAATCAGTCCAATCTCTGCAAGTACACGCTCATTTTATATTTTTCCTTTAATAATTAATTTGCTGTGCTGGTTTCCATAACATAGCTAAGGTATGAAGTTTTCATCTCTTTTATATCAATAATCTTTCTCTGTTGGATCTTTGAACAACCCCCCCCCCCCTTTGCGTACATATTAGTCCAGAAATATTTTCATATTTTCAAAAGTCTTCTAAAAATCCATACTTCAAGGCATCTAGCGTCTTAAATCGATTACTCTGAACGTCCAAGTTTTACAGCCATACAAAATAAATTTGTAAATATAGAAGTGAAATGCTACATCTTTCCTGTCCTTCTGTATGGAGTGGAAGCGTGGACTCTAACTGAGGCTATCCTTAGACGCTTGACAGCCTTTGAGATGTGGGTATATAGACGACTACTGAAAATAAGCTGGGTCGACAGAGTTATAAATGAGGAGGTCCTTAGACGGCTAAACCAAACAACAAAACTGGTCAATATAATAAAGAAACGCAAGCTGGAATACTTCGGTCACATTATGAGACACCCTGAAAAATATGATCTTTTACATCTGATCATTCAAGGAAAGATCCAAGGTAATCGTGGTCCTGGTAGAAGAAGAACATCACGGCTGAAAAATCTAAGGCAATGGTATGGAAAATCAACTACATCTTTATTTAGAGCTGCTGTCAATAAAGTCACGATAGCGAATATGGTAGCCAACATGATATCCAACTATCGATAACGGTCATGAAACTAGAAGAAGAAGAAGCTAAACAGTATCATAATCTGTCATAAAATGTTCTGCGGACAGATGCATTCGGCTTCTTAATTCATCCAAATCTTGGGCTCTAGCCTTGGGATGGTCTTAGATGATGCTTTAAATGTCCCCAAATAAAGAAGTCCATGAATGTAAGATCTGGAGATTGCGCAGGCCACTTAATATCGCCTGTTCCACTGACAACTCGATTCGGAAAAGTATTGTTTAGGTACACTTCCTAATTATTCGAGCGTTGTGAACTGAACTGCCGTCTTGATGGAACCAAACATTCTTCAGATTTACGTCAGGAAGATCTAGAAGAAGCGAGATTTAGCGAGAAGAACATGACTCTGTAACAAATCGAGGTATAATCTATTATTCAAGTTGACCTCAATAAAAAATGGACCTATTATGTCATAATCATCATTATCATCATCAGTAGCTCGACAATTATTTTTGGGTCCTGGCTTGTTTTAGGATTTTCCGCCATTCTGTTCTGTTCCTTGCTTTGTTTTTCCAGTTGGTAATCTTTGGTGTTTTCAGATCTTGTTCCATTTGTTCCATGTATCTAAGTTTGGGTCTTCCCTTTGATCTTCTCCCTACTGGTGTTTGCCTCATTATATGTTTTGGTGTTTCAGTCTCCAACATCCGTTCAACATGGCCCATACAGCAAAAACGTACGATCTTTATGGATGTTATGACCTCGGGTTCATTGTATGCTGTGTATAGTTCAAAATTATATCTTCTGCGTCATATGTCATTTTCTTTCACCCCCTTATATACGTGTCTAAGGATTTTTCGTTCAAACATACCTAATAGGTTAGGTTAGGTTAGCTTAGATGTTTAATTATTACATTATATGTTTTATTAGAAATATGTATTCTTCCCTTCACTTCTTCACTGACATGGTTATCTGCGGTAACTAGTGTTATAGTCTCCTATTGTCAGATTCTGTAGGTTTCTTTGGTCTGTCGATTTGCTGGCCTTCATATATTTGGTTTTTATTTCGTTAATGTTTAGGCCACTGTTTTGTGCCGCTCTTTCTATCGCATTAAATGCTTCTATTCTAATTATTTTCTCTAATTTCATTTTCGAATATTTAAAATTCTTGTAACTTTGCTTTTTCAATACTCTCGTTATAGTAACATTGCTAACATGTAGATCTCTAGCAACGCTTCTACTTGAATGTGTTGAATCTACCTCGATTGTTGAGCAAATGTGTATCACGGTATTCTTAACTTTTTCCGGTAACACTTCTTGAGTGTGACATTTTCTGCAATTTTTGAGGATAGAACAACTCTCAAAATTTTTAACTATATTATGAACTGACTGTACGCAAGTTTCTCCTTAAAAAGCACAGAAAATAACTCTATACACTGTCGAGAATTACCACCATAAAACCATTTTATTATTTGAACTTTTTCTACGGGCGTATAAACAGAGATATTGTTTACAAAAATAAATTAAAAATCTATGCTCTTATTGTTTTAGACAACCATTGCATAATAACAAATTATTGGCGACGGGGCAACGGAGGTTCGTGGAAAGTCGACTGCGCGCAGTGTTGCCATTTATAGTGCGTACATCCAATGTAAAACTTAAACGTACTGTATCATATAATAGTCATGTCGGTATACTTAAAAATATTGTGTTTCTTGCCAGTTTTGTTGTATATTAAAAAAACTGTAACTTATGTCATGAATGTCTTTTATTAAATTTGAAATATTTCCCAAAAATTGGCAAAGATTAAAAACGAACGAAAACAATTATTGTTGAGCAGCTTCCTATGAGTTTGGTTTGGTCAAATTTAAAATATAAGTAGCCTAATAATCGTTTAAAACTGTTTATAACTTATTGTAGTCACTACACTTATCACAAAAATATCTAGCATTACAAAGATTTGACGTATTTAAAAAGAAGTGGACAAAAATGTGTAGTAAGAATTATTTATAATAATAATTAGCCATTGGCCATAAAACGAATTGCAGGGCGATTTCGGCAATATTTTGTTTCTTAGTTTGCAAGGTATGAAAATGTGCATTCGTGTTAATATATAGTTCAATAACTACTTATTTTTTCTTGCTCATGAACTAAGAACAATCGACTTCACAGGTAGCCAGAGCACTCGTTCAGCAAGACCGCAGCACTCTGTATAAAACGATCTGCCATAGGGCCAATCACCATCGGGACCGCAGGTGCAACTTTCAGAACTAATTTGCGCGAATATTTTTTATAAATAATTCAGTCCTCTAATGATGTTTGGTCCTGGTGGCTACACGGTTGTTTAAGAAGCTTTTACACGGCTTTATTTTATACCATTTACACTTCTCCGTTGGGGTTTAACAGTGTAGGGGATAAGTGAGAATATGAACTAGTCTTTTGACTTTTCTTCATTGTATTTTAAGTATATTAAAGAAATTCATGTGATTAATAACACATAAAAACATTTTTAAAATATAACAAGTAGTGAATCGTCAAATGGTCGATAGAAAATTCAATGGGAAATTCTAAACTGTTGCACATTGCTGCTCTATAATTACTTTACATAAAAGGTAATGATATAGTATTTGCAGAGTATTAAAACTTGTATTGAAAAAAAAAATGTTAAAATTGTTCTACGAATTGCAAATTGCAAATATTTGCAATAATAAAATACATTTGCCAGAGTAAATTTAGGCCACATGTAGTGCAGAATGTGTATAACGGATTGCGTTCAGTTACAGTGACGTTAGATATTAACAGAATTTAAATTTTCAATATTTTTATTTTATGACTTATTGTTTAAAAAGCAGTAAAGTCAATGAAATGTACGCAGTTGAGAAAAAATCAGCAATAATGTTTTATTCAGGCAATAATGTGAGACACTACCATATCTTTAGTTAGCGTAAAATATTCTTATGGACCAATTTTAGGTTATACAACAATTCAAATTTTAAAAAAAATTTAAAACTACTGGGACCGTCATTCCTATACTCGGTTCGCTATTACCAGTCCAAACTGTCTAGTGAATTTAGTAATTATTTTTTTGCGAAGTTAGTTACTTTTTGACAGACTAAAAGTGGCTGGAAATTACTATACAATCAAGCACACGTACTCATAGCCAATATTAATAGTAAACAAACTATATAGTAAATAAAATAGAACTTTACGAATTACAGATAATCAATATTTATTTATCTGCACCATATAATGAATGGTTATGTTAAATTATAACAACTGAAATATATTTTTTAAATATATACTATCAAAAATATTATGGGTTTAGTATACACTTCCACTATTTATACTAATTCTTCTTTTTTTAATGTAATGTCTCTGGTGTACAATGATTTATCTTCTTTGGTTATGTTTTCTGTGCCCATAATATAGAATGGCTAATCACCTGCAGAGAAAGAGAGGTAGAGAACCAACTCCAACCACAGGGACTAACACAACGAAAAAACTACTACACACAAAACTTCGCCAGTATAGTTCCTTCTTCCTCAAGTGCCATCTCCGCGGCGGAGGTCGGCAATCATCATAGCTATTCGGACTTTTGAGACGGCTGCTCTGAAAAGTTCATTTGAGGTACATCCGTACCCCTCTCTCAGGTTGCGCAGCCATGACATTCTACGCCTCCCTATGCTTCTCTTTCCTTGGATCTTTCCCTGCATAATCAGTTGGAGCAAGGTGTATTTCTCTCCACGTGTAATATGTTCGAGATATTCCAATTTTCTTGTTTTAATTGTATTTAAAATTTCTATTTCTTTATTCAGCCTTCTCAGAACCTCTTTGTTTGTGACGTGTTCTGTCCACGATATTTTCAGAATTCTTCTAAACACCCACATCTCGAACGATTCCAGTTTTTTTATTGATATCGCATTCACGGTCCAAGATTCCATTCCATAAAATAAAGTCAAAAAAATATAGCACCTCGCCAACCTAACTCTTAGTTCCAATTTTAAATCTCTTGTACATAGCACTCTTCTCATTTTGTTGAAATTTGCTCTAGCCTTTTCTATTCTAATTTTGATCTCCCGAATGTAATCATTTTTGTACAGTTAATCATTGTTCCCAGATATGCATATTTGTCCACTTGTTCGACGTTGGTTCCGTTTATTAGAAGATTCTCGTTATTTCCTTGAGTTTTCGATATTCTCATAAATTTCGTCTTCTTGGCGTTCATTGTTAGACCGTACTCTTTTCCATACTCCGCTATTCTGGTCACCAGTCTCTGATGATCTTCAATATTTTCGGCTAAGATCACAGTGTCGTCCGCATATCTAATGTTGTTAATGGAAACCCCATTTACCTTTATTCCAGCTGTTTCACCCTCAAGAGCGTTTTTCAGGACCTCTTCGGAGTAGGCATTAAAAATAATAGGCGACAATACGCATCCCTGTCTCACTCCACGTCTAATTTCAATTTCTTCTGACAGCTGTTCGTTAACATGTACGTTTGCTCGTTGTTTATAGTATAAATTTGATATGATCCTGAGGTCGCTGTAGTAAATCTTCCTTGATTTCAGGACATTCATTAATTGTTTATGTCGTACTTTATCGAATACTTTATTATATTCAATAAAACATGCGTATATATCTTGATTGACGTCCAGGCATCTTTGTATCGGTATATTAAGTGAAAAAAGAGCTTCACGCGTTTCTAGGCCTTTGCGAAAAACAAATTGTGCATCATTAACGTCTATGTTGCACAGTTTGTGATATATTAGATTATGGATGACTTTCAGTAGTAACTTTAGCACATGAGACATCAAGCTAATGGTGCGGTAGTTGCTGAATTCTCTTGCGTTTTTCTTTTTGAGGAAACAAATAAAAATCGACGGTAACCACTCTTTGGGTAATACGCCTGAACTATAAATTTGGTTCAAGAGTGTCACTAAAACATCAATGTGCTTCTCATCTAGAATTTTTAGGATTTCTATGAGAAGCATGTCAGGTCCAGGGCTTTTCCCACTCTTCATTATTTTTAATGCGTGTAATATTTCTTCTTTTGTATTATATGGACCTATTTCTTCTGACGTAAGTTCTATGTGTTCCAGATCTCCTCTTTAGTCATCGAACAATTCGTCGATATATTCTGACCATCTTTGTACTTTCTCGTCCGTATGTGTTATAGTAGTCCCATGTCTATCCAGAATTGCACGAGTGGGATTTTGTTTTCTTAGTCCTGCCAGTTCTTTAATTTTATTGTGTAGGTTAAACAGATCATATTTCCAGTATAGTTCCAGAAACCTATAATCGAGAAATATTAAGAATTAGTGTCAAAAAAAAGCAATAAAATCTTGAGAAAAAACCCTATTTAGGTACAAAAAGTTCGTATATGGGTACTTAAGATTAATTGTTGTTTCTATTACATATACTAAAACCTATGCTAAAAAATTCGAAAAAAAAAGAAAGGAGTAGAATTTATTTCCAACTTCGCAAAACAGTAACATGGAAAACAAACAAGAAAAAGTATAAAAGGTCTGTATTTACCATTCCATTCTGTTCGAATAATCTTTGTATGAGAAATGTAGGAAATTGGTGTTGACCTGAAAATGGACGTAAATATTTAATTTACTAGAATTGTACTGTATTGGGAGAGCAAACTTCACAGATCGATTTAGTAGTTTTTTTAAGAGTATAAATAAACCCGTTGTGTTTCTTTATAACAAAAGGCAGTGCCGTACATCAGGGAAAGTAAATGACGGCACTGTGATTCCTTTCTTGTATTATGAGGCTAAAATACTTTTACATTATAGTTGTACTTGCTCAAAGAAATAAATATTACCTTTTGTACACTCGGATGCAAAAAAAACAACGGAGAAAATTTTGGTCAAATTCAAAGTTTCAGTTTTTTTATTTTTTACCCTCTTTTGATGATTTTTTTAGCACACTGTGTAAAAGTTTATAAATTTTAATCTAGTATAGTGAGTTTTTTAATAAAAATTTTTATTTGACTTATACGGGGTTAATCGAAACGTGGTTTTTATCCTAACTTTGAAACATCCTGTGGAATAATTCCTTTAGCGGATTTTCGTAAAACCTTATTTTTGTGTTGCAACCATTTCTTCTTAGTATTATGTATTTTGTTTCATGTAAAAATATGGATTGGCTCATTTTTAGGAGCGAAATGACTTTGCCACCCACAATTTACGACTTTTCCTATTATTATCATTATCTTTTGTATTAATTTGTAATACGACGATGGGGGATTTGGTGAGTGATATCGAAGGAATGTCAAATCGATATCCCAGAAGAACTGTATTTAAATAATGATTAAAATCAACGACATGATCTTGGTTTTAATGAACAATGATAACAATAACAAAACATAAAAAAACAACTTAAATGTAACCTAACCTAAGTACACAAATAACAAAGAAAATCAACTAAAAAATAACTTAATACTTTGCATTGCCTCCCTTAGCCTCTATAACTGCCTGTACACGTCGGATTATGCTGTCTATGAGGTTACAAATATCATCTTGCTAGATGTTTTGCATTTATTTTCTGAGCCAAGCGAAGTTCGTCAATTGAGGCTGGAGCGACTTCGCGACCTCTAATATTTCTACCAAGCATGTTCCAAACGTGCTCTGCTTGGTTCACATGCTGGAACACGCTGGCCAGTTCATTTTATTTATAGCAACTACCTCTAAATATTGCGTGGCACACATTGCAGATTGGGATCGCGCATTATCTTGCATTAATAGAAAATCTTCGTCGTTCGTTCAAGGTCCACGATTCAACACCACATGAACAAAGATATGTGCAGAAAACTAGAAGCATTTGAGATGTGGCTATATCGGAGAATGCTTAAGATCTCGTGGACGAGTCACAAATGAGGAGGTCCTTAGAAGAATGAATAAGAACCGAGAGGTACTGATCACCATCAAACCTCGAAAGTTACAGTTCTTCGGACATATTGGAAAACGAAACGAACGAAAAATATTTGTAAAACGAGGTCCAGGAAGAAGAAGAACATCTTGGTTAAAGAACCTCAGAATCTGGTTCAATACAACATCTGTGCAGCTTTTCCGAGCTGCTGCGGATAAGATAAAGATTACCATGATGATAGGTAACATTCGTAACGGATAGGCACATCAAGAAGACGAAGAAATAGAAAATCATCGCTGATATATTGAGAAAAGGGAACTACGTAATTCGCTAAAAGTTTCTCAATATACCGGTGTGCAGTCAACGAACCGTCAATAAGTACCAATTCATACCATCACCGAACCCCCTCCAATTTGACCACAATTTTCTGCATTGTGTTTTTTTTTTTTGATCTGAGTATATATATAACGGTGGTAAACCGCAATTTTAATTAAAAATACGTTATACTAAACTTTGAGATAAAGAGCTAAAAATAAGAGAACGTTACATGATCTTGCGGAAAAAACACCACTCAAAATTTTTATTTTTTGATAATGACATAATTAATTGTGCTCAGTTACCATTATTTTTATATTATTCCTATCGTCATACATATATATCTATTATTTAAATAGAACACAAGTCAGCTTATCTATCACTACATGTTTGGCTTGAAATTCATAATTGAATTATGAACTGTACGAACTAATTGAATGCAGAATGCATCAGTGTCGAGAGATAATTTGTACCGTTGTTTTGACACCACTCTGAGATGAAATTGTAATATGTAGATAATGAGATAATAAAAATAACATGTAAATCGTGACAATTGCAGACATGAAGTTGACTTAAAGCGAATTTTCTATTAGTGAGCCTAAAGGTATCTAGCTTAATGAAAACTGTCTACGTAGAAGGAAAATTGAGACAATTAAGTTTTGCGCTAATGAAAATTGCAGTTGAAATTGTAAAATGGCATGTTTGAGCGTATATTTACGTATAGTAGTTCATATTTTGGTAGCGAGAGTTGCACCTTTCTATTTTATAAAATAGAATGTTGCAGACATAACAGCGTAATAAACGTATTAAAACATTTTTTTCTTCCAATTTGTATATCACAAAAAAAGAATTGAATTTGAGCCTCAAAATCATTGAAAGAGAAAAGTTAGAATTTCGAACAAGAAAGCATCCTCTAAATGTTTATTTACACAGTTTAAATTGCATCGTGAAAACCAGTCGAGTCCTTGTATTTAATTCGGTTTTCTCTATAAATTCATAAGTTTATATTATATACTTTTAATTTGCCTTTTATTATCTTCGAGGGAGAATGAACAAAATCACATGTTTTTTTACATTGGCAATTCCCGCTAAATAAAATAAAATCGCCAACTGGGTGACATTATCGATGCGTGATAATAAGATTCTTGTTAAAGACAGCCTTAGTCTGACATTTAGTTAGTCAAGTAGTGCTGGAAGATTATCCTGGTACTAAAGATTCCTTAATGATAACAAGATAATAAAAACACGTTGAGCTGCCTGCTTATGGGAGTGGATTTGAATTAGTATCCGTAATTCATCAACTTCACTGTTATTTTTTTTAATTTCGTATGAAAGTATAGTACTTAGAGAGTATTAACACCAAATTTGCAGTTCATTCGAGTAATATTACCGGAGTTTTAAAGATTTGAATACCGCGCGGTCGGTACGTGAGCTCTCACTTTTAAAGCTTCAAACGCGTTTTTTTTTTTTTTTTTTCAATACAACTTAGTATTTCTTGTTCTACTGCTCATCTTTTTTTATCTCCTGACTTCAAATGCGGTTCAGACTTGTTACTCTGTAGCTTCTTATTATAAACTCTATTTCGGTTGCTGTAATTTTTTACCTGTTTCATTTGTTTATTGCCCAATTCCCTGCTTCGTACGTCATTACATTACGTACCAAGATGTTATATATTCTTATCTTTGTATCTCTGGTAATCTATCTATCCCATGAGAGGATGGAAACCTTCGTCAAGTTAAATCACATTCAACTTGATGATTTAAATCGTCTGACATACCAATATGTCTTTAAAAGAAAAACATTTAATTAGTCCGTTTTGAAAGCGTTGACTTACGGAGCTGAAACGTTAACTATGATAAGGAGAACAATGAAAAAGATCCGTGTGGCTCAAAGGGTGATGAACAGTACTATGCTGGGCGTTTCAATGCTAGACAAGATCCTAAACCGCCAGCTACGACGAAGATCAGGAGTGGCTGATGCTGAGAGAATATCCACACTGAAGTGGAACTGGGCAGATCAAGTTGTTCAAAAGATAAGAGATGGGCAAAGTGAATACTGGAATGGAGACCAGGAGATGATTTCTACAAAAAACAGAGGTCGGCTACCAACATGTTGGACTGATGATCTAAAACGCTGCCATAGGTATTGGATGCAAGAGGTACAAGATCGAAACAGATGGAAGATTATGAGGAAGATCTATGTTCAGTAGTAGACAATCGAAGACTGAATGATGATCTATCCCATAGTAGCCCGTTCATTTGTTTGATGCTTGTTTTTGTCTGTGCTAATCTGCATATTATCTCTTGCTCAGTGGTTCCATTCTTTAAGAATATGAATCCTAATGCATTATTCAGTGCCGTTAATTACACTATCTTTGTCCATTTCCAAGTTTCTCACTGGTTTTTGTTATGTTGTTAAGTATTTTCTTCTCTCTCTCTCTCTCTCTTCTATCATAAAAAGGCTCTCTACTGGACTGAAAGCTCCAACCCAAAGAGGCCCTCGGTTTGTTTCTCATGCTGGAAGCGAAACTGGTTTTGTGGCATGGGCCGAATTAACTTTCTTGGCCAAAAAGGGAATCGCTGATTACACAGAAAAAATAAACGGGGATCTATATGAAGAATGGTTTGAGAAGTCGTTAATTCCAAACTTACCGAATGACAAAGAAAACTTTGACGTTTTGGATAACGCGTCATACCACTCCAGCAAATTTGATTTTCCGAATTGTTGGCCAAAAGCTAAATTACTGGATACTGTGGCCGCATTTAGAGACGAGTATGATAAGTACAAAATTGAAACAATTGAGGAAAAATATGGCGTTACGATTTTGAGACTATCGCCTTACCACTGCGAGCTGAACCCGATTGATATGGTGTGGAGTCAAGTGAAAAGGTATGTGGCTTCAAACAACGTCGATTTTAAAGAAAAAACGGTAGAACCGTTGATAAAAAAAGCTTACCAATGCGTATCTTAAGAGCAGAGGCATAATTATATAAACCAGGACAAGAAGAAAAAAGAAGCGAAGAGTATAAGAAAAAATGTTTGCGGTGGAAAATTTGCAAGAAGATATTGAACTGGTGATAAATAATATAGGAGATGATTTAGAGGATGAGGAAGATTTAGATATGGATTGCGATTAGTATCAATTAACGAGAAATATCTCAGATCTAATGCTCATTTGTTTGTGTCGTATAGGGTAAACTACTTGAATTTTTTTTATATACATATATGTATATAAGTATTTACGAGGTATTAGATATTTTATATATACAGGCATTTTTTATAAAATTAATTTGTTTATTCTTTTATTTAACTCAGTTAAATTAATGAGTA
Source organism: Diabrotica undecimpunctata (assembly GCF_040954645.1). NCBI lineage: Eukaryota > Metazoa > Arthropoda > Insecta > Coleoptera > Chrysomelidae > Diabrotica > Diabrotica undecimpunctata. The sequence continues at coordinate 8,506,914 of NC_092804.1, forward strand.
AAGATTTTTGACACAAAACGCGTACGTTCCTGATTTCTGTCTATCGCCAAACTACCACACACCTACCACTGTGACGACATGAGCGGCATCGCTGCGCGCCGTAAGAGCAATACTGCATTCTAACTCTAGCTTCTAATCTAACTCTAGCAATTAAAAAAATAATAGGACTGTAAAGAAGAAATAAAGATCAACGACAATTTGTTGTTGGTACTGCACCCAAATAAAATTCCATTAAACAAGAGTGAAGAATAATTCAGGCTTCGCTTCACTTTGTATTGAAGTAACAGAAGTTACAGAATAACACTTTCAAACATCCCAGACGGATTATATTAAAATTTTTACAGCTTAATGAAGGTTTTTCGCTTTATAAATGTTGCGTTTCCAGAATTCATTACATATTCCGGCTCTTAATTTGAAATGTTGAATTTTAATGAACGGCTCTTGAGCAAAACGTGTTTGTGAACTGAAAAATTTAATGAAACGGAACTCAGAAAAAAACTGAATTATTATATTGGTGAGTGAATTTGGAAGGTATTTAATTTGGCGTATTTCAAGAATAAATACCACGAATTCAAGATCAGTTTTTAGAGAATATTAATTAAAATATTTAGCCGACTACTAAACAGTAAAATAAACTTGTGTAAAGCGTGCAATATTGATATAATTTTAAAAAGTCTGCTAAAGAACCCTAAATTTAAAGGTATAAAAAAATCGTGTAATTAAAGAAGGGCATGAAATAACTCTAAATCACTTAGTTAACAAATATTTTTGGGCAAATTAAGTAAAAATGGTATTCGACACAACAGCTATTGACGAATAATATTTTCATATTGATGTTAAAATAAATAACTAGTGGCAAAACTGAATTAAAAAATGGGTATATAAAATGATGGTTTAACAACACAAAGTCAGCAAGCAAGCAAGCGATTTAATATAACCCGGTCTGTGAGACTTGTTCTCACCTTAGTAAGACGTTCGGGTGTAATAATTCATTGAAGCGAGGTGTGTTAATTTGTGTAAGACAGGAGTCACTCTAAAATGAAAATTTATCAAATAGGAAATCAAAAAATATATGAGATAGACTTCGAAATAACATACTTAAATCTATACAATCAGAAACAAACTCTGAGTCCGATAATTAAATTGTAAAGATATATTATAATGGCTCTCTCAATTATTCAGTTGTACCTACGAGAGTATTATACTCGTCTAGAGATGTTACAACAAACTTACACCATCCATACTTTGTTTACAGGAAAGTCAGTTTAAAAATACTAAAGTTCATAATTTAAACAACTTCACCTGTACATATAAAAATACAGAAAAATGTAGATTATGATAGTGGTGGCGTAGCGATCTACATTCGTTCTTTCATCGATGCAGAAATTCTTTAAATAAATACAAAACTTGCAGCAGAACCAAAGCAATAATGAAATTTCAGATTTGATAAAACCAATACCTTCATCTTGTCTAATAGTTTTGTGATTTTAATCCACATATTTACATATAGGGGTAAAAAAAATTTGATAATGCTGGTAATAAGAAGTAGGTTTCTTGGCAAAACTAGCAGTTTCGAATCCAGAAGCTGTAAAAATCGGAAGCATTTCACATCTAGATGTAAAATCTATAATCAAGAACTTAGTAATCAATGCTTGACAGATTTAGTGGAATCAATCAACATCCAAACTATGAGAAGTACAACATTCGATATTACCCTAGAAATCAACCCCAACTAAGTGTTTAGTATCAAACTATCCTATTTTTTCTAATAATAGGCCACACCTCAACCATAAACATCTACTGGAGATTCAATTAAAACCACAGTGCTAAATATGTGATATTGTGCTCAGTGTTCGCCATATTTCACTGGAGTGTTCATTGTATTGCATGGAGAGACTTTAATAATAATTACAAGATACCTTCTTCTTCTTCTTCTTCTTCTTTTTATATAGACATGACTAGACTTCGGCAAATATGCAAATAAAAATGTAGAAAATATGCGCATAAATATGCACGTGTTTACCCGAAAATATGCAAATATTTTACAAAATATGCATACAAATAAATAAAAAAATCGTAAAATAGTAACAATTTTATTTAAAAAAAGAAGTGTACATAACTAAATATTTCCTACTATTCATTAAGATTTACATTTATTTTAAGTAACTACATCATTTTTAAGTATAAATAAACTTATTTAGAATTATGGTAACAATAAATGACCAAGTGGTGTTCAAAATTTTCTAACAAAAACTTGTGGCTTCTGTCTGAGTACATATATTTATATATGGAAAAACTTCGTTCAACATCAACTGATGTAACGGGAGCATTTTTCAAACTAACCAAAACATTTGGTTCTAAATTAATTGTTTCCGAAATATTTCCAGCTAGAACACTGACTACTTCAGAAAGAATATGGTAACCTTTATTTTTTTCCATAGTAGCTTCAAATTTTTTTAAAATATCTTTTCCAATATTACCTCTAACGTTCCGACAACATGACGCAAATTCTTTTATTAATGCTGTACTTTCGAACAATGACAGTTTTGGTGATTCTAACTGAGTAATCGTTTTTTGAACAAAACTAATATTTTATTTTATAAATGAAAGTTCTTGTTGAAGCAAGTTACTCTGAAAAGTTTGTTTAGAATCCAAAAGAGATTGGGAACTTTCATCTGTTAACGTATCAATTATGTTCTTTATTTTAACAAAATGATCTGCATAAAAATTAGCTGCTTCTAACCATGTTCCCCATCGCGTTAAAATAGGTTGTGGTGGAAAAGGAATGTTAGGTAGCATTTCTTTATAAAGTTGAATTCTTATAGGAGATTTAAGAAATACTTTTTTGACACTGGATATCATGGTATTTACAAGAGGAAACTTTTTTCGTATTTCCTCTGCAACTCTGTTTAATCCATGCGCTACACAAGTAACATGTATTAAATCTGGGAAAAATATTTTTAAATTTTGTCCTGCTTTCACCATATAAGGAGCAGCATCCGATAAAATAAGCAGTAATTTATTAGAAGGAATAGTTGTCGGAAGAAAAAAAGTTGCTAATGTTTCTTGTATAAAACGCGAAATTGTTAAAGCATTTAGCTTTCATTTCATGCCAGCAAGTTGCTGGCATGAAATAAGATGAGATTTTGGTAAGGTATCTTCTTTAAGAACACCAATCAATAAATGAGCAATATACTTTCCTGAGGAATCAGTGGTTTCGTCTACAGATATGTAAAAATAATTATCTGCAATTTCTTCCTTAATATTAATTAACACCGACGAGTATAGCCCGTTCACATTATTTCTTCTTAAAGACCGATCACTTGGAACATTAAGTTTGCAATATTTTTTTAGAAACGAACTAAAATTTACATTTGCTAATTTTGAAAGCGGTATGTTTGCAGACACTAATGCGCGACACAAGTCTTCATTAAAAGTTTCTTGCTCATCTAATTTTGTTGAAGTAGATTGGAAACATTTAGCCATTGAAGTTTGATGTTTTCATCCTATTTTTCCTTTTTTTGCAATGTGTGAAGCAGTTCTCACGTGTTGGTCTATTTGAAATTTCTTCTCACATGCTATCTATAAATAAAAATAAAAACCTTTATTTTAACCCAACCTTTAAAATATAAAAATATACAAGGTGTTTTTGGTTAATCAAATAACTGGTTTGAAAAAAAAAACACTCGCTAAGTGTTTTAAATGCAGTATTAATCCACAAATTAGTTTTTGTTACTAACCATTAGTACATCATATAACTTATTTTAAAATTCAACAAAAGTTTTTTTTTTGTTAATTCAATTACAATAAAAATAATTGTGTTTTAGAATAGCTGACTTCATAAAAAAAGTAAAGGTGAAAAATTTTTCTAAATACACACCATTGTATTGTACCATGGACAATTTTTTCTCACTAAAGGAAGCTATTTTTCATTTAAAAACAACCTACGAGTACTAAATTTCAAGTAAATACGTTTATTGGTTTTAAAGTTATTGTTATTATTAATTAAAAGAATTTAATTTTTTTTAATTTTAACACCCTGTATCTCGAAAAGTAAATAAGTTTGACCCCTCATTAACTATATCGTTTTGTTCAATTTTTTAAGAAGTATCTACAGTCAAACGTTGTAAGTGTCATTTGGAAACACCCTGTATGTATGAAATATTAGATATTTAATAGAAAATATTAAATACTTACAATTTTGCCACAGACTGAACAGTAGATTTTTCCCATATCCATAGACAGCTCTTTATAAGGTTTAATCCAAGTTGAAGCACTGGTTGTTTTAGGCATTATAAAATCACAATCTTCCTTTTTGTTACGCACAACGAGTGTTTACGCTTTGAATATCAAAACAAAAATGATTTACAAATCTGAGCATCAAATTAGAAATGTTTAGGTACCTAATTCAATAAACTGGGAGATTTTGGAAAATCCCTAAATTAGGAACAGAACTATTAGCCGTTTACCTGCTGTTAAGATACAACAAATTGTAGATAGATTTGGGGATTAGATCATAAAATGCAAATGAGCGAACCCTTAGCGATTATCCAATAACTGAATGCCTCAGTGACCGAGACTTTCTAAGAATGTTGAGGGCTACTTAGATTGATCTTCTTTGAAATTGTAAATGTTTTGTACCTGTAGAGATTACGTACTTAAATCATTTCTTGATTAAAATGACTACAAAATTTTATACAAGAATTGAAATAAATTGGTATGTTTAAAAATTTTCAAATACAGTATAAAAATCTGAACTTTTATGCACTTTATGCAAACTTTTATACAAATATGCCAAAATATGAAATATTTGCATAAAATATGCACAATATGCAAAATATGCAATATGCATATTTGCCGAAGTCTAGACATGACTCTGTCTGTTTTTCAATGTGCCTCCAGTAAGTTGTCGTTCCATCGTTTTCGTGGTCTTCCTACTGATCGTCTTCCTATTGGGAAACCGTCTCCTGCCGTCTTTACTACTCTAGTTGTTATCATTCGGCTTATATGATCGTTCCATTCTACTCTTCTATTTCTTACCCAGTTCTTGATGTTCTCCACCTTGCATCTACATCGTATATCTGTACTTCTAACTCTGTCCCATAGTGTCTTACCATCAATTTTTCTAAATGTTTTTATCTCTGCTATTTCTAACATCCTTTTTGTCCTCTCTGTCAGGTCTTGTTTCTGCCGCGTATGTCTTTATTGGTCTGATGACTGTTTTGTAAATTCTGCCTTTCGTTTCTTTCCCGATATTTTTATTTCTCCATATAGTTTCATTTAGGCAGCCTGCGGCTCTGTTTGCTCTATTCACTTAATCTTCCACTTCAGTTTCGAGCTTTCCGTAGCTAGATAATATGATGCCTAGATATTTATCTAACTCCATCACTTGTTCTATTATCTGACCTTCCAGCTCCAATTTACATCTTAGTAAATTTGCAGTTGTAACTATGCATTTTGTCTTTTTTGGGGAAATTAACATGTTAAATTTTCTGGCGGTTATATTAAATTGGTGCAGCATACGTTGTAAATTATCTTCACTTTGAGAGAGTAGTATTATGTCGTCTACATAGCAGATTATTTTAAGTCCGACAGGGATCTATACTATCTCCTATTTGGTTCAGTATTTATGTGAAGAAAATATTTCAACTGGCTTTAGGAAATGAGACACAAGGTATTAGGATACAATAGCATTTGAATAAATAATATTGCTATACTACACAATAATACACATCGCAATTGATATCTCTGGCTCTCTGTATTAGAACTGTCAAACTAAAAAGTGCTTCCCTCGTTTCGAGTCCTTCTCTGAATCCAAATTGAACTTCACTCAAGTGTTCTTCTAATTACATATTACCAAGACAACATTAATAATTGTGATTAGTAGACAATATCACAAAACGGCCCTCAGAGTAAATGGAAATGCGAAAATGATTTTACAACTTTAAAAGTTTGCGTTAAAAGGAAGGTTTTGTAGATTTTGTTGTTAGCACATGTAATAAAAATTTAAAAACGGTTCATTGAATAATTTTTAAACAATTCAATTTATTCTTCAAAAGCTTTCATTTGATGTGAAATTTAAAATTGTATATTCATTATTGCGAAAGTTTTAACAATTTATTTCATTTTAAAATGTGTACCTCTTTTTAACGTTTATTAAACCGTTTGTTTAATAAATAAATGTACCAAAAAAAGTTTACAACTTATTTTAAAGGCTTTTTATTAAACTACCCGATTCGTTTTTCAATTTTTTAATAAAATATAAAGGTGTTAAATATGTTTTAAAACATTTGTTATTGCTGCTATTTATTCAAAAATACTTTTTTGTTCTTCGAATTAACCTATATCCATTTTCGGAATTTGTCATTTTAAACTAATAAAGTTGCAAAGCATTTTGACGTAATCAACTATTATGAATGTTAAACAACTTTTTAAAGTAATTAACGCAAGCTTTGTAGTTGCGTTAGCTGCATAATATATATGGTAATATGGCTATATAGTGATGATGATTAACGCTGTAACTCTACGATTTTTAATTACTGCACCAGATAATGAAAATGCAGACAAAGCGATGATGCGCGTTATATAAGCTGTTTGATTAATAAATAAAGTGCACTGGGATGTTAGTTACACTTTGATTAACTTTTTTAATTTATAAAACATAAACTAATTAGAGAATTTTAAATAATTAAAGAAAAGAAAGTAAGAGTAATAAAACAGATCTGACAGGTAGAAATAGAAACATTATTTTTCTGAAATTATTTTCCAACATGGTTTTGAAGACATTTTCTTTGGTTAGTTAGGATTCTTCTGTATAGCCACATCTCGAAGGCTTCAAGTTTTTTCTCCATCGCTTCAGTGAGTGTCCAGGATTCAACTCCATAATATAATATCGAGAAGATATAGCATCGTAGCAGTCTTACTCTTATTTCCAGATTAAGGTTGTGGCTTTTAAAGAGTTTGGCCATGTCGTTGAATGTATTCTAGCCTTCTCTATTCTACATTTTACTTCTTGTGAGTGATCCTATTGTTCGTTTACTATTGTTCCAAGATAGGTAAACTGTTTTACTCGGTCCAGTATGCAGACGTCCAACTGCTTATCCCTTGATAAGCAGTTGGACGTCTCTAATTTTATTTTTGCTGGTGACCATAAGGTCACCAGCAAAAATACAACTAAGAAATGTAATTAAAAATATTCATAAACGCTACGACAAATGTATCCAATTAGATGGTGGATTGGTAGAGGGAACTAGGATTTAAACTAAAATTATGTTTCCATGTTTCTGTTAATACAGAGTGTTTTTTTTACCGTTAATACATAGTGTTTTGTTCTTAGTGAGTTTTAAAATTTGGTCATAAGTTTTTTATTAATAAATATATCTTAATGAAATTTTTGTCATAGCTATTTGAAGACACTCTAAACCCAGTGGCGTAGAAATTTTTTCAATAAAAAAATTGCTAATAAAAATTCTTCATTTTCGACGAAGAAAAATTATGGTAGAATACCCTGAAAATTTAATTAAATATTTCATATTATGTCCCGCAATAGACCTTTTATTAGGTGACATTAAAAAAAAATTTGGTTAAAATCGGTTAACAACTTCAAATTTTATAGAGGTTTTTCCAATCTAAATGGGTCACACTGTATATATACAGCACTACAGGCCTTGTAGGTCCCAGGCTTCTAAAACTTGGTTTTTCCCTCCATTTTTTTTTGGTATCTTGCTTTCTCTCTCCAATTTCTCACGCCTATTTCTAACAAGTCTTGCTTTACTCCTTCCAATCATTTCGTCTTTGGACGTCCTCTTCTTTTTCCTCATTTCTCCCTCCTCCAGTATTGTTTAACATTTCGATTCTCTGGTATTCGGATAATGTAACCAAGCTATTTAGCTCTTTGGGCTCGTATTTTTGCCGTAATTGCTAGTTTTTCATACATCCTCATTATTGAGCGCCTTTTTTTCCAAGATCTCTACTTTCTTTTCTTTCTGCTGGTTCATAATCTACGTTTCACTGGCATATATCACTGTGGGTCTGATTACTGCCTCTGTTTTTGACACATTTTTTGCTTTTAGTAATAAATTTAGTGATCCTATCGCTCTGCTTCCCTTCATTAATCGTTTGTCATCTATTTTTCTTCTTTTGCAGTGTTCGTTGTGGGTACTCCTAGGTATTCACATTCTGGCACTTTTTCAAAGCTATAGACAGTCTCTGCTCCTTTCATTTTAATATATGTGTTAGGTCTCCTCCCATTTCCATATATTGAGTTTTTGTTTGATTTGTTATTAATCCGTATCTTTTCGCTTCTTCAAATTTCTGGAAAACTTTTTCTAAATGTTTTTTTGTTCTCGCTAGTATCACCACTTTATCCGAGTACGCTATGCACTGTTCCCTGCTATTGAAAATAGTCTCATATCTGATCTTTTTACGATTTGTTCGAATAGTAGGTTGAAAAAAATTTTGTTGATAGTGGATCTCCTTGTTTTAAACCTCTATTCACTGTGAACTGTCTTGAAAAGCTTCCTTACATTGTTACCCTATTTATCGTTTTCTTAAGCATCATTCTCACTAGCCTTATATGTTTTTCTGGTATTTATAATGTCCTCATGGCCTCATATAGCATCGTTCGATTTATTGAGTCATATGCTTGTTTAAAATCGATAAATAGCATATGCAATCCTAAGTTTAGTTCGTAGCTATTATTTTGTATTCATTTTAACATACTTATTTGATCAGTAGTTGTTTTTTTTTTTGGTCCAAAACCTCCCTGGTATCCTTCAATCACTTTGTTATCATATTTTATTAATCTTTTCCTAATAATTTTGGCAAGTATGTTATAGACTACTTCTAATAGTGCTATAGGGGAGAGGGGGGCAAGTTGTTACATAATTGATTCTATTATTTATTTGGGCAATAGTAGATCTTTTATATGAAAACTAAAATCGGGTTAAGGTAGTTGATACATTTACACAAATAATGTTAATTTTAATTTATTTAAAAAATCATATTTAACATTTTGTTATTATCAATTTAACTCAACTTGTAAATTGTATTAACATACCCCACTATAAGGCAAATTGTTACAGTCCATGGGGTAAGATGTTACAATAGAAAAAAAAATTCTAAAAACTTCCCACAACATTATTTAGTGGTCACAGAAAGAACCCTTGCTTAGCTACAAAAAATATTATAAACATAACACAAAATGAAATAAAATAAAAAATGAAAATCTGAACAAACCTGTTTACAAGAATGTTAAACTAGTCACTATCGGACGAGCAGTGAATACAAATATAAAAATCATCGTCTTTTCCACAAGCAATATGTGCCCACTTTTGACACAAAATGGACCGAATCCATTCTTCATTTTTGGACTTCGAAAATGGAGCTAAACATACCAGACACGTCGATTCCTCATCCTCTTTCGAGCTTTTAGAATCTGATTTTTTGAAGGTGTTTTTGGTAATGACGGTCCGTTTCTTACATTTTTTAACAGTAGTTTTTACCTTGTTTCTTGATTCACCTGATATGTTTCTTTTGGTTGCCCCCACATTTTTTTTCTTTGTCTTGCCTTTTCTTCCTCCTGCAAAGCTGATTTAATGGGAGTATCAGTCAAAACAGCGGAAGTTCTTTTCTTCCGACCCGCTTTGGATTTCCTTGGCATTGCTTTTAAATAAGGCTTCAACTCCTGGGGCGTTATATGAGTAGGTGAATCGACAGGTTCATTTATCGCCAAGTTAAAATCTGTGCTTGTAGAAGGTTGCTGTTGGGAAGGAGTTCTATGTGTTTCGGTGCCAATAGGTGCCGGATCTATGACTACTGTTGCGTTTATATTTTCTGTTATTGGCCTATTTGTTACCTCTGCAGGCAAGAATTCATCATCTTGAAAAATTTTTCTGTTGTATGGCAAATTCCTGTCACACTAAATCCTTTTTGTATATTGAGAGGTGTAACAGCAAGAGGAAATAAATCTTTAAGAACGATAGGTATATCGTAAATGTTCATTACTTTACCGGGATTAGATCTTAACCATGCATCTGCAGCAGTATTAAAATATCTTTTAAGTGTGCCAAATACCGTCCTATCAAGCGGCTGCAACTTGTGTGATGTATGTGGCGGGAAACTTAAAAGTACCACTCCATTTTCTTTGCAAAAATTCAACACCGGAATAGACAAATGAGACTCGTGATTATCTAATACCATCAAAACGGGTTTCTCTTTGCTACATCGTACAAACTGGACGAAATGTTTCATAAACAACAAAAAGTTATCACATGTCATCCATCCAGAGGAATGAGACGCACCTACACAACCAGGAGGTCCATTGGCTACCATAACATCTTTGAATTTCTTTCTCGGAAATATTAAAAATGGAGGTACAAAATTTCCAGTTGCGTTGACAGCTAATGCCAAGGTAACAAGTTGACCTCTTTCTCCAGATGTGATAGCACCTACCTGCTTAGTTCCCCTTTTTGCAATGATTTTTGTAGGCCTTTGGACAGTTGTAAGTCCAGTTTCGTCCATATTGTACACTTCTTGGAGCTCAAATTTATATTTATCATAAACTTCGCCGAGATTGTTAAAAAACTGTGACACATTATGACGATTAAACGCGGTAGCTCGACCCATACTAGTAGCTTCAGGTGTCCGGACTGATAAAGTTCGATGCCTCTTCAAAAATCCATATAGCCAGTCTCTGGAAGCTATTTCATTAACCTTCCAATTTTCCGGAACAGATATTTGGTTGGCTGTTGCATATTGAAATGCAAATTTTCGCAAATCAGAAGTTGTAAGACCGTAATAAATTTTAGCAGAATGCTCAGTATATTCGGCAAGTTCCTCTTCTTCAGCATTGTTAAATATTTTTCTGGCCGTAGCGTAGCCGACTAAGTTCTTGTTACTGTTTTCAGCACCTAAGTTTGATTTTCTTTTCATATAGCGGTGCAATGTCATAAAATTAACTCCATAGCGAGTAGCAGCATCCCTAATTGACAAGTGTTCTTGTAAAACCGATTGCGCCGCCCTTTCAAATTGTTCGGTTGGAATAATACCCCTTGTGGTTTTCTTGGTATACGTTCGCACCATGTTAAGCTATCTGAAAACAACCAAAACAATTTCATGATAGAAAAATTTAATAAAACCTAATCTGTGTTTCTAACATGCTTTGCGAAAATAAATGTAGGTAGGTATGCTATTCATTACAAACAAATTACTATCTACAAAATATGTCTGATCATAATATTGGATTTTTAGTGAAATCATAAATTATGGTAACCATATTGTAACCATTGTAGGTATTTCGATATATTCTTACATTAACGTGTTCGGGGCAAGTTGTTACAGTAACAACCTGGCCCCAGATTATTGTAACAACTGGCCCCACGTGTACGAAATGAGGTTAAGTCAACGTTTTTTGGTAAATATTGAGAATCAATTACTAACAATAGCATACCAATAACGAGAAATATATACGCTTCAAAACTATATAATACACATATTTATACTACTTACCAATTTCTCACAAATAAAAACAAAAGCCACCTGACAACGGTACAGTTTTAGACCCGAAACTACATTCTAAGCAATAACACTATGATGGATGTCTGACTTGAGTATCAATATCCGTTCACAGATGACGGGTCGGTTGACCCAACTTTCCATAAAATATCGGCAACTCATGATACTTGCTGCGTTTTAAAATAATTGTGTAACAACTTGCCCGTGTAACAACTTGCCCCCCTCTCCCCTACCTCTATAGTTTTCGCACTTCGTTTTGGCACCTTTCTTATAGATAGGACAAATAACAGCGCTACTCCATTGTTTCGGCATTTCTTGCTTTTGCCAAATTATTAGTGTCAAGTGAAATATCCTTTTCTTCAATTTTTCACCGCCTGCACTTTTCTTATTTTTTTTTTGGTCTCTTATTACTGTTTTGACTGCATTCAAGATTTATTGTTATATAAAATTAAATTAAATATCTCTGTTAAGCCATTGAGGTCTTATTATTTGATTTTCATTTCTTTTTAGCCAACAAGATTCACTCTACGTACACTCCAACCACAGAATATTAACCTGCCATAGCTTAGTCGCGATATTCTCCTACAGCGACCCCTATATATCAGAATATTCTTTTCCGATATCGATAAAACCATTCTCATTTCATTTCCTTAGATATATTTACCTGCAGCAGGTAATTTACATAATGGATGGTACACTAAATAGACAATAAAAATTCAACTCTTGCGTCTCATAAAAATGCGGAAAACTAACATTGTCGACATGCACTGCATACTTTATTGAAGTTTACTCATGCAGGAAAAACGCTACAAATGATTTGTTTCATAAAAGGCACCCGTTATACTGTGAATGGCAGCAAAATGAGAAACTATGTCTCCATTGTTTGAGTAAAATGCGGAATAATTTGATATACTTTGGCAAATGAAAGAAGTATTATAAAACGAAACAAGTATGATACAGTATTTTTATTACATCGTCGACTTTTCTGATACTCGAAATTTAGGTGGATGCGCGAGTGAGATAGTTGTAGTTTAAAAAAACTTACGAAAAATTAAAAGCTTTTCGTGTATGATGGTTATATATTATTTTATTTAAAATAATTATAAAATTTATCCCAAAGAACTACAATTATTCGAAAACGTTTACGATCCAATCGGGCCATCGTCAGTGAAACCTAAGAGTATATTTCCACTTCGACATAAAAATAGATAAAATTTTGACAGTTAAATTTCTAAAAATGTGGAAGGGGACGCGCGAAGCATCATTCTGCTTGAATACCCTGGTACAAAACTGTATGGACCAACGAAAAGATATAGTCATCACATTCCTCGACTACGAAAAAGCTTTTGACACCGTAAAACACGATGAAATAATAAAAATGCTACACAATGCTGATATTGATGAGAAAGATATAAGAGTTATCCAGAATCTCTATTGGAATCAAAAGGCACGTGTGAGCCTGAACAAATCAACAAACACAGAGGAATTCGAAATTTTACGAGGGGTGCGACAGGGGTGTATTTTGTCTCCTATGCTGTTCAACCTCTATGTGGAGAATGTTTTTGCAGAGGCACTTGAAGGCACTGATTGTGGTATAAAGGTCAACGGGTACCCGATAAATAACATTCGTTACGCTGACGACACCGCAATAATCACAGATAATGAACATGATATGCAGTTGATACTAAATAAAATAAACACCGCAGGAAAAACATATGGCCTGAAGATAAATGCTGGAAAAACAAAATGCATGATAATAAGAAAGGGCGCATTTTTCAGAGTACAACTGCACGTAGATAATGCTCCAATCGAGCAAGTGAAAACATTCAAATACTTGGGAATGATGGTGAATGACCAATGGGATCCTCAACAAGAAATAAAATGCCGTACCGAACAAGCAAGACAAGCTTTTCTTAAATTTAAACCGCTACTTTGTAACCGCAATCTTTCCTTCAATCTCCGTTACAGAATGGTTAAGTGCTATGTATGGTCCATATTGTTATACGGCATGGAGACATGGACGTTGAAAATATCTTCCATTAACAAGTTGGAAGCCTTCGAAATGTGGACCTTGCGAAGAATGTTCCGCATACCATGGACAGATAGGGTGAGAAACGAGGAAGTCCTAAGAAGAGCAAATACTGAGAGAGAATTGCTCAGCTTGATCAAGGCACGAAAGATTGGATACCTGGGCCACATCCTGAGAGGGGAAAAATACGCAATCCCTGAACTAATTATCCAAGGAAAGATTGAGGGCAAGAGAGGAGTAGGTCGCAAACAAATGTCGTGGCTGCGAAATATAAAGAAACTGGACACTATAGGTGCACGGCACCATAAGAAGAAGAAGTGGAAAATACGTACATTAAAGTGTACATGTTAGTTATCATAACTTTACATAGGCAACCAACTTTACAATAAAATATTATTTAGTTGGGTTTTTACATTTATTCTATCACCTCATCATTTTCCTACCTCCATTATTGTCACGTAAACATAATTATTTTTAACATCTAATAATTTTTCCTCACCAGCTTATTATCACACATTATTAACTTACCTCGATACGTTATTGGTTAAATGTAAGATCATGCAATAACTGCATTTAATCATTTATTATTACTTGTTAACTAATAACATTTATTTTACAATAAACGAATTTAATTTACCTTATTATTTCTATTTTCACTTGCTTTAATTTTTTTTTTAATTTTATTATTTTAATTATTTAATACAATATTTTTACATACAATAGGTACCTACATTACAGAATAAATCACAATCAGAATGCTCACTCTCAGATGCCGCCTTTGAAGTGTGTTAGCACCCGATCGCCATATTTTAAACGGAAACACAGACACGGATTCAGAAATTTGTGACAGGCTACGACAGAAGTGTAGTTTAAACTTTTAGAGATTAAGAATTAAGTAAATTTAAAATAATTTAATCTATTCTTCAACTAAAAGTACGAATAAAATGTTTTGCATATTATGTAGATGGTTGCCGTAAATAAATTAAAGCGGGTTAATTTTGCTATACACACCAAATAAAATTTTACTGAATAGCACTGGTTCCGTTTAAAACATGGCTGACTCCGGCTGCACGAATGAGATGCGCGTACTTATCTTGACAAGCAAAGTGGGCATTCTGATTGTTTATTCTGTGCCTACATGGTATTTTTTTGGTATTCTGTGCCAAAAATCCACTGTCCACTGTCTTAAGGAACTGTCATTTTTCAATTAAATTTACTTGCTTCTTGACTTATTCAGTTGGTTTATTTTACCCGGTGGCCAAAGTAGTCCCACCTTTTCAAGCAGAGAAAAAGTATGTTCCCTTTAGGTGTAATGTTATAACATGGACCTTGTGTCATCACGTTAATAAATATATCCATGATTTTTATCTAATTAAAAGGTTTTTAAACCTAGTTTAGTAGCTAGTTTCAATTACTTTTTAAAATTAAAGAATTTTCCTTATTTTTAGTAATTTAGCAGTCAAAATTTTACCTATTTTTGTGCCATTTTAAAGTAGAAATATATTTTTAGGTTTCACTGATGATGGTCCCACTGGACCGAAAACATTTTGGAATAATGTAGTCCTTTTGGAAAAATTTTAATTATTTTTAATAAAATAATATACCATCATACACCAGAAGTTTTTCCTCGTCTTCGTATTTTGGTCACACCAGCGCCAATAAACGACATATTTGGGAGCTCTTCCAAATTATGCACATAAGTTAAGTACGTAAATATCAGTCAAATAATACATAATACTCTAGAAAAAGAACCAGAAGTTTTTCCTTCTCTTCGTATTTTGGTCACACCAGCGCCAATAAACGACATATTTGGGAGCTCTTCCAAATTATGCACATAAGTTAAGTACGTAAATATCAGTCGAATAATACATAGTACTCTAAGTATGGCTCTAATCTAGAATCAATTCTGATCCGACGATACCAGATACGTATTATTTTTTAGGACCATGGACTCGATTTTTATTGATGGAAAATGATATATAAGAGAACAGGCACAGGCATTTTTTATACAATGATGACGGTGATATTAATGACTCTTCAACTATAGACAGTGATCATGACAGTCACCTAGAATATGATATGGTGTGTGAAAACCATAGTATTCCAAATAATATGAGGATTGAAGATTCAGGTCCTTCAACAGTAAAAGTTTTCAAGAATCATCAAAGTTCGTTTATAGCAAAAAGAGATAAATAGTCAAAAAATTCACCAAGTATTACTAGAATACGAAGGCATACCATTGTAATGCATCTTTCTAGTTTAAACTTTGTTGTAAAGTACTGTGCCGAAAAAATTCTGTATAATTTGTTTAAGCTTTTAATTGATGATGATATCATAGACATAATTGTGGAAGGTACAAATGAAACAAAAGCACCCTTTGAACTTTTATATCTCACTTCTGACGTTAAATCGAATCATAATAATGCGTATTTTCAAGTGACGGCGTGGGATACGACAACATTTCCTTCTACAATGTCGCTTAAACGATTTTTATTTTTGTTAGCTGCCTTACTAAGAAGAATGTCATAACTATCGATGAGATTGTTACGTTAACAAACTGTATTTAACTCAAAAACTCACTTAATTACAAATATTGCAATTATTTATCACATTAATTAATTACCGCTTACAAAACAATTCACACTGATATGTATAATCGTGACTACTAATAATATTTAAAGGCCGCCTCGGCTGGCTTATACAAGAAGAACAAAATGTCCTGTAAAACCTTACGTATCGCTTACCGGCTGACCAGAACATCTCCACATCGATAGAAACAGTGCGTTAGAAAAATTAGATAAGCCTGGCAAAATTGTGATCTTCCAGAAATCCGGACTTTTCTAAAACACAGGGCCGTTATCAGGGGTACGTGACACAACAATATGCTAGTTGATTGTAGGGGTCGTTGTTTCTTAGACATTTAAATTAAAAATTACATAACAACAAATATATATAGTTAGAAATGGGAATACCAATAAAATTGAATTAACGCAAATGTGCGTGGCAGACTCATATGCGCAAGTAAAGATAGGAAGCAGAACATCGATGCCATTTGGTATAAATTCAGGACTTAGGTAGGGGGACCCCTTGTCACCATTGCTGTTCAATTTTGCTTTAGAATATGCAATAAGTAAAATATCGTCTGAGCTGACAGGATGATTTGCTGATCAAGGATCAAAACTGTTGCTGGCCTCTGCTGATGATATAGATGCAGTCACGCATTCTACAAGAGACGTGAGAGAGGTGTTTTCACCGCTGGAGGAGGAAACAGGTAGTCTGGGTCTCCGAATAAATGAAGAAAAGACGAAATACATGGTAGTAACCAAAAATCCAAGACCAAGAGTTAGGCAGAAAATCAGTATTAATGATGATAGCTTCGAAGTAGTAAAGGAGTGTAAATACCTGAGGGGATAATCACAGCGGACAACCACATAGAAAAAGAGGTCTCAGCAAGGATAGCTGCGGGAAATAGAGCAATATACTCCCTTTCAGCACTACTAAGATCGAAGCTGCTAAAGAGAAAATCTAAATTAACACTGTACAAGTCGATTATCCGCCCAATTATTACATATGGCAGTGAAATATAGACCCTCAACCAGCAGGAAATCAATAAGCTTCTAGTGTTTGAAAGAAAGGTTCTCAGAATAATATTTGACCCTTAAAGTGATGAATTCACAGGGGATTGGAGAAGACGCCGCAACGATGAATTGGTGACTCTGTATGGAACTGAAAACATAGTTAGACATATCAAGGCAAACCGAATAAGATGGGCAGGTCACGTGGTACGATCAGAGGATGACAAAGTGTTAAAGACAGTGTTTTTTGAAAGACCAGATGGTAGAAGATCAGTAGGCTGACCTAGAAAAAGATGGAAGGATGATGTTAAAGCCGATTTATCTAGAATTGGGGTACAACAATGGGAAATAGAAGCACAAGATCGTAGAGGATGGAGGGCGATAGTAGATGCGCCGAAGACTCCGACTTGTAAAGCCAGTGAAGAAGAAAAAGAAATAACAACAAATATGGTCTGAAAGTGATGTATCCCTGTGATTCCACGACTTACTATTTTTTAAACTTTGATCAAATAAAAGGCATATATCGAGCACAGTTTAATTTAATCTTGCCCAAGTACTTTCGATCCCTAGATCATCTTCAGGGGCATTTCGTCAATTGCGGCCTATCCGACATTGACGAAATGCCCCTGAAGATGATCTAGGGATCGAAAGTACTTGGGCAAGATTAAATTAAACTGTGCTCGATATATGCCTTTTATTTGATCAAAGTTCATTTATTCGAGCATTCAACCTTATATTTATTTTGACTTACTATTTGTTAAATGCCTTTATTTATGCAGGTAAAAGGGGTTTTCAAAAGATTTCTCTTACGACATTATCAGTATTATCTCTTATTGAACAAAGAAGGTAAGGAAAACTGGAATAAACGTAATTGAAGATAAATGATTTACCTCAATTGAACTGGTAGAACAATTTTTTACACAAAACTCTTCATTCATCTTAATATGTTTTTATTTCATCAAACACAATAGTTTCTTGTGTAACAAGTAAAAATATAAATGTATTTCTTCTGTGCTCTATACATTATAATGACAAGATAGACGACACTGTAAATAAACCTAATATTATGCTTTTTTATAATTCAACTTTGTTTATATTTTTTCAAACTGGTAGTGACAATCTCATAATAAGGAGGCAACTTGTGATCACTTTGGAAACATCAATGATTAACGTGCATATGCAATGCCGCCTAACTCTAGCAATGCTTCCTAGAGAAATTCAAGTGATAATTCGTAAAGTACTTAAACTTGATGAAGAATTAGTTACACCCAGAGAAGAGCCATACAAGCAAAATCGCCGTCTTTACCGGTGATTTTGCCTATATAATAATATATTATTTATATAATATATTTACTGTTTATTTACTTGTCAGATACATCTATATAATCCACCGTTTCCTATCACTTCTTTTTATATGAATAAAATTTATTAACCATTTTTCCAAACGGCGCATTTTGCATTTATAACATCTTATAACTTATTTGGTAGCTCTGAAGCACATCTGCTCAAGCTCTAAAAGGTATTTATACCCCATAATCTCATACATAACACGTGAAATGTGTATAATAGAGAACGATCGTTGGATCGTAGGTCGTGAGGTATTTTTAGAAATTTATAGAGACTGCAGTCACTTGGGACCTAATTGGAAAGGTACGTTATTTGAACATTTAGGGAAATTCTGAGTCGACTATGAAAATAAGCATCGAAATAAGGGGATTTAGCATTTAAATAGACCATGAAAAAGGAAAATAAAGACACTATTGGACAAAAAATCTGGGCATGGTTTATATTTCATAACAAATGCGGAAAAAAAAACCGTGGATGGCTGATGAGATTCTACACTTAATGAATAAATTTGGACTTTATGAATTAATGAATTTAAAACATTAAATCGTATTATAAAAATATTAAAAAACGAAGCTAAAAAGAAATGGACTAACAAAAATGCGAGGAAGCAGGAAAACTTCATCAAATGCACAATTCAGTTAACTTTCATAAAAAAGTAAAACATATAACAAGTGCCTACCGAAAAATAGCTTTAGCATCCTTGAGAAACACAGAAGAACTGAAGGTAACTTTAACAGGGCATTAAAATTTTAGAGCATAATTTAAAATAATTAAAAATTAAAATTTTTACGGATGAATTTTATATAATATCTGAACTACAACTTACATCAAAGTGTGCTGCACACGATGTTACAGACGAAAAGAAGAATACTTGTCAGCCGTAATGTTGGATTGGTCACTCGTTAATCCCAGGCAGTCCTCTCTGTTCTTGTCTAAGTGGCAGTATCTAAAAAGTATGCTGACAAAAGATCAAAGAATGCCACTTTGCATACAGTCTAGCGGCTGTCAGCTGTCAACATGTGGACAATCTAATAGGGTGGAAGACAAGTGTCAACACGTAATCAATCTAACAAATTGGCGGTTGTCAAGTCTTCTTATTTCCGTTTGCCACACCGTTTGCAGAAAATTTTGACCCAAGGAACTAACCGTTGTAATACAGCTAGTATTAGAATAAAATTTTCCACTTGTAAAGTCAAAATCGTGTGATTTTCTCGAAAAAAAAAACGAGCTTTGTCAAACTCCCTGCAGATAACATATTATTAAAATATGACCGCGATTGTTTTACAGATGTCTACCTAGAAAAAATTCAAGATTTTACAATATCAATATCTACAAGATAAATAAATACTAGATATGAAACATCAGTAATCTTCACCGACATTTTGAGTTCAATTACAAGCATACAAATAATCGATCCAAATCATCCCGTCTTAAACTATAGTAACATAGCCCAATCTGGTGATATAATGATATTTCAAAATTGTGTTTGTAAATTCAATGTATGTGATATCCTTATAATTTAAATTATCAAAATTTCACTCCTATAACTAGATCTTGTGCTGTATACAAACCAACACAAAGCAAATAGCAGAGAAGATCAAGTACCAGTAATATTAACAAGGAAAGACGGCCAAAACAAAATTCATAACAAACCTAGTACCTAGCGGAAATATCAATGTTGGAGACAACGAAGTAGAGCTGGTGAAAAAATACATATACCTTGGACACGAAATAAAGATCACAAGAGACAACCAAACATGCGAACTACGAAGAAGAATAAACCTAGCATGGGCAGCCTATGGAAAACTCAAAGACATTTTTAAAAGGGATATACCAATTGCTTTAAAACGTAAAACATTCGACCAATGTGTGTTGCTTGTAATGACCTACGGTGTCGAAGCTTTGACATTGACAGGTACAACTAAAACGCTGCAAATAGCTCAGAGGAAAACGGAAAGGTCAATGCTAAGTATATCGCTTCATGACCGAGTTAGAAATGAAGACTTAAGACAAAGAACAGGAGTTACCGATGTAATTTCCCGAATTGCCACACTGAAATGGAACTGTACCGGACACGTCGCCCAAATCAGTGATGAAAGGAGAACGAAGACCTCGTACTAATTAGACTGACGATTCCAAGAAAATGTCAAGAAATTGGCAGAAAAGTGCTCAAGATAGAGCGCAATGAACAAAAATGAGGGAGGCATATGTCCAGCAGTGGACGCACAGGGCTGGGTGATGATGATTGAAAATCGATATGTTCACTTTAGATAGTTCTAAGTTTTTTTAATATTCTTGTAAGTATCCCTGTGTTAAAAAAAATTTTCAGAATAATAGCGTCAGTATTTTCTTTTATAAATCTTCTTCATCTTCAGATGCAAATCCACTAATGGATGTTAGCGATCACATTTTCCATTAATTCTCTATTTCTTGCAATATGTATCAGAGATTTTATGTCGTTAATCCCTGTCCATTGCCGTATGTTTCGGAGCCAGGACATTTTCTTGCGTCCCATTCCTCTCTTGCCTTCAATTTTACCCTCGATTATAAGTTGGAGGAACTGGTATTTTTCATTTCGCATGATGTGACCTAGATACGCCGTTTTCCTTTTCTTGATGGTTTCGAAAAGTTGGCGTTCTTGGTTTATTCTTTTAAGGAGATCTATATTTGTGATTTTCGCTGTCCATGGTATTTTTAGGATACGGCGATAGAGCCACATTTCTAAAGCTTCTAATCTGTTTATATCCCTCGTTTTGAGTGTCCAACCCTCTACGCCATATAGCAGCACTGACCACACCTAGCACTTAGTAAACCTTAGTCTCAGTTGAAGATCGAACTCTGAACAAGTCAGTACCTTATTGAATTTTACGAAAGCTTGTCGAACTTGCTCAATGCGACATTTTACTTCCCTATCCGATGCCCAGTCTTCAAAAAGCCACGATCCCAGGTATCTAAATTTACTCACTCTTTCAATGGACTTAGTATTCAGTGTTATGGTGGAGTTTTCAAGTGCATCCAAGTTTCTGGAGATGATCATAAATTTGGTTTTTTTGGTATTAATCTCTAATACCATTCGCTTACTGTATTCTCCTCTTATATTGACAAGTTGTTGAAGATCGACTATGTTGTCACAAATTAAGACACCATCATCAGAATATCGTATGTTGTTGATCAATACTCCATTCACTTTGATTCCCATCTTTGCATCCTCCAAAGACTCTTGAAATATGGCTTCCGAATAAATGTTAAATAAAAGAGGGGAAAGCATACATCCCTGTCGAACGCCCCTTCTTATATGTATGGGTTTGGATATAGAATTGTCTATTTTTAACTGTGCCGTTTGATGCCAGTACAAGTTTTCAATGCATCTTATGTCTTTTGGTCTATATCAACTTTCTTGAGGATCTGCATTAACTTGTGGTGTTGGACACAATCAAACGCTTTTTGGTAATCTAAAAAGCATAGGAACACATCCTTCTTCTGATCGTAACAATTTTGAATCAGCACCTGTTTTGCTACTATTGCTTCTCGTGTTCCTAAACCTTGCCAAACCCGAACTGGGAGTCACTGATGTCCCATTCACATTTTTTGTATAATCTTTGATGTAGTATTTTTAAGAATATCTTTAAAGTGTGACTCATCAGGCTAATGAGTCTGTGATCCTTACATCTTTTTGCATTGACTTTTTTAGGCGGAGGAATAAAGGTAGGGCGTAACCACTGTTGAGGATAGCAGCCAGTTTCATAAATTAAGTTAAGTGCTGAAATTCCTCTTTCATCCAGTAATTTGAGTATTTCTGACGGGATTTCATCTGGTCTAGGTGCCTTATTGTTTTTTGAATTTAATAAGGCCTTTTCTATCTCCTTTTTGGTGATTGAAGGGCCAGTCAGCTGGTCGTCTGTATAAACTTCACTCATGGGTCTTTCGTCATGGAAGAGCTCCTGGATATTATTTTCCCATATATCAATTTTCTCCTTTTCACCCAGCACTATCTGGTTATCCTGATTAACTATGGTAGTTGTTCTTCGTTTTCTGTATATTCCAGCAGTCTCCTTAAGCTTTTTATGTAAATTACGGTCGTCGTGCTGTCGTTGTAAATGGTTTAGATCGATACATTGTTGCTTAAGCTATTCATTTTTTGCTATTCTTATTTTTGCTTTTATTTGCCTGTTAATGTTTTCATACATATTGCTGCCATCTTGGTTATTCTTGTGTCTTCGTCGTTCTTCCATTAGTAATAGTATTTCTTCTATCATCCATTTTTGCCTCTTGTTATTTCGTTTGTACCCTAAGTTGTTTTTCATAATGTCTGTTACAGCACTTGTAATCGTAAATATGAATTTTATGAATTTATTTTTATGAATAAAAATATAAAATTATTCATTCAAAATCGAAATAAATGTTTCTATGTATATATTTTTGCTCCAGGTCCCAGAGACCGGATGTTTTTCATTATTTACTATAGAGACATGATTCGGTATAAGAGTTAAAAACAAATAATTATGTAATGTTAAGATAAAACCATAATACTTAACTGAAATATAATCGGCCAATTAGTAACAAATCCCTTTGTTCTCAATAATCGCAATGGAATCTATTTTCGAACATTGTTTCCGACTCTCTTAATTAAAACCTACTCAGTGGGAATGTGCTATCAGGGCGTGCAGATAGACCGGAATGCATTTACAAGTCGCCTATGGAGAGGAGTATGAGGCCACTGAGAGACATTATTATGATTGAAAATCGATTCTTGTTGCTTTGACATGCAAAATTCATCTATCAGCAGAATTTAAGAGACTTATTCAGTTCCGCTTGTTTAATATGTATAACAGGTTTGTTACATTTCGGTATTCTATGGCGTTTCAGCTTCGTTAATATATAGACTTGTATCTAGAAATCAAAACATGATTTTATTTTAAAAGTTTTTTCTATAATTCATACACTTTTCAGTTTAACCTATATTTCTTTCTCCTTTTAGACAATTTGTAAAGAGAACGAAGAGAAAAGTACAGACGAGGTGCTAAAACAACAATAATATGTAAATTAAATAAGTAAAACAATAAACTATAGTGAAATGACGAAATAAAAAAGCTATACCTCATTTTTTTATAGTTGACAGTATGGTAAATGATCGGAGGTTGTACACGAGAAACGCACAATATTCAATTCTCAGAGGGAATTTATTTAGTGCAACACAAATACCCACTTGATCTGAAACATAATATATAGGTAACAAAATTTAACGTACCGTTTGATCCTATGAGGTGACTTTGATAGACCCTGAATAATTTGTTTCGAGGGAGTATGCAACCCAAGCGTTTAGTCCGTTATGGTGGTTGCCTGAACTTAATTTCAGTGCACATGTTGATCACTTGTAGCGCAAGGCGTTTGTGGCGAATATCAAAAGTACACTATTATCAATACACTCTG
The DNA here is from genome assembly GCF_040954645.1 of Diabrotica undecimpunctata. Lineage (NCBI taxonomy): Eukaryota > Metazoa > Arthropoda > Insecta > Coleoptera > Chrysomelidae > Diabrotica > Diabrotica undecimpunctata. The sequence goes on from NC_092804.1 coordinate 8,530,809, forward strand.
AAAGTTTTTGTTTTAATTTGAAGATTTTAGATTGTGTAAACTAGCTCATTACAGTTGGGGAGCCGATGAGGAAACACTACTAAAAATATATCGAGCTCTTATTCGCTCCAAACTTGACTATGGTAGTGTTCTCTACATGTCATCAAGTAAATCACTACTACGTTCACTAAATGTAGTCCAAAATACTTCCCTTCGACTCTGTTTAGGAGCATTCCGATCCAGTCCGGTGGAAAGCATTCATGTAGAATGCTTCGAACCCCCGCTTCATCTAAGATGACAACAACTTGTACTGCTCTATTTCTCTAGAGTTTCAGCAAATCCCACAAGAAACCTCATTTGTAATAGACAATTACCAGTTACTAATAATCCTAGAATGGTACCGTCCACTATACAGATGTTAATTCCTTATTTAGATATCAATCTATTGTCGACCAGCCCTTTCACGGTCCCTCAAACTCCTCCATGGATATGTAAACTTCCAAATTTCAATATCGAATTATCCAAATATAATAAGAATGAAATATCACCTTCCGTTATCAAGCAAAGATTCTACGAAATACTACATCAATGCAACTTCGATAAGATCCTTTACTCAGATGCATCTAAGACTGAAGAAGGTGTTGGCTGTGCTGTTACAACGACTACAACCACCGTCAACTTGCTTCGACTCTCCAGCAATTGCAGTATTTATACTGCTGAACTATATGGAATACTACAAGCTGTGAAAACTCCACTCAACGATGATAAAACTATAGCAATCTGTACGGACTCTCTGTCCTCCATGCAGTCCATAAGAAACGTACATTCTATCCACCCAATAGTTCAAGAAATCCAGAGTATATGTAATCGCCTTCAAACTAATGGAATTACAGTAACAATATTGTGGGTTCCATCACACGTTGGTATTCCAGGTAACGAAAAAGCCGATCAAGCAGCAAAACAAGCATGTTCTCTTAACGTAACAACAGACATTCAAACATCATCAGATTTAAAAAGAATAATCAAACATAAAATAATGGACCTTTGGAATGATCATTGGAAAAGAAGCAATACCAAGTTAAGCGTTCTACATCCAAACATTTTCTACCACGAGCTCCCACCAATGAAAAGAAAGGACAAATCTGTCATTCGAAGATTGAGAATAGGGCACACACGCCTTACACATGGACACCTAATGAATTCCAGTAATCAGATTTTGTGCCAGTACTGCAACAGCACGACTTCCGAAACACATGTACTTCTTGACTGTCAACACTACCTAGCGTCCAGAAGAAAATACAATCTTGGTAACGACCTAAAAGACATACTTATCTCAAACAGCAGCAACTATGAAAATGTATTAAACTTTTTAAAAAACACAAAGTTATACACTTTAATATAAAACAAAATGTATTATAAAAAATGTATTGTAACTAATTTGTACCCACTGTAAAGTAATAACCATGTAAACATGAATGTAAATTGTACCTGTGTCAATGACCATTAGCTGTCGAGACACATATTTTTCGAAATAAAAAAAAAAAAAAAGATTGTGTAACTAAATTCAAATATACAGCTTTTACGATAGGTTTGCAGGGAATTTTGTGTATATTGCCTTAATATAAGTCTAGTTCTCAGTATTTTAAAATATTTAACCTAAGTTATTTCCGTCACTACTTCTTGAGATTACATGATTCCTTGTCGGGGAACACTTTAATACTTTTTTTTATATTTTTCTTGATTAAACTTCAAACCGTTAATTAATTTCAGGTTTCCATCATTATCTACAGGAAAAGTAAAAATGTCGCGGGTACGTAAACGAGATTTGGGATAAAGAAGCTACAAGAACTTTTCTGACGATGTCACGAGTATTTTGCCTACCACATAGGTATTACTATTTTTAACAAATTTGCTGGCTTGTTGTCGCCGACACTCGCCTGCGTCTTTTCTATTCAAAGATTCTCCCAAACCTTCTTCACCCAATAAGAAATATGCATTTCCCTTTTCAATTGCTCACTAACTAATTCCCGATAAAAAACCAATAACGAAAAAACATTTGCGAATTTGAAGAAAATTCGGACTAACACGGATACCAACTGCCTTTGACAGTGGCTCCAGCTAGACTGATGTAATTCTCTTCCCCGCGAAATCTGATGTTTATTTCAGGCACAATATTAATCGGAATTGATAAAGGAAAATACCAAAGAAATACGCGTCTGTGATATATAAACAAACCTTAAAATGTGTTTATTATCAACTCAAGTGATGCAAAAGAATTGGAAATACTTTTTCGGTGTTTTAATACATACGGGATGATTTAAATACATACGAAAGAATATAAAAATGCTACAACGAAACCGTTGAACATGCCCTGTATCAAATAGTAAACGGAAACTTGTCAATTAAAGCTGCTTCAGAAAGATTCAAAATTTCACTAGGAGTTATTTGGAAAGAATTATTTCTAAATTTAAAAAAGGAGTATTAAATCATTAAATCATTAAATCTCTGACCAACTCGCGTCTAACATCACTAGAGCTCAGTCAGATGTCACAAAAGAAACGATAAATAATATTTTAAAAATTTAAGAACAACTCTCGCAAATTTCTCTCTATTGCTCTTTTTCAATTACGATGGAACCAACGTTGGTGATGATCCGAGCAAAAGGAGATTGCTATATAAAAGAGGGACCAAATATCCAGAGCAAATCACTAATCATAGTAAAGCCGCCACACCAATAATGATGTGCGGTGCTGCTGATGGCACACTACCCCCTCCTTATATAATATATCGCAGCGAAGATATGTGGGATGCGTGGACATTAGGGGGTCCACAGGGCTCTCCTTGTAGTTGTGTCGCGCAAGAGGAGCTAGATATAACCGAACGAAAAATGGATGGGTACAGGTAATTTGTTTAACAGACTGGTTTGAGACCTTATTATTACTCCACGCAAGACGACTGGAAGGTAAAAAAGTTATGACTGTGTTGCGAATTTGCGTGCCCTCCCAGTAATTCAACAAACATATGCCAGCCTTTGGATGTATCCTTTTTTAAACCCATGAAAGTCTCTTGGCGAAAGGTTTTGACGAAATTTAAATAGCGAAACCCAAAAATTACTGGTGTACCTAAAGATCAAAAATTTCCGTCGTTATTAAAAAAAATTCTTGGAAGTAATGAATCAGTCAATTCAAAAAACTAGTTCACTGAAGTGCTCGAATCGTAAAAAACATTACTATACATTTTGTTTTTTTGTAGCTCATAACGCAACGAAAATATAAAATACCAAAGCCCTTGATCCCTTTTTTTAAGTTTTCATGTAGAGTAAAGTTTTATTTTTATGTACATGCACTTCTTTGTAAGTAAATAAATAAATTTAAATTATAGAAACCTTTAAAAATTACGATTTTTATTTAAAACAAAAAAAAGTCATATTGCTGTAGGGTGCCACAACGGTCTCGTATATAAAGGCCAAATATAGCAACTAGACCGTCAGGCCATACGTTTCAAGATCTCATTGATTTAAATGAATACAACGAAACCAACACTGCTTCATATAACGAAATGTTTTGGCACTGCATATGAGTCCACATTGGTATCACACAGCAATTACGTCCCAGAAATGGATGAGACCACGTTGGTCTCATCTGGCATTCAACGTGTTAAAAATGGGTTGACATTGATACTACTACAGCTTTTATGCATCGTCTAAGCTATTTTAAAATGGGGTGTCAAGGTGACTCCACATCAATGGGTGACTTTGATATACGCTTTTTTTATTTCTTTTTGTCAGAAAATTCTGATTTAAAAAATATGTATTATCAATTTAAATTAATAAATATAAGATGCATCCCACTGATGACTTTTCCACATTTTTGGGATAACCTATTTAAAAGGTTTACCCATTACTCTAAAGAATACAAAAAAAATTAACAAAGACTCCCCCTTTCTACGGTACTCAAAACTATATACCTTTTAACTTAATTTTATAGTAAATTTATCTCTAAACAGCAACAAATACTCGTATATTAAAACACATTCTTAAAGTTCTGTTACTCAAGTCGAACACTCTAGTAATAAATCACCTACCTATATGGATTTATGTAGAACTCTAAACCTTCAGGGAGTGCGTCATTACAATGGGGGAATCATAATCTGACAGCTACGGAATTGATGTAAATACTCCAATTATACAGCCCTAAAATATGATATGTGTAGGAGGTTTCAACGTAACGGCACCTTCAGTTTACAATGGCATCAATGATTTTAGCAAAGTGGTGAATTCTAATAAACGTATGTACGTATATTACAAAGCCATTAAGATAAATCATAATTGTATTAGGTAGTGTAATTTAAATTTAAATATGGTTGCTTGCCAATTTAGCCATTTTCGTGTTTCTTCTCCTTTATTCTACGGTTTAGGCAGTTGTTGCTGGTTTAGCTCCTCTGTACAAAAGGCGTAATATTTTTATTCTTCCTTTTAGTTTATAATTTAGTATTTGCTTAGTAAGTCAATTTTCATCCATTCTTTTAGATGTTATTCCTATTCTGTTGCAAATTTTTTAATTTATTTAACCCTTCGTTAGTGTGCCTAGATCAATTAGCACGAGAGGTGTTCCGGGGTATGTCATACCCCAAACTAAACTAACCCAGGAAGTTAAATTTTTTAAATTTAATCATTTAAAATGGTTAATCTTGGTTTTTTACTTATTTATGATTCAAATAAATTAAATATGGTACTGTAAAAGTCTTATATTTAAATGGTAAACATCATTTATTCAACATATTGCAATTATGCTAGTCAAAAAACACGAGTGAACAGTAATACACTCAGATATTATGAAAAATTGTATTGATCACACAACTCTAAATAAACTTATAGCCTAAAATAACTAAAGAAAAAAATTTTCGCCAAAATACATTGAAAAATAAAAAAGTTACGACTCCTCAAAATTGTCGCAATTTGAACACGTCATGATGGCATGTTCCAAATAAATTGGAGTATCACATCGCATGTATATGTAAAAAGTCTTCCTATCTTTATTGGTTGGGCAAACAGAACATCTACTGCTTGTCCTACGTCGCTTAGGTCCACACTGATGTACCTCTGGTTGCTGATTATCACGTAGTGGTCGATGCAAGGAAGGGTTTTGTCTTTGCTGGTTTCGAAACTCAGTTGACAACGAGTTGATCAAATATACTAATTGCTGCCAATTTGTCGATCTGTTTCCGTTCTACTCTATTTTGCACATTGTCAAATCGCAAACATTGCAACAAAATGGATCTTTGTTGTGACATTGTTGTTCGAATGAGATAATGGGGTTTGTTCTTCCTCAAATTCACTATCAATGAACGATTTATCATCGTCATAAATACAGCCAAACTCCGCCTCTAAACGTTTTAACCTTTCCTGCTCTTGTTCGTAAAACATAATTATTCTATAATTCAATATCGCTGAAAAAAAAATAAAACTCATAGTACATCTCAAAACAACAAAACACAAAACAACTAAAAGGTACAACAGTAGTGTACCGGGGTATCACACACCCCAACCGTCTTTGACCAACTCCTAATTCAATCTGAAATTGTATGTACAGCTGGTAACAAGGTGATCATGAGAAAACATGTATAAACTACAGCTACTAGGCGCTAGAAGGCGCTATTTCATCTACTTTCGATATTATAGAAATAAAAGGAGTACCTGGGGTATGGTATACCCCAGAACACTAACCGATGGTTACAGAGTTAAGTAAATATCATGAAATCCGTGATGGCATCCCCGGTAGATCCAGAAAATTTAAAAATTCGTTTGGACAATTTACAGCTTCGTCTTCAATACTATCGACTGATTTAGGTGATCGGATCACCTGGTAACAACTGTTAAATCTGGAAGTTAATTTTAGGTATAGCCGGAAAAACACTTACAATTAATTCATGTTTGGACTCAACAAAAGTGCAGAAATTATCTAGAAGCTTGATGCACTGTGTATTGGATGCAGTTTTATTTTACCGTTTGTGCCGATAGATCATTTTGCATTTGTACTCTTATCTTAATGGTCAGTAGAACTGTTTCGACATTTCGTCATAAAAACGATTGTGTTAAATAAATAAATCTCATCCGCATTTGTAAAGAGAGAAATAACCGGTAATGTCTGTCGGAAGTCACCAGACAGTGGTAATACAGCATCATCGAATAGTTTGTCCTGCCGTTGCCATTTAAATCTTGTATACTTTTATGTGATGCTTCGAGTGAATCTTTATGAGCCATAGTAGATTTATCCCAAATAAAAACTGAACTCGTTAACCATTACACTTCTTTGGACACTTTGAGTGCTGAATGTGCCGTTCGCCCACCATCTAACAATTTTCTGATATATTTGGCGCAACTCATCGACTGTAAATTATCATAAAAGTTTATTTAGAATTCTTTCATTAAATTTATAACTATTAAAATGTATTTAATTAATACACATACTTATATTTCTAACTTGATTGCAAAGAAAATGTTGAAAAATCATTTTTTATTGTAAATAAACAATGTTAAACATTTTGAAATTATTTTTAATTATAATCATAATAATTCTGTCAAAAATAAAACTATTTTAGTCTCGATTGGATTCCGAAATGGACTTGGAACAAGAGAGGCGTTGTTTGCACTGAACGTTATGTCTCAAAGATGTCTTGACATAAATCAAGATGTATTCATGTGTTTCATAGATTACAACAAGGCCTTTGATAAAGTGCGGCATGATCACTGATGAGACATCCGACTAATAGCAAATATGTACTACAATCAGAAAGCAGTAGTGAGAGTAGAGAATAATACCACTGAAGAAATCGAAATAAAGCGAGGTGTGAGACAAGGGTGTATACTGTCACCAACCCTGTTTAATCTCTATTCCGAAGACGTAATGAATAGAACACTCTCTGAGCAATCCGTAGGTATTAAAATAAATGGTGTTAGATTAAACAATCTGAGATTTGCCGACGACACCGTTCTGATCTCAGAAACACTTGAAGAGCTACAGACATTGGTGAATAAGATAGCAGACTGCAGCGAAGAATATGGACTATCTTTGAACATAAGGAAAACTAAATTTATGGTAATATCGAAATCAACACAAAATGTCCAAAATTTATATTTACACAATGAAATTATCGATCGAGTTAGCAAATACAAATATTTAGGCACTTTAATAAATGAAAACAACGATAACTCAGCAGAAATCAAAATAAGAATAGAAAAAGCCAGATCCATATTCACTAAAATGAAGAGAGTGTTCTGCGGAAGAGATTTGAGCCTTGAAATGAAACTTCGCCTGATGAGATGTTACGTACTTTCTGTGCTGTTCTACGGGATGGAGTCATGGACGTTGAAAAAGATTGATACCAAAAAATTAGAGGCATTTGAACTGTGGATGTATCGCAGAATCCTGAGAATATCATGGACCGAGAGAGTCACAAATGTCGAGGTCTTGAGAAGAATGAATAAAGAAAAGGAAGTCATATTTACGATCAAAAAACGAAAACTGCAATACTTGGGACACATTACAAGAGGCGAAAGATATGAACTGCTTCGAATAATTATGCAAGGGAAAATAGCAGGAAAAAGGTCCATAGGAAGAAGACGAAACTCCTGGCTAAAGAATCTACGGGAATGGTATAGCTGTAGCAGCAACGAATTGTTTCGGTCAGCAGTTTCGAAAATACGTATAGCCCTGATGATCGCCAACCTTCGGAACGAAGATGGCACTTGAAGAAGAAGTCTCGATTAAAAATCACAATTTTTAAATGACTTCATATATAACTAATAAAAGTTAATATCTGATGGTATATGGTATAAATCAGTATATTATAACTGTTTGTATGGGAAAGTAAAACTGCTTTTACTATTTTCCTTACAATTTTAACATATTTTCTCCAGTTTATGCAAAACGAAAAAAGTAAATGGACATGACGTTTGCTAAACATCACTTTATGTTAGAATGAACTATCACTGTAGTAAATTTAGAGTCTTAATAAAACATTTTATATAAGGGTATAATGTAAAAATGACTTTTTAATAAACTCCAAGTCCACTTCCAGTCAGAGGTAAACAACACCATGTGGACTTGGGTGTTGTTTACCTCTACTAAATGTGTGCACTGTTATTTACCATTCGGACATAGTGTTATTTATCCTGGTACCTGGTGGAATTTTCATGAACTAAAATAATTGTAACCATTTTATTTAGTTCGCAATATATTTTCAATAGTTAAAACGCAATTTATCTTCTCATGTGTCGACATTAAACCTACTCTTCGATCAAGAAAAAGAGACTCAAACTTTACCAAATTTAAAAATAATACACTACATTACAATTTTAAAGTAAACAATCAGCAATTGAAGGTGGGCAAGGTTATGTTTTTAAATACATTTTGTATATCCAATTTAGCAGTAGTGAATATGTTGAAAAAAATTGAGCCAGGAGGTTTAATAAAAGCTGATCAAAGATGTAGATCAATAAAACTCCTACCGAAACCATAAATAGTATACATCAAGATATCAATTCCTTACCAAAGTACGAGAACGTCATTATTATAGAGAAAGAAGCAAGAGAAATTATCTGGGCACAGAACTTACGATAGAAAAGGCATATCAACACATATACATTGATAAATGCAATGAAAGACATGTGGATCCAAAGCTAGGAGCAAAAAAAGTGGTTGTGAACAGATACTTTTAATAAAGACTTTAAGTTGTCGTTTAAACCACCCAAAATAGACACTTACGATACATTCAGTACATTCGCCGCTCAAATGAAAAATAATCTTACTGCTGATGAACTAACCAATGTACAGGCTGATCATGATGCTTACCTAATTGAATCTAAAACTTGGTATAACTTAAAACAATTGGACTATATAATGGCTGAAGAGTCACCAAAACACAAAGTACTATCTAGTAATTTGCAAAAATGTTTGCCTTCACCATTAACAAACAATTGTATTAGTTTCTACAAAAGGAAGCTTTAGACATTAAATTTTACATTATATGATTCCAGTGATTATTCTGTACAATGTATGATGTGAGACGAATCGAAACGACTGGCAACAGCTAGTTAGCAAACATCAGGTAAATACACCGTGCACAATATGGATCTTGCAGATTTCAAAAACTTTAAAACGCTGTTGGATAAGAAACTGTCACCTACTCGTAATCCTCCCTTTTGTAAGTAGACAAAAGAATGAAAGAAAGAGCCTGTTCTACTGTCAACATGTGTTTTTATACAAGTCTACCAGGAACACATTGGAAAGCTCTTTTATAAGACCGATGTTAATAATCAAAATATGTATGAGGTGGACTTCATGAGGTATCGAAGACAGCAAGTAACGTTTCCAGCCCAATTAAATCAAGTCTCAGTAATCCCATTACCAATCACAAAACAAAAGTACAATGACAATTGCACTATTGCCTTTTGTTCCGTCCCTTTGTCATGCGTTTATCAAAATTTAACACAAGAAGATAAAGATGATAGGAGCCTTTTTAACAATTTTGAGACCTGTCTATAATTTTACTTTATAATTATTATTATAACATTATAATATTTTTTTCTGTAATAAAATAATAGTATAGGCTGTTTAATGTGTCTGTCTTGTTTTTTTCGTAGAGACCTTAACATACAATATCACATTATTTAAAAAAGTTGTTCGAGGTAAACAACACTGTGTCCAACTACACATTTTTAAAAATAATTATATAATGAACGGTAACCTTCAGCTATATAACACTTCATGGAAGGAAAAACAATTATACACACAACAATAATAATATTGTTACGTAAAAATATGAGTCATAGTTTTTAACCTTTAAAACATGTTTTTATTCTAATATGTTGTAGAGATTACGAGAGGCCTCGATTTACCTGAGCGACCTTCCAGAACCAGTGCGAGGGAAATCCAGTCTGCCTTTACCGTTTCGCCATCGAAGGTTTTGGATTTTTCGAGATAACGGCACTGGTATATAATAACGGAACTTTATTTGGAAGGGGGAGTTAATTCGGACGACGCGCTCGCGATAAAATGTTACGTTCGCTTTTTAATAAATTATGTATGTTTAGTGAAAATAAATAAATATCAGTCATTGTGCTTTTTAATGAATTAAGATAAGAACAAGACATTATAAATTAAAGACTTAACAATTAATAAATTCACAACAAATGGTGTCAGAGTGAGATCGAACATAAATTAGACTTATAATAATAATACAAGTGAATATAAAATAAATTGTGAAAATGGCTACGATTTATGAGCTGACAGTGACTAATTTAAGAAGACATCTCGAAGACAGAGAATTAGCTTCTACCGGAAAAAAGGCTGAGTTAGTCCAACGACTAAAGAACGCTTTGCTAGAAGAAGGTCTAGATCCAGAGACTTATATATTTGAAGACGCTGTCATCTCGTCGATTTCGAAATTGGAGAACAAAGTTTCTGACGATATTTCGAAAGTTTCTTCTGATGTAGCCAAAGTTTCTGGTGATGTAGCCAAAGTTTCCGGCGACATCGCATCATTGGAGAACAAAGTATCCGGCGACATCGCTTCTTTAGAAAGCAAAGTTTCTAACGAGATTTCTTCTCTGGAAAGCAAAGTTTCTGCTAACATCTCTAAAGTCACTTCAGAGATATCTGCTCTTGACGATAGAGTGTCTTCGTTAAAAAACCAAGTTGCTGCCGATATGTTGGCCTTCGAAGAAAAGATATGGAAAGAGATGGAAAGGAAGATGGAGGAAACAGGGACAGCAGAGAGAGGTAACAATCCGATTACAGTGGAGATAAAAGAAGACGAGACGAAATGTAAGTTGGAGACACGGCCGAAATTTGAAGGAAGTGGAGGTTCTATTCATGTTAAAGTCCCAACTTTCGACGGAAAATCATCATGGAACAACTACATGAAACAGTTCGAATCAGCCGCAAGAGCAAATGGATGGTCTGAAAAAGAAAAGGCTGTAAACCTGACTATCGCTCTTCGAGGAGATGCCTTAGATGTGCTTCAGACCATAGCCGTAGAGGAGACCGATGATTTCGAACAACTGAAGAAGAGGTTAAATATGCGATATGGCCACGAACATTTGGAGCATGTATATCAGTCGCAGCTCAAAAATCGTAGACAGAAGAAAGATGAGGCTCTCCAAGAATATGAGGTAGATATTGCCAGATTGGTACGATATGCTTATCCAACAGCTCCCGAAGACATGATGGAAAAATTGGCCGTTCAAACGTTTATTGATGGTCTTCGTGATCATGAAATGCAGAGAACACTACGATTAGCTCGTCACAAGACGCTGGTTGATGTCTTATCCGCCGCCCTCGAATACGAGTCAGCTACGCAGGCCTCTGGCGGGTACAGTAAAGTTAGGACTGTAAAAGAGGAAGGAGATGAAGATAAACTTGACCAGCTCGTTAATATGATGAAAAGCATGACATACAAGAAAACGAAGACCATCAGATGCTGGAATTGTGGCGAAATAGGACACGTACGAAGCTCCTGTAAGCACCCTAGGTACGACGCAAATCAAGAAACTCACCATCAGGAAAACTAGAACGGGTCAGCCTTAGGGGGGCAGCTTCGACCCAGAACTTTTCCAAAGACCCTCTCATACTAATAGCTTCTTTGAAATGTCGTGAAGATAGTGTATATGTAGATGGAGACATAAATGGTAAAAAGCATACGTTGTTGGTGGATACCGGAGCGACCAGAACCATTATACGCCCGACAGTTATAAACAGCCGAAAGAAACTGTTACCAACGAGGTTACGACTTCGGACCGCTACAGGTGAAAATGCCAACATTCATGGAGAAATCCAGGTACAATTGGGAATTGGGGCAGAAAAGTTTGTCCATACTGTTATAGTTGCTGACATCGAAGAGGATGTTATATTAGGAATGGACGTAATGAATATGCATGGATTCCAATTGGATTTTAAGAATAAGGTAATCAAAGTTGGCAACGAGGAGGTATTTCTCCATCCACATAATGACAACACTGTGCAAGCAGCCATTACAGAAGATACAGTCGTGCCTGCGAGAAGCGAAACGATCATAGTAGCGCGACTACAGGGAATTGTAGACGAAGGGAGACCTGTTATGATGGAGCCTTGGAACCACGACGATGAGGTTGGCCGTGGAATCATAATTGGAAAGGAATTGGTGACTTCGGCTAAAGAAATTCCTGTGAGACTTATCAATGTCAACGACTACCCAGTGACCATAAAGAAAGAGACAAAAGTAGGAACTTGTGTACCTGTGACATCCATAATTCGTCAGGCGACAACATCTGATAATTCCAACGACAAATTCGACCAAATGGTTGCAGTTGCAGGACAGTCTCTAAATCAGATGGAGAAAAGGAAATTAAGGGAATTTCTTCGGCAGTATCGTGATATTTTCGCACCGAAAGGAGGAAAGACGGGAAGAACTACCGTTGTTAAGCATAAAATTGATACTGGTAATGCTAAGCCAATTCGTCAAACAGCTCGACGATTACCACAGGCGAAGAGAGAGGAAGCTGAAACGATTGTTCAGGAAATGAAGAAAGACGGGGTGATAGAACCTTCTACGAGTCCATGGGTCTCTCCGGTGGTCCTGGTTAAGAAGAAAGACGGAACGACGAGGTTCTGTGTGGATTACCGTTTGCTGAACAACGTTACCAAGAAAGATAGTTATCCTCTGCCTCGGATCGATGACACATTGGACACATTGGCTGGAAGTAAATTGTTTTCTACTTTAGATTTGAAGTCTGGATACTGGCAGGTAGAAATGGACCCAGTCGATAAAGAAAAGACAGCCTTCACCACAGGATCTGGATTGTGGCAATTCAACGTTATGCCATTTGGACTTTGTAATGCTCCTGCGACATTTGAGAGGCTTATGGAAAATGTGTTGAGAGGGTTATCTTGGAAAACATGCCTGGTTTATTTAGATGACATAATCGTCTTGGGGGAGACATTCGAAGATCATTTGAGGAATTTAGAAAACGTTTTTAATCGACTTAAAGCTGCCCAATTGATGCTAAACCCCAAGAAGTGCCAGCTATTTCAAGGTAAAGTCAATTATCTGGGTCATATAGTCAGTAAAGAAGGAGTGGCCGTGGATAAGGGAAAAATCGATTCCATTAAGGAATGGCCAAAACCAACTGACAAACATCAAGTGAGAAGTTTTCTTGGACTATGTACTTACTACCGGAGGTTTATTAAGAAGTTTGCAGATATCGCTAAGCCATTAACGCGACTTACAGAGGAAGCAAGAGAATACCGCTGGGATATAGACTGCCAAAATGCCTTTGAAACGTTGAAAAAGCATTTAATAACCGCACCAATTTTGGGGTATCCACTGCCAGAAGGAGAGTTCATCTTAGATACGGATGCAAGTAACGTGGGAATTGGAGGAGTGCTGTCTCAGATTCAAGGAGGACAGGAACGAGTCCTCGGATATTTTAGTAAAGTCCTTTCAAAACCTGAGCGGAATTATTGCGTCACGAGAAGAGAACTTCTAGCAGTAGTTAAATCAGTAGAGCACTTCTACCAATACCTCTATGGCAGAAAGTTTCTAATCCGAACCGACCATGCCGCCCTTAAGTGGTTGATGCAGTTTAAGAATCCAGAGGGTCAGATAGCCAGGTGGATCGAACGACTCCAAGAATACGATTTTAAGATTGAGCACCGGGCCGGAGTTAGCCACAGAAACGCTGATTCTCTTTCCAGAAGGCCATGCCCAGCAGAGTGTTCCCACTGCAACAAAACGGAATCCAAGGAAGCAGCAGTGCTAAGAACGACGATTGTCAACGACGACTGGACGCCTACTAAGATAAGGGAAGAACAAGAGAGAGATCCAGTTATACAGAAAATCCGAAAATGGAAAGAGGAAAACCGTCGACCACCTTGGCAGGAAATATCAAACCTATGCTCAGTAGTTAAGACGTATTGGGCCCAGTGGGACTCATTTATCATCGAAGATGGCTTGCTCAAACGAGTCCTGGAAAATGATGACGGTTCAGAGAAGAGAAGACAGTTGGTGATCCCAAAGAGCAGAATAGCCGAAGTACTTCGTCAGTTACACGACAGTCCATCGGGAGGGCATTTTGGTGTAAGGAAAACCCTTCAGCGAATTCGGGAACGGTTTTATTGGATGAACAGTTCCGACGACGTAAAAGACTGGTGTAAGAAATGTACTATTTGTGCTACGAGTAACGGGCCTCACCGGAAAAGGAGAGCTCCTATGAGACAATATAAAGTTGGAAGCCCGTTTGAAAGAATAGCTTTGGACATTGCAGGGCCATTTCCAGAAAGTGAAAATGGGGGCAAGTACATGTTGGTAGTAATGGATTACTTCACTAAGTGGGTCGAGATTTACGCACTTCCAGACCAGAAGGCCGCCACCGTTGCAGATAAGTTGATCCAAGAATATATCAGCCGATTTGGAGTGCCTTTGGAGATCCATAGTGACCAAGGCAGGAACTTCGAAAGTGATCTATTCCAAGGAATATGTGATAGACTAGGCATGAAGAAAACAAGAACTACCGCGTATCATCCGCAATCGGATGGTATGGTAGAACGAATGAATAGGACAGTTGGCAAGTATTTGACAAAGATGGTGTCCGATCATCAGCGAGACTGGGACCAATACCTTCCGTTCTTCACAATGGCCTACAGATCTGCTGTTAACGAATCAACGGGCCAGACACCAGCCAGAGTCCTATTCGGACGCGAAATGCGACTACCTTGTGATCTAGAATTTGGGTGTCGACCTGGAGAAGATGTAGCAGGTGAAGATTATGTGATCGAATTACGAAGAAGAATGGACGATGTACATGAGTTGGTCCGTTCCCACCTTCAGATCGCTAGCGACCGAATGAAGAAACGGTACGATACACAAGCCGAAAAGGGTTGCTTTAAGAAGAACGACAAAGTATGGCTGTATAATCCCAAGAAGCGAAAAGGTTGTTCTCCCAAATTGCAGCAGTTTTGGGAAGGTCCATACCTCATCATGGAGAAGATCAACGATGTCATCTACCGAATAAGCAAGATTCCGAGGGGAAAACCGATGATAGTACACCATAACCGGTTGGCATCTTTCGAAGGTGACCACGACGTAGATGAAGAAGTGGAAGTAAACCAAGTCCAAGATGTGTCTGACCTCACGTTTGAGGAATTCATGGGTGCCTATGGAGGTACCGGTAAAGCGAGACATGGTGTTACCACTGAAGAAAAGCAAGATCTACTCGCGCTCCCCGATGACTACTCGCTGGCCCTTACCATCCCGGCCAGTATCAAAGACGCACCAGGGTTGGCATCCGTCTTTCGAAGGAAGTTTGGTCGAGTTGCAGAACTTCAATGCCAAGTGCCAGCTCCCGGTAAAACCTTGAAACTCCAAGATGCATCACGTTACCTTTTCTACCTGGTAACAAAAGACACTGCCCGTGACCAACCTACCTACCGAGATGTATGGGAAGCCTTACTTCAATTGAGAGGGCACGTACTAGAGTCCGACGTGCAAAAGTTAGCCATGCCAAAGTTGGAGTGCCGCCAATTAGATTGGAGAGTTATCCGAAATATGGTGGAGGAGATCTTTAAAGACACCGAAGTCCAGGTGTTAGTCTGTTGCAATCCGCATAGTTACTGGTGCGGAGAGAAAACCGTCCCTTGTCATTTTTATACAACTGGAAGTTGTAAAAGAGGGTCCAGTTGCCGATACCAGCATACCGTTCCAGTTCTAGTCCCAACAAGGTTCCAGGAGGAACCATCTTTTGAGAGGGGGGCAATGTTACGTAAAAATATGAGTCATAGTTTTTAACCTTTAAAACATGTTTTTATTCTAATATGTTGTAGAGATTACGAGAGGCCTCGATTTACCTGAGCGACCTTCCAGAACCAGTGCGAGGGAAATCCAGTCTGCCTTTACCGTTTCGCCATCGAAGGTTTTGGATTTTTCGAGATAACGGCACTGGTATATAATAACGGAACTTTATTTGGAAGGGGGAGTTAATTCGGACGACGCGCTCGCGATAAAATGTTACGTTCGCTTTTTAATAAATTATGTATGTTTAGTGAAAATAAATAAATATCAGTCATTGTGCTTTTTAATGAATTAAGATAAGAACAAGACATTATAAATTAAAGACTTAACAATTAATAAATTCACAACAATATATTAATCTTGGTTAAATATAAGAAACATTTGAGTATTTACTGATTACAAATTTAAAAAATGTTAAAACTGCTCTCCTGAAAAAGTAAGAAAATGGAAATAGTATCCTTTACCTCCGGGGTACACATATGTACCTATATATTGGGATTTTCTTAATTATTCATGCTGTATATATAAATTTATCAAAGTCAAACAATTCTAAACCGTGGATAGTACAATTTTTATTTGTTTTATGTGCAATATAAATCAACCGCCTTCGGCGTCTCATAACAGAGATTAGATCAATATGAAAACTAGGATAACTTCAAACAGTTTTATTTAAATAAATCTTTATTGGACTGCTTTTGCTATAATATCTATTTTGATCTCTAGTCGTAGTTTAACATCTCCATTTATTACATGTAAAATTTATTAAAATTTTAAAGATTACTACATTTTAAAATATGTGTATAATAATATGTATTATTGTTTTACAAAAATGGTTTACACTATCACAAAATCACTAGTGCCGTCCATGTACACTCAATCACAGTTACACGCTGCTTTTTCTATTTTCACAAGTAAAAAAGTTTTCACAGTGTCATTTTTTAATTATATCATTAGATCATTAAAATAAGAGGTTTTTTAAGATGTTTGTATTTACTTGTGAAAATAAATATATCACATAAATAGTTAACTGCTACCCAATAAAATGCGATATCGATTTATAAGTTTACAATTGTTTTGTTGTACGAATCAAGGTATATGTATACTTAAATATTTTAATATATTTGTTCAAACATGTATTTTATTTTTTTTATATTTATTATAAATATTTTAAAAAATTACCATGATAATAGAAAACTATGTTTGCATTTTTACGTATTTACGTTACAGAGTCTAAAATCTCCGCAAATTATTTTGTAGAACATAAAACTGAAATTGATAAATTTTTTAATTAGGTAATTTACGCCATTTCTTCAACTCCTTTTAAATTCAATTTCAGCACTTCCAGGCAACTTGAATTCTAATAATTTGTTATGATGTTTAAAATAAGCTTTAAAGCCTGAAAAGACAAATTAAAAACAGAAGTGGATGACTTCAGAAATTCTAGCATTAATGGAAGAGAGAAGAAAAGCCAAAGGGAGAAATGAGCCAAAATATCAAGAACTACAAAGTAGAATTAAAGTAGAGATAAACGGAAAAATCTTGAACAATATAAGATTCGCAGACGACACCGCTGTTTTTGCTGACAGTCTAGAAGCACTACAAAGCTTAGTAAATAGATTACATCAAGTCAGTATAAAATATGGACTACAAATGAACGTTAAGAAACCAAGTGTATGATTATTTCTAAGCAACATACAGTAGGAAGGCTAGATATCGAGGGAAAACAAGTAGAAAGATTGAATAACTACAAATATCTGGGAACGATAATGTTTGTTAATCGAGACCTTCCTCTGGAGCTGAGGATAAGAGCCTTAAGATGCTACGTGTTCTCGACTTTGTTGTATGGAATGTAAAGCTGGACACTAAAAGTGTATAATATAAAAAAGTTGAAATCATTTGAGGTGTGGTGCTATAGACGGATTTTGAAAATACCATGGATTCCACCAGTTACAAATTCAGAAGTGTTAAGAAGGCTACAAAGGGCTAGGTCATAAAGCACATCAAAACAAGAAAGCTGAAATATGTATGCCACATTACCAAAAGTGCGATATATGAGATATTAAGGTGCATAGTGCAAGGTAAAATCGAGGGTAAAAGATCCATAGGAAGACGAAGAATTTACTGGCTAAGAAACCTAAGAGAGTGGTGTAGTTGCAGCTCAGTAGATCTTTTCAGAGTAGCCGCCAATAAGGTACGGATAGCTGTGATGATAGCCAATCTCCGATAGAAGAAGGAACTATAAGAAGAAGGCCCTCGAGGTACCCCTGGGCCTGAGATAAACCCCTCCAAAGGGTCAAAAAAGCGCTTTTTACCCTATATTTGAAGAGCTATATCTCTGAGTCCAGTGACCAATTTTAACTCGTAATATGTCATTTTGTTTTGTTATAATGTCAACTTTTTGATGACATGAATTTACAAAACCGCAAAAGATAAGTTTTATTTTATAGGCCAAGAAGAACAAAAAGAAAATTTACAAAATTGTATGATTTTCAATTGTCAAAATTTCACTAAACTAGGAAAAAAATTGTAGAAAAATTGTAGTAGATTCGAAGAATTACAATCCATAAATTAGATTAGAAGATACAGATTACAGATGTTTTAAAATGGCCAGTTTTTCGAAAAACAGGCTATGTTTAAACAGATGTATTTTCAAATCTGCCAAATGTATTTTTAATTTACCATGCTCGTTCGAAAGGTATTTAAAAATTCTTTAATTGACCGGTTTCCACAATGTTTTCCTTGTTTGGTTAAATTTTGAAAATAAACTGAAAATCATAAAATTTTGTAAGTTTTCTTTGTGTTCTTCTTGATCTATAAAATAAAACATCTTTTGCGGTTTTGTAAATTATTTTATCAAAAAGGTGATACTATATCAAAAGAAATGAGACCTTGTGAGTTAAAATCGGTCACTGGGCTCAGAGATATAGCTCTTCAAATATAGGGTAAAAAGGCTCAAGCTCAATATCACCTGTTCTTCGGTCTCCAATCACACAATTCATCTTCCATTCTCTTTTTGATGAGTTTCCCGTAAACTCTCGAGATGGTGCTAAGGACTGCGATTTCTCAATAATTGTCATATACATCTTTACTTCCTTCTTATGTATTGTCGTGATAAACGATGTCCTTCAATCCTCCGGTATACTCTTTTCGTTAATACATTTATGGTAAAGGCTGGCTAGCTGCTTATATAATTTGCTTTTGCCTTACTTGAGTAGCTCAGGTGGAATATTGCCAGGGCCTGGTGATTTTCTATTCTTTAATGCTTGGCATACTCGTGCTACTTCTTTGCTGTCAATCCTAATTGGGGAAACTATTGTATGTACTTGCACCTCTGATTGTGTTTTAGGTGTTTGCAAATACTCTGCCCTTTCTTCCGCCAGTAGATTTGCGAAGTATTCGTTCCATTTATCTAGGCTCATCGGTGAGATGATGTATTTAGTCTTATCTTGTCGAAGATATCGAAGTATTTTCCAGCTTTCGGTGCTTCTGCTACCCCCCAAGTAAATGTTTATTACAAAGCAGTTTCTTTTCCAGCTTTCGTTTTTCTTCTTAGCTATCGCACCTCGTACGTTTCTTTGGGCTGTTCAATATTCGTTTTTACTTTGATCAGTATTTATATATATATATATATATATATATATATATATATATATATATATATATATATATATATATATATATATATGTATATATATATATATATATATGTATATATATATATATATATATATATATATATATATATATCATCACCATCAGTGGTGCTACAGCTCTAGTTGAGCCTTGACCTTCCCCAGTCTCTTTCGCCAGTCGTTTCTGTTTATCGCCAACCGTTGCCAATTTGCGGCGCCGATTTTCCTTGCGTCCTCGTCCACACCGTCCCTCCATCTCAGTCGTGGTCTGCCTCTACTCCTATTTCCCACTGGGACCGATAATAGAGTTCGTCTGGGTGGGTAATTTTCATTTGCTCTTGACACATGTCCAGCCCATCTAAGCCTACCTATTTTTATGAAGGATATTACATCTCTACCATTTACTAGTGTGGTAAGTGTTTGTGGTATTTGTCTCATTTAATGTTTATTTTTTCTTTGATTTCTTCATCCCACCAATATGGCTTTCTTCGTTTGGTTTTTTCATATTTACCCAGGGCTTCTTATGCTGCACTTTTCGGACATTATTTTATATAATTGTAATGGTGCTCAACACTATCAAAGTTTTCTTGTAAGAGCTTTTCATCGAGTCGTTTTTTTTTAACTTGCAATAACCTTTTCTACATTTTCAATAACTCATATTGACCGCCAGCATCTAATAAGCTACCACAAGAAGTTTGTCAAATTTGACGTTTTATCACCAATGTTGCCAAATCTCATACCTCCTAAGTTATCTCATATGATTGTTCGTTATATTATTTTGATTATAAATGTTGTTATAAACATTTTTTCGTTTTACATTATTTTATAAGAAATTCTTTCATGAATCCTACATGTATTCATTTTTATGGAAACGTTGTTGTTGCGGTGAAAAGGCTCCATTTACTCCGACATAGCTTTGTGTCAATGGCATTTCAGCTGGAATGAAAATTTTTGGGAACGTGGAAACACTTTTTATATACTCTGGCTTTTACCTTTATTGTTCACTCCTTGGGGTTTATCTTATATATCCGTTTTAGAAAGAGTAAATAACTTTTATCGTGGAAATACCGAATCAAGTTTATTTTATGAGAAATACAGAGATGTACTTAATTTATTTTTTCTTGAATAAAATGAATGATTTTGAGCATTAATTATGTTTTCATTGTAATTCACTAATTAATGCACATGTTTTTCTTTGCAGCTCTGACTATTAATATATTTTGCCTCTTAGTAGTTTTGATTTCCCTTATTTTGGTTTTTAAACAATTGTTATTTGTATTTTTAATTGAAGTGTACATAAGCTTTGTATTTTCATGGATATTAATCAAACAATGAGTTAATTAAAACCTCAGTATTTAATACTTTGAACATTATCAAATAAATTAAAAAGAATCGATATTAAAATATGAATTTTATTGGGCGGTAGTCTAGATTTTTACAACTACACACTTTTTCGAACAGTTTTTACCAACCTCTAACCGAACTTTATGTTTAACAGATCTATGCACAACCGCCACGCAAGGCCCGTCCGCGCATGAACAGCGCTATCTTCGTGTCCAACAGCGGACCAGGTCTCGATCCCAAGGAATTCTTCCGTCGCCACGGCTCCGTTTCGAAGCTGTGCAGAAAGGCGAGGAGCGTGGACAACATCTCCTTAGAGGAGAAACACTTTGGACTTCCGCAACTATCGGTATCAGGACCTTCGCCGCCCGAGGATGAAGAGAAGGAAATGGAAATGGAGATGGAGATGGAGATGGAGATCGCGGAGACCGAAACGTTGATGGCCGAGCAGCAAGAGTGATACGAGGCGGTCAGTGCTTGGTTGTCGATGGAGTGGTTTTTTTCGAAATCTGTATAAATGTATTTTTATAACAAAATTAAGTAAAATTTAACGTTTATAAATTTTTTAACTGATCTTTCAGTTTTGCACAATTATATTAAATAATTATTGTCCAAATATATATTTAGATTAGTTTTTATACTACAATTTGGGAATAAATAATTTTAGACAAATAGTTATTGGTGGCTTACAGGTGTAATACTCTTTGTCCATAAAGGTCAGTTTTAAAAGAGAAAAAAACTATTCAAAAATTATTCTTTTATATTATTTTAGTTATTTATGACTTTATGTCATGAAAAGTTAGTTATGATAACTTTTCAAAACACCTATATCTCCCTATGACTATCTTTTGATAATTTTTAATCAAAATTTAATCTACAAATTGACAGGGCTTCCTCTTCTTAAACTCCTGCTTCTCCAAGTTCAAGGTACTCTCCTGTTGGGTTGTTTTTTTCTCAAAGAAATTATCTCTTATCGAAATAAAATATTGCCAGTTAAATGCTGCTTATAACTCTTCAAATCTGGTGGCCTCTAAAAAACAGCCTTGACTCAATTTGTTGTATTTAAAAGAAAATTACAATTTGTTTGAAAATATCAGTTTTGCACTACTTGGCAGCTACCACAAAAAATTTACTAAGGGAATCAAAACAACCATTCTCTTTCAAATCTCGTATTGAACTGATATTTAAAATGGTCTCCTTTTTTAAAAAACCAAACTTCTCGTTCTCGTTTACACCATTTCCTAAAATCTCTTCCTTGATCAACACACTCCGTATAAAAACATATCTTTCTAACTTTTTCTTTCAGCCAATCTTCCTCTGTCTGCTTTTGTTTTATTATACAAATAACATACTACCCGCTTCTGGCTTGACAACAAAATCTACGTCAAACACTTATTCGGAATACTTTAAAGTCAAAATGTATTGTTTTCGGCAGTATTAGAAAACAATTTATCTTTCTTATTCCTAAACAAATTATGCAAATTATGGCCCAAGACCCCGATGGTTTCCAAGGCAACAATTAACAATAACCACTGAGTAAGGTACAGCTAACTGAGGAAGGGAATGCCAAACGTTTAAAAGAAATAGAAAATGTCAATGCGAGTGAATAATAAAAGTAAAATGTTATAGCATGTCTCTCAAAATAGAAAAACAAAAGACAAAATAGATATATCGATGGAAGACAACCGTAAATACGTATTTCTAACTATTGGTCGTCTTCAGTACGGTGCAGAAAAGTAGCACGTTAACTTGGGAAAGGATCACTACAGGAGCAATTCAACCAATTTGTGACATTAGAGTTAGAAGATGAAAACAGGCCTTAGAGACATAAGGTACTTCTCCAGTTTTTCTCTATTCGTGTTTGTAATTCTGCATTTCTTCACGTTATTAGAATCAAATGGTCTGCGTATGCAATACATTGATGTCTTTGATGATATATTGAGCCATTTCTGTGAATTTTACTTTCTCTTAAAATGTTTCTCAAGATTAAATTGAATAATATTTTACGTAGTGATCTTTCTGTCTTAAACCTATATTGATAGCGAAACTATTAGGGCTATACCCCTCTATCAACACTGTACTCCTTGTTTCTTTTAATAAACATTTATCCAACTGCATAATTTTTCGTGGGATCCAAAATATTTCAACCCACCTATAAGCTTTGATCTGATAACTGTGTCATAAGCCTGCTTAACATCGATATAGAGGTCTGCTTGATTGTAAAGATGTGATACGTTACCGACCTATCGGGTCTAAAACCTGACTGGTACTCCAATATACAGCTTTCATCGTGATCGACCACAAGACCTACACATGAGTTAAAAGAAATGACGAGACTCAGAGGTCTTTGTGACGGTGAGTGAGTGAAGAGAGTGAGAGAGATAAAGAGAGGGAGAGAGTTTTAAAACTTTTGATTTGCAGAGCGGTAGCCCTTTAGCTCCTACATTTTGTCATATCGGCCTTCTTTGGACAATAAATTGAACTAAAAGCGTACTAGGATGTAAATGTCAATGACACATTTTTTGGCAAAAGTCTTTTAAATACTAATAAAGTCACTAATACATCAAGAGGTACTTCATAAATTGGTCACACTTCTCTAGGTACTGTCCAAATTGCACCTGATTGTGAATATAATTTACTGTACTATCTGTATTATCTGTACTATCTGTAAATAATCACGCACTCTTGAGAAACTTTTCCAAATGATACAAATTAAGTACTTTTAAAATCGTTTGCCTCTTAGTAGTTCAAAATCACCATTACTCCTAGATTTTCTTGTTTTTTGTCACTTTATTATTTTTTTTACTTCTTTTTTTTGTTTGTCTACTCGTCATTTTCTTCGTGGTCTTCCTTATTTAGTTCCTATCAACCCTTCTTTATTTGATTAACATTTTAGGTTTCGTTTTTCTAACTACCCATGTATCTATTTCTTTATGTCCAAGAGATATTATTATTGTTTGATATTTACAAAATGATGATTATTATACAGACAAAAACAAAAAAACAAAAATATTTTTTATATATATAAAATGTTTGTCGCTCTTTTAAAATTCACTTTCTTTTATAAAAGTACGTATTGCACTTAAGCCATCGTTATATACTTTGTGTACATTTACCATTTTGTAAAAGAAAAGCATATATTGTAGAAAGGTATTTGCAAGAAGATTTGTAATGCCTGCAATGGAAGGTAAGTTTGTTTTTGAATACTGGATTCTATGTAGGCGTTATAAAATGTGCAATAGTTCAGTTGTCAAAAGTTAAGTCATTTTTT
The DNA here is from genome assembly GCF_040954645.1 of Diabrotica undecimpunctata. NCBI lineage: Eukaryota > Metazoa > Arthropoda > Insecta > Coleoptera > Chrysomelidae > Diabrotica > Diabrotica undecimpunctata. Next base: position 8,554,857 of record NC_092804.1, read on the forward strand.
TTTTCATGTTTAATAAGTTATATAGAAGGTATATTTTTACAATTTGGTAATATATAATAGTAAGTTCGTTTTTCAGATTAAATTTTTAATTACCGATTTCCGTAATAGGTAGTGGCCTGTCTCAGTTTTTCAATTTTCATCGATACCTTTCTCTTTGAATATTGTCTTTATTTGTTCTTCTAGTATGCTGGTTGTTTTTTTGTTTTACGGTATCATTTGACAACTTTTTTTTTTTTTATTAACATTTAAGATTTTTACAATCTGTTTTGCAGTGAAAACAATAAGTAAAATTTTTTGTCTTTACATGACAGAGAGATGTAAGGTCCAGTGACCAAATCATCACGACACAAATTGGCTTTTTACCGGTAGGATGCGCACATACACTGATACGCGAGCACTAAAAGCGGCACTGATCACAATGGCTGGGTGCTGTTGAAGGCGTAACTCCCACTGCTGTAGGCTCTGTCAGAATAGGTGAGGTAGGTCCAAGGGGTCATGTCGCTTCAATCTCTTCGCTTGTTGGTTGTTGAGAAGATTGTGTGCCAGGGTATTAGGATGCACCCACAACCTGTTTTGATATTGTTTAGAAGTTTTTTTGCACTCTTCAGAGACTGTTAGTACCTGAAGATCTCTATGTATTGCATCATTCTGGATATACCAAGGTGCATTAGCGATTGTTCTCAGAGTTTTGGATTGGAATCTTTGTATTATCATAATATTAGATTTGCTAGCTGAACCCCAGAGCTGTGAGCCATATGTCCAAATGGGTTTTATTATTGTATTGTATATCAGCAGCTTGTTGTCAATCGATAGGTGAGAGTTTTTTCCCAACATCCAGTAAAGTTTTCTGTATAAAATTCCCAATTGAAGCCTTTTCGTCCATATATGTTTGGTCCAAGTTAGACGTTTGTCAAGGTGAATACCTAAGTATTTTACGTCATGCTTTTGGGGCAAAGGATGTCCATTGAGGTTAACTTGTGGACATGTACCTCTTCTTAGAGTGAATGTAATTTGTGTAGATTTTGAGGGGTTTACTCTAATTCTCGAGAGTTTAAGCCGTTCATTTGTTTTGTTCAGATGTAGTTGCAGTCTCTCTGATGCTATTATTGGGTTGCTATGAGAGGCCAAGAAAGCAGTATCATCTGCGAATGTTGCAAGCGTTAGGTTATTGCTTATTGGCAAGTCAGCCGTATATATCAGGTACAGAATCGGTCCGAGCTCACTACCCTGAGGTACACCAGATAGGATGGGGTAGAGTTTTGTATAGGCTTCACTATATTTTACCAGATATCTCCTTTCTGTAAGGTATGATTGAAGCAGTTTAAAGTAAGGGTAAGGTAAATTTTTCTTTAATTTGTACAGAAGCCCTGTATGCCGCACCTTGTCAAAAGCTTGAGAGGCGTCTAAAAAGGCTGCAGTACAATATTGCTTGTTCTCGAGACTACTACTTATTGTTGTGTATAGTCTGTGAACTTGTTCTATTGTACCATGTTGGTTACAAAAACCGAATTGATGGTCAGGTATGAGACACTTTTCGTCCAATATTGGTTTGATTTTTCGTAGTAGAAGTTTTTCGAAGACCTTAGAGATGACTGGGAGTAGACTAATCGGTCGGTATGAGTTGACATATTTTGGATCTTTACCAGGTTTTTGAATGAGTATAATCTGTGCAACTTTCCATTGCAGAGGGGAGTAATGCAGACTAAGCATAGCATTGAAGATCATAGTGATTATTCTCTAACAGTCATTGGTTAGTTCCTGGAGGATCTTACCCGTTATGAGGTCGAATCCCGGAGCCTTATTGGGATGTATCTCATTCTTTATTATCTGCTTTACTTCTTTAATATTAAACTTGGTGAGTGGTAGATCCATTTGATATGGAGCCTCAAGAAAAGAATTAAATGGTTCTTCTTGTTCTAATGGCACTACTCTGTTAAATGGACTAAATACTGTAGAAAGATGTTCAGCGAATGTCTCAGATTTTTCTGTGTCTTTCTTGCCCATTTACCTTTGACATTTTTTAGAGGAGGTATGGCGTCTTGTGGACCTTTTACCTTTCTCGTCGCCTTCCATAGAGAATAATTGGTGTCTTTGGGCGGAGTCAAATTTTCTAAGTAAGTTTGGATCCCCCTGGTTTTCTCTTCTTTTAATAGATTTTTAAGTTTTCTGGTAATTCTGTTTAAATTTTGTTTGTCAATAGGAGCGTGTGTGTTTTGCCACTTTTTTCTAAGTTTTCTTTTCTCATCGATCAGGTTTTTTGCACTTTGCGAACAGTTTATGCTTTCCTTCCATGTTGTTTGTTCAGGAGTAGAAATCCAACCTGCCTTTTGTATGGAGGTAGTAAGTTGTTGTACCGCATTTTCAATTTGTAATTCTGTTTTAAGTGGCAAGTTCGTTGGTATTTGTTGTGCTAGTGCGCTTCGGAATATTTTCCAATTTGTTTGATTATTGGTTAGGACTGGAGGCTTACAACAACAATTTGACAACTGTTCACTATCAATAATAACTGTTTGCTTTTTTACCCATTTTAATCTTTCTAATTTTTCCTTCCAAAATTTCGTTCGTTCAAAAACTTGGTCTGTGACTAAAAAGATGGCACAAGAAGAAAACTGGTCAAACATTTTTTTATTTTTGTTGATACATTGTTGAGTTTAACATTGCAGATTAAAATGAATAAGGCTTGTCTTTTGGACTGTTTATTGATGTAGAAGGAGAGAAGAAGATTAGGAAAGGATTTAACTGACAATATAACAAATAAAATAATCAATACTGTTTGGAATTTCTAATTGTGATCGTTTAGAGAGCTGTATCTGTGTGTGCCCGTTCTAAAAAAAAACGAAATGAGCTAGACAAAATTATGTTCCTTATTTTTAAAGCACATAGTTAATTCCAAAAAGTTCATAATACCTAATTTACGAAGATTTAACGCAATAAACCTATCTATAATTGAGACTGGATTCTATAATCCAGCAATATTCACGGATATTTACCTCAAAATGTTTTCAGCGTTTCGCGGAAACTAAATTAATAATCTATAAAATTGAAGTTCTGAAGAGTCAGAGTAAAAAACGGTAATCCGCAAAACGAGGAGAGCTTTCGGCTTTAGCGATGCAGTTAAGGATTACTGTTGGGTTAATGAAAGCTTAAATTTAATTTCGTAAAATATTTTTACCTCATGGACGTGAAAAATTCACGGCCCATAAATACAGGCTGGAAACATTAGAACTTAAATATATGTGGAAGGTCGAAAACTGGACTGCCAAATATATTTTAATATTTCAATCACAAAAATTTTAAATATAATTTAAAAGATATTCATAAAGACATTTTAAAACACTTAAATGTGCTTAATACTCAACTACAAGGGAAATTAATGTGTTATCTAATACAAAGTATGTCTTCGTTCCGTCGCAAGCTTGATATTTTTGAAAAAGTCACTGCAAGTCAAGAACATCAACTCTTGAACACAAGAATAATTGTGAATTAGAAGTAGACGTTTTACTATTTTTAGATTTCATTGGAGACCTTAAAACGGAATTCTCAGAAGACTTTCTTCTTCTTCATGTACCATCTCCTTTAAGAAGGTTGACAACCATCATGGCAATTTGCACTTTCGATACCGCTGCTCTAAATAGGTCAGCAGAAGTGCAGTTAAACCAAGCTCTCAAATTGTTTAACCAGGAAATGCGTCTTCTTCCGCGACTCCTTCTACCCTGTATTCTTCCTTGTATTATTAATTGCAGCAAGTTACAACGCTCGCCCCTCATGACATGTCCCAGATATTGCAGTTTTCTGACTTTAATTGTATTTAAAGCCTCTTTATCTTTTCCCATTCTTCTCAACACCTCGACATTCGTGACTCTATCCACCCAACGTATTCTTAATATCCTTCTGTAGACCCATAACTCGAAGGCTTCTAATCTGTCTGAAACATCTTTCTTTAATGCCTAAGCCTCCAACCCATAAAATAATACGGAGAACACGTAGCATCTCAGAAGTCTTATCTTTAAAGAAATTAAAATGTCCCTGCTGCAGACTTTTTTTAGTTTGTTAAAAGAATTTCTTGCCTGTCCTATTCTTGCCTTAATCTCTTCTGTGTACTCATTATTTTCGTTAATTTGAAGACTTTACAGAGGTAGCAAAGTTGTCGTCATTCTTAAAAGCGCTTTTTGCCGTTCCTCCAGTAGGAAAATGGTGTGAGGTTGCTGCTAATTTGTTCCGCATTTCAAAGCCGTTACTCCAAATGAAGATTAGAGACTTGCAGGAAAACATTTTTTGTGGCAAATGGATAAAACTACATCCAATCAAGAATTTTGGAGCAAACATGATATGATACAGAGAAATAAGGAAACTATAAAAAATTGGCCATTTACCATGCTATTATGTTTTTAACTCCACATTTCTTTGTAAAACTTCGTTTTCAAAAATGAATTTTTGAAGAACGAATAATATCGATTAAGATTGAGAGATGCTCATCTTGAGGACACTATTCAACATTAGCTTCTCCCAGCGTAAACTTTACTTTAAAAAACTGGCTCAACAATATAAGCTTAATTTTTCAGATTGATTTTAAGAATGTACACCAGTTTGTTGTATTTCATACTGTGTTGTAAGTGGTATCACCATATGGGATGTAAGGGCTTGTCAAAATATGGCCACTTATACACTCCCACGGTGCCTTACAGAGGGCCTTCGACCAGTCTATTCGAAGTATCATCTGCGTATCTTCCATCTTAGGTATTTTTTACACAGGAATAAATGAAACTCGGTTTAGAAGGTGGGCAAGGCCCAGCCACAGAGTCTAAAGTGTTCGTAGAACTGGAGCAGCGCCCCGACATCGGACTCCCAGGGTGTAGAGACCCTATTTGGGAGCCGAGACTAGACTGATCCGAGAACTGAAAAAAAATTTCGCATATTTATAAGTATATTAATATTTATATGGCATTTTCAGATCTCTCGGCCAATAGAAAAATATAATGATGTTCAAAGGCGGGGCGATGCGCATCAGGGTGCGTATTAGTCCACGACTAAGGCACCAGGATGACATCCCCCTCCCTTCGAAGACTCTATGGCTGGGAAGAAATTTATTTAAAACAACATATTTATACAAATACAATACAATAAAATTACATTAGTATAGTACCAGAAATGTAACCCTAGACAAATATTTATAAAAATGTTAAAAAAAATTTATAACAAGTTTAAAAAAGTTTATAAAAAGTTATGAAACAAAAGTTTAAAAAAAAGATTTATGAAAGTTTATGAGAAAAGTTTAAAAGTTTATGAAAATATTGAAAATAAAGTCTGTACCTCATTCACAACACTGCACAGCAGCTTCCGGTGGTCATCTTCTTCTTCTGCAGGTACCGTCTTCCATCACAGCACCTTTGACTTCAACGACTTCGTCCTCCTCTAGCTCATCAGTAACGCATAATCATTTGCCAGCCGGTTTCTCAGTAGGGGGTATGCCTGTGCTTACGTGGTGTATGTACCACATGCAGTAGGGCAGGGAGTGACTCCGCGGCTACTCCGGGGGCCTCAGTAGCTTCTGGGACTGGTGGCCTCGGTGACTTCTCGATCGCTGAAACCTCCGACACTGGACAGTGTCAGGAACTGCAAAACTGGTCGATGATACCATTAGCTACTGCTGCTGTGAGAGCTTTAGCTGAGCTCGGTGGGAGCCTGGGTCGTAGGCTCGTGTGTTTTGTTGGGCGCCATATCACCATATGGGATGTAAGGGCTTGTCAAAATATGGCCACTTATACACTCCCACGGTGCCTTACAGAGGGCCTTCGACCAGTCTATTCGAAGTACCCTCTGCGTATCTTCCATCTTAGGTATTTCTTACACAGGAAATAAATGAAACTCGGTTTAGGAGGTGGGCAAGACCCAGCCACAGAGTCTAAAGTGTTCGTAGAACTGGAGCAGCGCCCCGACATCGGACTCCCAGGGTGCAGAGACCCTATTTGGGAGCTGAGACTAGACTGATCCGAGAACTGAAAAAAAATGTCGCATATTTATAAGTATATTAATATTTATATGGCATTTTCAGATCTCTCGGCCAATAGAAAAATATAATGATGTTCAAAGGCAGGGCGATGCGCATCAGGGTGCGTATTAGTCCACGACTAAGGCACCAGGATGACAGTGGAAGTTAAAATAAGCTAGCAAACCATACGGGTGCTTTTGGCAGAACTTCGTAAAACGCCTCAGGCGAGTGAATCAAATTTAACATCTCAATTTCATTCACGTGATGGAGGTGTATAAGGAAATTTCAACAAAACCTATTTTAAAATATGTCTGGACCTCACCCTAAAATAGTTGCCGACCCCTGCCTATTTAGGAATTAGACAGGGCTGCATAATGTCACCATTGTTATACAACATAATATTCTGAATATATAATCAGAAAAGTACTAGACGAATGGGTTGGAGGAATCACTATAGGAGGCAAAAAAATCAGTAACCTGAAATATTTTTGGGAGATGTTAAAGCTATGTAATATTTAATATAACTTGTGTCTATTAGTTGAGCCGTAGGACTATTTATAATCTATGAATATGGTGTGGACGTCAATGTCGCATTCTTACGTCGTATTTGTTTAAAATTTGTTCCACTATGAATAGCGAGTTAGTTGTAAATCTTCCTTGTCGAAAACCAGTTTGATATTTCCCGACAATATTTTTAGTTAATTTTTGGAGTTGTTTGTAGAGTAAAAATTTGTACGCAGTGCACAACAGGGTTATGCCGCGATAATTTTTGCATTTCAGTTTATCCCCTTTCTTATAGCCTTAGATTTTTACCTGCTTAAACTGCAAATCTATTCCAAATTAATGCTGAGAAAGAAAGAAAACGGGAAGTCTTACTTGGTGTCACTATAAAAATTAGAGAAAAAATATGGATAAAAACCAACAGAAGATTTGTAGATTTTAAGGGAATCTTTTGGCTTTGTATACTTTTCCATGTTGCGACAATATCTTCTACCGACTCATTTTTACAAAATCTATATGTTTTTCTCTACCTTGTATCCATTTTGTAGGGTTGATATCTAAATTATGAGTGTCAGGTACCTCATTACTCTTAGTTCAGTTTTCTGAAGCTTTAAGAATAATTTTTTAGGCAAACAGGCAGTTCAAATAAACTTTTAATAATGCCTTTGGTCTGTATTTGTTTCTCAATAGCTAGTCTAAGTTCTTTTTCCCATTTTAGTACATTTTCCGTGATGCGGATTCAACGGGAATACTGCGGAATGATTTCAAACTTATAATTAACAAAATATCGATGTATAAGTTACAATTAACTTTAGCAGTTAGTATGTAGCCTATATATCGACATTTCATTGAGTGTAGGTTATACATTTGCTGCCCCACGTTGGGCGCCAATGTGTAACCTACTTTATATTTTATATATATTATTAAATTGTAATAATAAAACTGTTTTATACTCAATAACAATCTATGTAACAACCAAGCATAACCTCGATTTTTCATACTACTATCTGTACACAAAAATTTCTTTTTTATTATCCAATTACTTTTAAAATAAATTTATAAAATTGTAAAATTATTGATGCAAAATATAACATAGCCTTTTGTACCATAATTTTATCAAAATTTCTACAAATCTTAATGATATTTCTCGAAAAACCACAGCCAATGAAAAACCAGCACTAGAACTTCTAACGGTTGTTCAAGTTTTTTAACTAACATCCGGTAAAATTTTCTTCGTCTTCTGTGTAAATAATATTTTGTCACTAACTCTTAAGCAATAAAGTGTGATTAGAAAAAACACTGAAAATGGTGCCAATGAGTGGAAATAGTGTACAGACAGCTTTGAATAACATACTGTAAATTTCAAATGTATTCGCCTAAGGGGTAATTGCGTATGAAGTAAGATTAAAAAGGTTTTTGTTTTATATAATAAATTTACACTGCTCTTTTTTTTTTAATTGCTGTATTGCGAGACTCCAGTAAGAGGCTAAAAAAGTATGCATTGAATTCTGGCAGGCAGCGGTGGGGGAAATCTTTTTTAGACATCTAGCATCATGGAGCAAGACACCCTTGCATCTTCCGGCCGAGTACGACACTAGTCAAGAAGACCCCCGGGTAGTGCCGGATTAACCATGGTCTTACCACTCAATAAAAAAACAAAAATCCATATAATAACTGTCACCTTAAAAGAAGAATAACTATATTATATTAAGGAAAACTTACAACAAATTATACCTATCACCATAAATTAAAAAAAAAAGTGTTTAAGAACTGTTCTTTTACCAAAAGAACGAAAATATTATAATAAAATATAATAATAATAGCACTGATCTAGAACCATAAATATTGAGGAAATTTTTGCAATTCTGAGAAATAAAAAAGGTATGAATAAAATGTCACATAATATGAGCTACTTATGACTGCTAAAAACAATTCTCTTTTCATTATATTCTGCTACTTGGAAAGATGGCCAGATGGCCAGATGGCCTTCTTGAAATATATTCCAATAAATATTCTATCTCAAGAGTGAGAATTCTTTCTCTTTATTAATAAACATCATTTAGGAATTATTACATTCACTAATGTGGTTCTGAATCTTCACAAAGCTGTTTTTACTGAACTCTGTTCAAAAATACCCGAAAGTGATGACTTTTTAAACTATTTCTGCATAAAAACATGTTTTATTAAAAATTATAAATTTGGATGAAATACCGTAGATTGATGCTTATTTTTCAAGGATAAACCTTTTAATTTTCCTTCATACTTTGTACATTTTTAAATAGATAGGTACTTATTTTTTCATAGATCTTATAGACTTCTTTTCAATGATGCCACTGTAGGTATTAAACTTTTTAAAAAGCAAATCATATTTTAATACATTTCACAAACGAAGTCGTACAAATTGAACATTATTTATATAGGGAAGTATGAGGATTTTGTAAACGCAGATTTTTGTATCGTTAATATTGATATATACACATGCATGCCAAACATTTTGGTATACATGTGTATAAAACATGTAGGTTTTATTCTTCTTTGATAAAAGTCTGTCATTGGACAAGAAAATACATTTAATAAATTTTTTCTACAATTTTAAAAAAAAATTCAAAAAAAATTTTACGCTGTCTAAAATTCTTAGAAAAGTTTTTGTTAGTCTGCCGTCCCACTTTTGAATGAAATCTGGAAGCCTGTTATTCTAAGGACTTGTAGCAGCATTACTACAAAATGATTCTTTCTCCTGAGCTTCCTTCTTTTTTATCTAACATTCTAGACAAGTTCTTTTGATACATATATGTATATATCTGGTACTTGATTATAATACTTTTCTACCAGACCCTTTCCTTTCATTAAACTCTACCAAAAGGTCCAGTGCTCTAGGTAAGCGCCATTTATAGCAATTTAAGGTGGGAGAAGGGTTTCTATTTTTATATTCGTTATAGTTATATTTAGCTTCACATTTTGTTACTATGACGTTTATTCCTCACACTTCCAGGCAACTCATGAAACCCACACGTAGTTCTTTATGGGCGGGCGGGTTAGAGCTTAGTGGTGCCACATAAGTCTATTATTTTTTTTTTTTTTTTTTTGACAGGAACATTCCACTACATTTAAAGGCTAAATTATTAAACGGCCTAAATATGTTGAGTAGAATATCGCTACTTTAGAAAATAATAAAACCAGAGAAAACCTACAAACAAAACTAGAAAAACTAAACTCTAACTTAACTAAAAATGGGGAAAAAGACGAAGAATTGACGAACAAGTCAAGAGAATCAGCACATACATGAAGCTTTACAAAATATTCTAAACACAAAATGGAGCAAAGAAAAGTTGGGTGATCTGCATTTCCAGACGGTTTCCAGAAAACATCTATGTAAAACGATGAAGGAAAATTGATGAGTTTAAATCAGGAATTAATTCTACTCCAATCACTTGTACAAACAAGTGATTGGAGTATTATGGGATAGACAGATTACCAGAAATACAAAGAGAATATATAATGCTTTGGTAAGTAGGGTAATGACTTACAGGGCAGAGAATTGGGTAATAAACAACAAACAAACAGGTCAAAAATTCTTGCAACCGAAATGGAGTTCATGAGAAGCTGTTAAATAACTGGACTGGATTGTATTAGAAATGAGGAGATTAAAAAGAAGAATGGCAGTAGAACAAGACACACCAAGCTACGTTGAAAAAAAAAACGTTTAATTTGGTATTAACACGTGAGAAGAGCAGATCGTACAAAGTGAATCTCAAAGATTTTGGATTGGAATCCAATGTAGAATGGGCAAAGTAGATAAAACAAAAGCAGCTCTAATACAAACTTGCAAAATTTGACAATAGACGACACAAATATTGAAGTAGTATTGTGTTTGGATGCAAAGACATATACAGGGAATAAAGATCAAAATATATAAAACCATGATATGACCAATAGCAACATATGGCGTAGAAACATGGATCAAGACAGAAGAGACAATAAATCTTATTAATACTTTTGAAAAAATTATATTTAAAAGGATATTGAGCCCCATTTACGACAATGGTATGTAGGAAATAAGGTTCCCTTATTCCACACATAATCACCTTTGCATAAATTATGCAAAATTACAAAGATTGCGCTGGACAGGTCACCTTATAAGAATGGATAATAACAGTACACCTTGTGGAACGCTTAGTGGAGTTATGGTGAGACGTCAGTCAGTAGAAAGACCAAGGAAAAGATTAATAGATGAACTGAGAACCGATGCTAACGAGATATTTGGGGTGGATAACTGGAGGAGAGCAGCCAAGGAAAGGGATACTTGGAGGCGGATTCTGGAGGAGGCCAGTGCCCGAGTTAAGTGCCATACGAGAGAGAGGAAAGAGAAAAAGATCCATAAAGTTCATGGAGGGATAAAGTGGACGAGACTATGGAAAAACGAGACTAGAGATCGAGAATGGCAGGATAGAAAGGACTGGAGACGTTGGCTAAAAGAAGGAAGGCCCTTGTATATATATATATATATATATATATATATATATATATATAAATTAATGGAAGAATTAAAAAGACATAGACTTAACTGGGATATTAATATTAAGATCAAAAGTAGAATATGCGATTTCTAGTTTAAGAAATCATAAGATCATTGGACCAGATGGTAAAAGTACGGAAATTCTTGAGTTCTTAAACATTAAAATTTTATGTAAATTGTTTAACAATGTTTTTGTATATATTGGGAAAGATCAACAGATTGTCTGAAATCAATCTTCGTCTTAATACCAAAGAAACACAATTTCAGAACAGGACAGAACGAAAATTTATTTCATTTCCTATTTTACTCTCGGACACTATCTGATTAATGTAGTACTTGTAGATCACTGCTATCTTGATCCTTATATGGTTAGTTTTGTATATTCTACCACCATAGTCTTTTGGAGAACAACTTGCAGCTTTGTAATTTTTTTAAATTTTCTCTTTAAGAGTAGTTATGGGACAATGCGCGAAATAGCTTATGTCATATTACTTTCCTCTCGAAAAATAACAAATAGGTGCAGATTTCTTTGGTATTGATAATGCTGCTAGTTTAACTACCTTGCTCCCCCATACTTTTGAAGTGTTTTCTTTAAAAGTCTTTTAGACTTTCTTCTCTTCGTTATTTTGATGGTCATCCTATTTGGAAGTGGTTTTATTAATTTTTGGGACCTTTTTGAAGGAACTTGTTTTAACATTTTTGTTAATTTGGTCTATTTTGTCCCAACGCGTATGGAAGAATAAGTGTTCGTATTTACAGAGCACTGAATGTAAATAAAAGGCCCAATGTGAAAAGTTTGCGGCATTGTATATGTAGTAGACAGTATGTGACAGTTAGTTTTGACTTACAACTGCCTTGCAGATTCGAGTGCGATAGATTATACTTTTTGTTTTCCTGTTGCTATTCTTTTGGTCCCCTGATAGCAGCGAAGATAGTTCACTACGTCAAGGCGGATTAGCACAATGAGTTTCTAAGAGCCCATGAAAGCTTCCTTCTTCTTCTTATAGTACCGTGCAACTATAGTGCGTTGGCGAATTATCTTAAGGCCAGACGTCTGTCTTTTGCGGCATGCAAAAGATCGCCAGTGTTATTTATGCCTGTCCAGTTCTTTATGTTCCGTAGCCACGACATTTGTTTGCGACTTACTCCTCTCTTGCCTTCAATCTGTCCCTGGATGATTAGTTGTGAAAGCTTCCAAAAATTTCTAAAAGCTTTTGGGCACTTTTAGGAAGTTCTGGAGCTTTAAAAATCTATTAGAGCTTCTGTAAACTTATAAAAGTTTTCAAAAACGATTAGTAAGAACCTTAACCTTTAAAACCTTCTAACAAATTCTAAAATATCGAAAAAATTTGAAATGGATATTGGATTTTATATTAAAATATTTATGAAACTTTCTAAACATTTTAGAAAAAAGTTTTCTTTAGTCTGATTTATTTATGACTCAAGATTCATTTATTTTATTTAAATTATAATTTAATTTTGATTACATTAATCTGTAACAGTAATTAACGATACTATTTCTGCGTAAACGTAAGTAAGGTGTTTTAAAATCTTTCACTGCATTTGATTTGATTAAAAAACATATCATTAGTTGAAAATGAGGGTCCAAACGTAAAACATATTTAATTTCATTCAACTCCATTATAAAAAAAACAAGATTTAATGTTAATTCCTGTAAATTTTCTATTTACTAATATTGCTATATAAAATATTTAACTTTACTTTTGGGAACATTCTGTGAGCCGTTAATTATTTACAAGAGTTTCTGGAGGCTATTAAAAAAACGAAGTAATGTAAAAAATCATGAATTAGAGTAACGTCTATTCTGCGAGCTGTCCCTTCTTCAAAGGTTTATCCAATAGTGTATTGTATTAATTTCCTCACAAGTTTTTTTCTTCTTTTAGGCGACTGTTAGTACAACTAACCAGTAGTTCGAAATTTTAATCTGAAATATGTTGAAAGCGATTATATTTCCATTTTAATAGTTTTATGATTATTTAAATGGTTCTTCTTTTCAGCCTTTATTCATTTACATTTTTAATATTTAAATCTCGCCTGGTAGAAATTTTGGAAATTAAAACTTTCCAAAATTCTTGTGTCTAATTGTTGAATTATATAAATCCTTCATTTTGTTTTTTAGTACGATTATTTCATATATCGTATATCGTTTTAGATATAACAGTGATATATACCCTGAGACAAAGTCAGAGCATGTGATTGAATATCAGATTCTTTTCTATATTTTGTAACTCGATTAACCGAAATAATTTATTTAAAACTAACAATATAACTTAGAATCAACAAATTAATAAATCTAGCAAATCTATAGCCCAGTCTTGGATGAAGAGAAAAAGGTCCTTAAAAAGGAAGGTTTTCTCCGCAATAATATGTCCAAGATATGCTATGCTCCTAAATTTAACGCTATCAATTACGCTATCAATAACGCTTCTGCTCTGTTGAGAACTGCTTCATTTGTCTGCTTAGCAATAACTTAACAAATCATTTAAAGAACACAAAAATACAAAAATAGAACAAAATTTAATATAATAACAATAAATAAACAAAATAGAACAGAAATATTTCGATACGTTTATATTTGACCATACAATACTAATATTTGGAGAAAATATGAAAGGAGATATTACAGGAAAACTCTAATCGATAACAACTGAATTATAAATGAAAAATTGATTTTCGTCGAGGTTGGATATTATTCTTTCGGTTTCGATTTTTAAAGTAATAGAAACGGACAGATACACAAAAACAGATAAAGACTGTTACATGCTGGGAGTTAGTTTGCTATGCAGATCATTTTGTATTCATGGGCGATTACGAAGACGGCTTACAAATATTGCTGCACTATTTTTACAGACTATTATTGTAAAAAACAGAGATTAATAAGAAGTTTGCGAAAATAGTTGAAGGAACGAAATGAAGACATCTATTACCACAATTTCGCATGAATATCCAAAGTCAAAAAGAGAAAAGAAGCAAAAATGGATGACAGATAAAATATTGCAGATAATGGAGCGAAGAAAATTAAAAGGAAGAAATGACAACGAATATAAAAAGTTGCATAAGACTATACTTAAAGAGCAAAAGAAGGATTGCTGAGGGAGAAATTTACGGAAATTGAAACACTACGACGATTTCCAATGTACAAAAAAATTAAAGAGGTACAGAACACCAGAAAACAACGCAATACAGGCATAGTTGTAGACATTAAAGGCCAGATTTTGACTACTATTGAAGATAAATTACAAAGATGAAAAGAATATATGCAAGAGTTATTCGAAGATGCAGCACGAAGTCTAAGTGAAATAAACAATCCTACAGTCCAGAAATAACGAACGAAAAAGTAACCATGGCCATTAAGCGGATTAAAGATGGGAAATCACCAGGACCTGATGAGGTGCATGGTGAAAAATTTTAAAGCTATTAGAAGCACACCAAAACACACTCTCTCTCCAATGGCGCTACAGCCCAAATCGGGCCTTGGCCTCCTCCAAACTATGCCTCCAACCTTGTCGGTCCCGCGCCGATCTTCCCCAAGTTCTCACGTCTAGCAAATTTTGCGCGTCCGCTGCCACTTCATCCTCCCATCTTTTCCGTGGCCTTCCTTTTGGTCTTGCGCCCTGCATTTTACTATCAAGGGCTCTTTTCGGCAATCTTTCTGTCTCCATTCTTACTACATGACCAGCCCAGCGAAGTCTCTGAAGTTTAACGAATTATGAGTTCGGTGTCTCTTTGAACGGTTGGTAGAGTTCATGGTTATACCTGGATCTCCATATTCCGTTTTCGTTAATAGGTCCAAATATCTTTCTTACGACTTTTCTTTCGAAGACTTCCAGTTTTCTTTTTGTCTCTTCTGTCATCACCCATGTCTCGCATCCATAACATACTATTGATCTGATAATAGTTTTGAAGATCCTGATTTTCGATCTACAGTGTGTGTTTTTGGAGCGAAACACATGATCGAGTGAAAAATAAGCTTTGTTTCCCTTTACTATTCTTCTTTGGATTTCTGGTTCTTCTGTTCCATCCGTGTTTAATATAACTCCTAAATATGTGAAACTTTCTACCGTTTCAATATCGTCCTCTAATTCAACTGTGCGTCTGTTTCCCCTAGCTCTTGCCTGTGTTAACTTTTTTGTCTTTTGAATATTTATTTCTAGTCCGGTCTCCGGCTCTTTTGCCTTTGATTTTAATTGTGAATATATTTCTGCCGCCTCTTCTGTTCTACGAGACATGATGCTGATATCATCGGCATAGGCGGCAATTTGTATTTATTTATTTGTTAGGAGATTACCTCTTCCTATATTCAGCTGTCTTATCACATATTCCAAGGTCAGGTTGAATAGTGACACCAAAACACAGCTCTTACGAAACTATTCAACAACATCTACGAGACTGGTTATTTACCAAAAGACTGGCTACTATTAATATTCATTCCACTTTCTAAAAAAGTCAACTCTAGAAAATGTAAAGAACATAGGTGAATTAGTTTGATAAGCCATGTACTTAAAGTACTCCTTACTATCATTCACTCGCGCATATACACCAAATTAGAAAAACACCTGAGTGAAGTTCTATTTTAATTCAGAGCAGGACTCTTAACGAGGGAAGCACTTTTTAGTTTGCAAGTTCTAATACTGAAAGCCAGGGATGTTAATTGCCGTGTGTATGCCTGTTTCATTGATTTCGAGATTGCATTTGATAAAGTCCCACATGGGAAACTAATCGATATCTCAAAAACATCAGGACTTGATGGTAAGGATATAACTGTCCGAGATCTTCATAGTCGAAAAAGAAGTTAGACAGTGTTGCATATTGTCACCGTCATTATTTAACATATACTCTAAAAATACCTTTAGAGAGGGCTTGGACAAATTATAAGATGGGATTGCTGTAAATGGCCAACTTATAAACAATATTAGATATGCAGACGATACAGTGTTGCTGGCAGATAGTGCGCAGAGGCTCCAAAGCATGATGGATAACGTTGTAGAAACATGTAAAATGGCCCAAAACTAAATTGCAAGAAGATAAAAATAATGATCATTAGTAAGAACACCAACATAAACGCCGTAATTACAATAGGCGATACACCGTTAGAAAGAGTGAAAAAATTATGCTATTTGGGCTGCAATATTAAGGATACTTGGGATCACAGCTACTCACAGCTCGTATTGAAAAAACCAGAAGCTGTTTCAACAGCCTTAAGAAGAATCTCTGCAACTGATCTTTAAGTATTAATATACATATAAGAATTCTTAGATGTTACGTCTTTAGTGTCCTCCTCTGTAGACTAGAAAGCTGGAGCCTTACAGAAGATGCCATAAAACGATTAGAGGCATTTGAAATGTGGTGTTACCGACGTATGTTGAGAGTCTCATATCTACTCCACACAAGTAATATAACTATTCTCCAGAGCTAAGAAAAGACAAAGAAATTAACACCGTAAAGAATAGAAAATTGGCTTACTTCTTCCACATCATGTGTAATAATAAATACCAACTCTTACAGATCTTACAATCTTACAAGTACTCTTGACATCAACACAGATAAGACCAAATTTATGATAGTATCAAGGAGTCCAATAAATATTGAACAACTAACTCTTGGTGGACAGCAAATAGAGAGAGTGACAAAATATAAATATCTGGGAGCTTACATCAACACAGAATTAGATCCAGACCAAGAGATCCGGGTACGAATAGAAATGGCAAGGGCAGCGTTCTTAAAATTCAAACAATTGTTCTGTGACAAAAATCTGAATATTGCGCTGAGACTGAGGTTTGTTGAATGTTACGTCTGGTCGCAACTATTGTACGGGGTAGAAACATGGACACTAAAAGCGCAAATAGTTAAAAAGATTGAAGCCTTTGAACTTTGGATATACCGGAGAATGTTGAGAATCCCATGGACTGCCAGGGTCACCAATGAGGAAGTGCTGAGAAGAATGGGTCGAGACAAAAAATTGTTGAGAACAATAAAAGTACGCAAGACTGCATACCTTGGACACATACTAAGAAATAATAAATATAGTCTTCTGCAGGTCATCATGCAGGGTAGAGTCGATGGCAAAAAGGGAATAGGTAGAAAGAGGAAGTCATGGCTGCGAAATATTCGAGACTGGACAAACATGACTGTAGACGAATTATTCCACGTTGCAAAAGATAGAGAAGCCTTTAAAAATGTGGTCGCCAACCTCCGTTAATGGGGACGGCATAGGAAGAAGAAGAACTCTTACAGTTAATTCTACAAGGAATATTGAGGATAAGAGAGGCCCTGGATGTAGGTGTATATCCTGGCTTACTAATCTTAGGAAGTGGACTGGTCTAACAACGTATCTATTTCGAGCTGCTGTGAATAGAAAAGATGGGTCAATGTGGTCGCCAATATCTCTAGAAGATAGGCACATTTAGAAGAAGACAATTCTGGTGGATAATTATTTTTTTCTAAGCTATCTTTAATTTTTCCAGATTTTCGGAATGGTATTGTTGGCTAGATAGCTTAATTGCTCTGTCAGTAAGACTGAAAACAACACTTCTTTTATGCATTATAGGCGCGTTGGTATTAAAATATCTTCCGGACCAAACATCTTCAAGTTTTACAACGTTTACAACTTTTACAAAACTTCAAGTAGTTATCATTCGGTTATTGTTCTTGTACACTAAACTTAAATCAAGAAAAGTAATTTTGTTGTTTCGTTTTAGTTCATAAGTAAATTGGATGTTATTATGGAAATTATTGAATATTTGAAGAGTAATTGATTTCATGATCCGGAATACAATGTAAGCAGTCATCGACATATAGTTTGTAGAAATGTATGTTGTACTTCAATTTGGAGATGACTGGTGTCTCTAATATTTCCATTACTAAGTTTGCTATTGGTATTATTTATTTAATGTATTTCATTATTTGTCAGATATAATAATGATAAACAATGTGCTAGAATGATTCATCATCAGCCGTTTTGAGTCCACTGCTGGACATAGGCCTCCCGTAAATAATTCCAATGCATTCTATGTGAATGTGCTGAATGCTGAGTACGCTTGATGTCATCTGACCACCTTGTTGAAGGACGTCCTCGATTACTATTAGCATCGTATCTAGGTCTCCATTCCAGAATTTTCTTCGTCCACCTTCCATCTTTTAATCTGGCAACATGCCCCGCCCAGTCCATTTCAATGTTGTAATCCTTTGAACTGCGTCAGTAACACCAATTTTTCTCCTAATTATTGTATTTGATACTCTGTCTCTGAGGGATATATTCAGTATTGATCTCTCCATCGCTCTCTGTGCCAGTTGTACTTTATTGATTACTTTTCTGGTAAGGATCAATGTTTTTTTTTGCTCCATACGTTAGAACTGGGAGTACACATTGATCAAAGACCTTTCCTTTCAAGCACATGGGAATATCTGATCTAAAGACTTCTCTCAGTTTTCCGTAAGCCGCCCATGCCAGTCCTATTCTCCTGTTTAGCTCCGCTGTTTGATTATCTCTTCCTAATTTAGTCTCGTGGCGTGCCGTTAGTTGAGATGTTTTTCGCCAGTACTAGATTGGTCATAATTATGTTTTGGAGAAATTAATTTTAAGTCCAACTCGTGTACACGAGCTGTGAAGGTCTTGAAGAAGCTGGCAGGCATGATCTACCCAGTTTGCAATTAGGACTATGTCGTCTGCAAAGACGGCATAGTCCGGAATGATTATCAATAACGAAAATACGTATCCAAGGACCATAAAGAATAATAACAAGGGAACAAAAAACAATGTTGTTTAAAGATTTTAAAATTGAAATTTTCTTAAGTTTTTAAAACACCCTACTTCAAGTTGTTTGTTATTGGGAACGATAGGTAGATTCCTACAAAAGTTTTATCACAAATTTGTAAATGATAATCTTCAATTTCAACATCGAAAATATTTTGCTCAACATGTTAACCAAGTTTATGTATTTTTTTTCTTGATTTTTGTCGTTTAGTTTAGCACAAAAAACGAATTGGTTTATATAAAATAAGTTAGTTCGACTTGTAGTTTTTTTAATCTTTACTTCCAGAATACAGAATAAAATTGTAAATAGAAAGAGATAGGAGTCAACAACAAATTATGTGAAACAAAGGTAGTGAATTGGAGCAATCTATGTCATATCTGACTTTATTGTGTCATAATTTGGTCAGCTTAAGGTATTTAAGTTTTTGTTAACATTAAATGTGTCTTACATATGACCAAATCTTTCTACTTTTAGGCTTGTGATTTTGAGTCGTGTAATTTATTTATACTTTACGTATTTATTACTCTTCTTCCTACTATTATATTAAATATACCTGTTTTATTGTACGGTTTAGATGTAGTCTAACAAAATTCAATTAAAAGGAAATATCCTAGTGCACATTTCATGAATTGGTATGCCCACCTGTTAAAGATGATTATGCAGAAAAGTGCACCACAAAAAGTCAAGTTTTAACATTTTTTTAACATACCATCATACCAACCTTTCTTTCTTTTCTTTATTTCTTTCAAATTCTGAGCATCAAATTACATATTTTAGAAGAAATTATAAATAAGAAAATTCCCCTCTTTTGATTTCTGTGAATGAGTAACAAAAGAGTAAGAAGTTCTTGTTTGGTTTTTTCACTTTTTCCAATATGTGTATCTTATCAAAGAGGTAGGGAATAGTGTTCCTATTTTGAGTTGCACGCACTACATTGACGAGGTTTGTGGTGGATTAATTTTTCAACTGTGTTAGTCCATAACGTTGGTGATAGTTCTCAACTTCTTCTCTTCGGTTTTTCTATGAAAACTGGTCTCCCCATATTATCAACTTGTGTGATAAGCCAGAAAAATCTTCCTCCTCCTTCCCATTCCTTGAGCCCTTGTCAGCGCGTGGTGACACTAGAAAAATCTTAATATGTGAGATTTTTGTGGACTATTTATCTTTGTAATAACAAATGTGTTTGTTTTCTAAGATACCCAGGGTATTTGAAACATTTTTTTCGAGCACTACATCTCAATTGCATCGATTCTTTTCCTATTTGCTTTTTGAATGGTCTAGGTTGCGCAGGCATTACTAAATATTAATAGAAAGTATTCGTACTTAAGTAATATTTTGCTTTGTATGTGTTTTTCTATATTTTAATGAGATTCGACACAACGGTTCCACCCATCTGCATTGGTCGTCCACAGTTCTCATTCTTATTGACGGTGTTTCCTAAAAATTAAAAAAAATTCTCGACCACTTCATATCTAGCAGAGATATCAGTTTTCATTAAATTATTTTTGGCTTTTTCGATAATTATTAGGTACATTTACTTATATTGATTAATTTGTATTCTGTATTTCTCATTAACTCTTTTTAAATTTTCGAGAATCAATGCAAGCTATTCCTCAGTTTGGATCATAAAAATGTATCATTTGGGTAAAGCAAAAATCGAATACCTACTGAAAAGCCTCCTTACCAATAATCTTAAACCAGGCTCATTATATATTCACTATATTGTCTACATAACCTTGGGATAATATGAAACCCTGACTTATGCCTTTTCTAATCTTTTACCACGAGAGAATATGTTTTCCAATCTCAAGATTATCTTCTTGTACATAATAGTAGGGATTTGCCAAATATTTGTCATTGTAAGTTATCGGAAACTTTCTCATTGTCTACAAAAATTGTTGTGGAAATTAATATATTATGTTATATAAAAACATTATATTGTCAGTAAATAGAAACTAGATCCATGATGAAATAAATAATTTAGATGACAATGTTACAGAAAAACTTTTATATTTCTAAAAGATCAGACATCAATAACAAACCCATGGTTCAACACCAAAATCACCTATTTAACGTACAGAAACAAGAAAACATACCTACAATACAGCACCTATAAAAGAACTAAGACCTACATCATTATCATCACAGTGCTACAGCCCTTAAAGAGCCTCGACCTTTTCCAGCTATCTTGCATCATTCTTCTCTATAGCTTACGTGGTTTTCTCGTCAGCACCGATCTTCAACATCCTGTTAAAATCCTAAAATCTTTTTTATCATGTTCGATTCTGCAGACAGTTTAGCTTGATTATGGTGGTAATATCTTTTGCACCAAATTTACGCTTGTAGATATTGTGCAGTTTAAAGTTATACCTACGTCTCATAAATCTACAACTAACTTAACGAATATAAAATTCTAAACAACATGCTGGGGCAGACCACATATGAAGACATACAACTGAAGACTACCACAAACAACGAGAGTAAAGAGTATTGATTCAGAAAGGTGAGGGAGTTTGAGTATTTAGGAGTAACCCTAACAAGTAAAGGGGAAGAAAGCCAAGAAATTGAGAAGCGGATTTCGAAAAGAAGGAAGACTGTCGGAGCTCTACACAAACTACCAAGTACTAATTACTAAACACATCTCCCGAGAGGCACAATTGATACTATACCGAACAGTAATCCAACTCACGCTTCTGTAAGGATTGGAGGAGACGAACAAATGCAGAGATCGGAGAGCTGTACGAGAAGCCAGAAATTAATCAAATCGTCAGGACAAAGAGACTCAGATGGTTAGGCCATCTTGCGAGAATGGCAGATGGAAATGGGCAAAGGACTCGCCGCTGGGAAAGGAAGTAAAAAAAAGAAGAGGGCTACCACAAAATAGTGGCTAGAAGCATGTAAGGAAGACCTACAAACAATAAAAAATTGGAGAACTGCAGCCATGAACAGAAGAAAAAGAAGGAAGATACTTAAAAAATTTAAATCCTGGGCCTCTAGAGCCTGCTGAGCTATAAACCTAGAAAACAGAGCAATGGAAATCCTATATAGCAAGAGATAATGTAAACTCTCCTTATATAAACATAAGGGCGAAAAGCAGCATGTCGTAGAAGATATCCATAAAAAAAGGTGTACATCAGGTGTTGTCCTCACTTTTCTTGAATCTTCTTCTATATTTTGCAAACTGCGGCTCTGAAAATATTTGTGGTTGTTGTGTTGAACTACGTACGTTGATTTTTCAGCCAGGAAATCCTTCGCCTTCCTGGTCCACGTTTTCCTTCTACTAAACTTCAGTAGATTCAGTAGATCACTACGTCACTAAAACGAGACTTATGGTTTTCTCCAAATTTTAAATACAAGCTGTACTTTGAAGATATGATAGAATCGTTGAACAGGTGAATTAGATACCTGGATGCACTAATAAATAGTAGTTGCGATTCGACGAAAGAGTTCTTATCAGTAATTGAACAGGCTAGGAAAACATTTATCGGAATAAAAAACTTTTTCATCAGGCGGGATCTAGATATGAGACTTCGAATGCGAATTCTGTGCTGTTATGTATTCCCACTTGGTAAGTGGTTAATTACCCACTTAGGTAATTAAAAAATATATTCATGAAGCGGCAAATGAAGCACTGGGAAAAGTTGAAAATCGGAAAAAAGGTAAACCTGAATGGTTGTCAACGGAACTAGAAGAGAAAGTTCTCAAGAAAAAACAAGCATATCACACATGGCTTCACTCCAAAGACCCTCAAGACAGAGAAATATACGCTAAATGGAATAGAGAAGTTAAAAAGAACGTGGATAAGGCGAAAAATATACACTGGGAGCCTAAGTGTGATGAACTGGACAGATTTATGGGTGGAACAAAAGTGGCACAAGCTTGGAAAACATTAAAGCAGTTTAGGAAAAATGAGAAAAATGAAGACAACATTTCTCTCATAAAGTTAAATGAATGGGAAGAATATTATACGAAACTGCTGAAAGAGGATAGAGTAGAGTACAGATGGGAAAAGATAAGGGAATTAATAGACAACAGAGACGAAAGACAGGAAATCCCTATAATAACATTATCTGAATTGACGGAAACCTTAAAAGAGGTTAAAAACGGAAAAGCCGCGGGGCCTGGAGACATTCCCATAGAGCTGGTTAAATATGGGCTGACTGCACTTTTAGAATTAATAGTAGACCTTTTCAATAAATGTATGTGTGGAGACCAGGAAATTCCTAAAGATTGGAATAAATCTTATATAAGCTCCATATATAAGTGAGGGAATAAAAGAGACTGTTCCAATTATAGAGGTATTAGTGTGACGAGCTCTGTGGGTCGGTTGTACGGCAGAATATTAAAGAAGAGGGTTGAAAGACAGATACAAGATATTGAAGAACAAAGCGGCTTTCGTACCGGGAGATCCTGCCTTGATAATATATATTAATCCTACGACAAATAATTGAAAATCGTGTCGAAAGAAGTAGAGAAGCCCATTTGGTATTTATAGACCTTGAGAAAGCATATGATAGTGTCCCGTTAAAGAAAATGTTTGAGGTCCTCGAAAGGTCCGGATTGGATTCGACGTATATCCGAGCGATATATAAATTGTACAAAAATGCAGTTAATTGTGTGCAAATTGGAACCAGAACCTCAAATGAATTTAAAGTCACTAAAGGCCTAAAGCAAGGATGCTGTTTATCACCGACACTCTTTAAAATATACGTCCAAGAAGCATTGAGGAATTGGAGAAATAAATGTAGATTTATGGGCATCGAAGTGGGACAAGAAACTCTGTATACATTGTTATTTGCAGATGATCAGGTGGTGGTTGCAACCGATGAGGAAGATATAAATTATATGAATCGAAAATTATTTGAGGAATATGCCAAATGGGGGCTTACTGTAAACATAAGCAAAACAGAATATTTAAAAATTGGAGGAAATACCACAGATCTGAGGCTTGAAAACGCAGTTATAAAAGGCTGCAACCAGTATAAATATCTAGGAAGCATCATATCAGCAGATGGCAGAGTTAAGATAGATGTACAAAACCGAATAACCCAAGGGAAAAAATGCATCCGAATACTGAATTCATTACTGTGGTCTAATAAAATAAAGATGCATACCAAACTTCGCGTATACAGAGCAATTGTAGAACCAATTACCACATATGGTGCCGAATGTTGGACGATGACAAAGAATGAACGAGATAAAGTAGACGTTGTGGAAATGGATTATCTTAGAAGGTCATGTCGAGTATCGAGAATGGAAAGAATCAGGAATGAGGAAATACGAAACCGTACAGGAATTAGAGATACTCTTTCAGATAGAATACAAGGAAGGCAATTACAATGGTATGGTCACGTGATGAGAATGGAGGAGGAGCGGTGGCCAAAGAAAGCCTTAATGTATGTTCCGCCAGAAAGAAGGGAAAGGGGAAGACCACCAAATTCCTGGAGAAGAGAAATTACAAAAACAATGCAATCTAGAGGCTTAGAAGAGGGAGATTGGAGAGATAGGAAAAGATGGAGGCTGAAATGCGGGAAGCGGCAATCGCCGTAGGACCCCCGTTATATGATGATGATGATGTATTCCCACTTCTTCTCTACAGCAGTGAGAAGCATCGAAGCTGTTAAAATGTACCTTTATAGGAAAATACTACATATCTGGATCAAAAGAATAACAGACTGAACAAAAACAAGGAACTGATGCCAACAATCAAAGAGTCTAAACTAACGTACATTGGGCATACGGTGATAAGAGACATATACGCAATACTTTGGTTGATCATTGAAGGTTCAGCTCGCGAGAAAAGAGCAATAGGAAGAAGATAAAAATTCTTGGTTCAAGCTCTTGAAACATCGACCGAGATCTTTAGAGCTGCTGTTTTTCTATAAATATTTTTATACATTATGTATATACAACTAATTATTTGCAGTGGGGTCTTGTTTAGATTTTGTTCGGTTTTGGGACTTAAAACAGACATAACATAGATTGCTTCAAAGGTAAAAATACCTGTAAGAATATTTCAGACAAAAATAGAAAGAATAATCGACCCATCTTTATTTATATATGTAAATACATCAATACCAGTATTTGTAAAATATGTTCTTAATGAAAGAAATACCTCTAATATTGTACATGTCTTCTATCTTTTGGGTTTGCCTGTATTCTTATTTAAACAATCTTTTGTGCATCTTTCGGCCTTGTTTATTTATATATTATAACGTATTTCATTTGACTATGTTAGTATTGTTTTTTAAAACCTAACAGTAGAAATATATGAAAACTTTTGTGCAGTCAAATTTAACTTTGATCTTTGGAGGTTAAGATGGAACTTTTATCTAATAATAAAACATTTTAATTTTGAAATTAAGTTAAAAGTTTAGGATCCAAATGTAGATCCTTTATCGATCTTCACCCATCTGTTTACTGAATGAAACATTTTTTTTTATCATATTTTATACATAGTATATTTATTTTTGTTCTCATACTATGGTTAAGAGTCCATCTTTGTCGGCCAGAGGTTGATTGTTTCCGTCAAAAACCCGTAACACGTGTTCAACGTTGTTATTTGAAGTTATTCACAACCACAATCACAAAAGAGCAATGTCTCTCAACTATATGTAAAAAGAGCATGCGTACTTCCTTCTATTCAACGAAACCGTCTCGCGCAGCTGCTATGCTTCGTCCTTCTATATTACACTAAAAGGTTTGTTTCTGCAGTGGTTTGTTTAACTTTTGTAAACTATGCACTTTGCGCAGACGTGAAATTAGACTGTTTCCTGACCGTAGTCAAAAATTATGCTGCACGAACGATTTGCTGATTGTCGAAATTCAATTAATCTAACCCGACCTTACATTTTTGGTTAATATCGAGATTTATAATTTTTAAATCAAACAAATGTATTTATAATATGGAAGGCAATTACTATTTACTTTTTTTCAAAACAATACCTTCGTCGTAAGTAAAAATTTAACAAAATAATAATGAAACATATTTTCTAAACCGCATTTAAAGGTTACATTTTTGTTATAGATGTACAGGAGTTTATAATTTCAGTCAGAATATCTTGGACCCACAACCAAAAACTTGTCATTGATAGATTTTTATAAAAAAAAATACAGAGATAGGGTACGGAGTTTCCAAATGAAATCCATGAAAATAATGTGGGCAAAGGTAGCAGAACAACTAAATGACGTAATGTTAATTTGCGTCACACTATTAGTTGAAAAATAATCTTCAAACCAGAATGACTATTTGAAAAGGGTCGACAAATTTGCAGCAACATCCTACCAAACGGTTGGAGTTTGAAATTAAACGTGCACGAACGCAATTATTATTTTACTGCGCAAACTCGTGCATTCGAAAACCGTTTCCAACAACTGCATAACCAAACCTTGCATAAGACGCTCAGATTTCTCTCTCCCTTAACTTTACTTGCTCCGATTTTGAAACTTTAAAACCTGGCAGTAGTGTTTCATCAACGGTGTATTGCAGGCAATACTATATCATTGCAAATACAACAAATTACAGATTATAATAACAGAAGAGAGACTACAAAATTTTACAAGGAAACCAAGCAATACATCCAATGATACATGACAAGATCAACAGTTTGCAAGGACAAAAATGGGGCAATTATTGGCGAGAAAGAGGAAATAATGAAAAGGTGAAAGGAGCATTTTCAAGAGCTGTTAAACCCAGAAAAAGCACAAAACGAAGATGAAGAAATAATTCACCACACAGCAGAACAACTAGTTGAGCAACCAACATTGGAAGAAACGATAAACGTCATAAAACATCTAAAAAATAGCAAAGCACCTGGCACAGATGGAATAACTGCAGAACTGATAAAGAATGGTGGACATGCGCTATGAAGGCGCATCCATAAACTAATCGACCGCATATGGACACTAGAAGTCATCCCAGAAGATTGGAAAGTAGGAATCATACTTCCTATGTACAAAGGGGGAGACAAACGACTCTGCAAAAATTATAGGGACATAACAGTTTTAAATGTCGTCTACAAGATATTATCAGGAATTATATACAGTCGCCTGGAATTGTTTTCGGAGGAGATGATTGGTGAACACCAATGTGGCTTCAGATCAAAGAGGTCAACTATAGACCAAATACATATGTTAAGAGGTATACATGAAAAATGTATTGAATATAACATACCCATTTAGAACGTGTATATCGATTTCAAAAAGGCGTTTAATGGAGTAGATCGACAAAAGATGTTAAAGCAACTATCTATGTTAGGGATACCCAATACGTTAGTTAAACTTATACGAATGCCTCTGGAGGGTTCCAAAGCTATGGTGAGAATAGATGGAGATATGACGCAGGCCTTTGATATTGAAAATGGAGTTAGACAAGGTGATGCCTTATCAACAACACTTTTTAATTTAACTTTAAAAGCTGTTCTTAGAAAACTGGATATAAACGGCTGTATTAATACAAGATCAATGCAAATATGCGCATATGCGGATGATGCTGCCGTAATAAGCCGCAACAAAAGGGTATTAAGCGAAAAAGTTATAGAACTGAAACGAGAAGCTGCTACCTTTGGTCTATATATAAATGAAAGCAAAACAAAATATATGGAGTGCACAAAATCGAATAAACATGAGAATCTGAAGGTAGACAACCATACCTATAAATATGCCTCCACTTTTCCCTACCTAGACTCAATAATAAATGACAAGAACAACATCAGTCAAGAAATACAAGCACGATTATTAGCGGTAATAAGTGCTTTTATGCATAGAAAGACTTAATGAAAAGTAAGTTACTGAATCGTGAGTTTAAGCTTAGAATCTACAAAACGGTAATTGGACCAGTGATCACATATGGATGTGAAACGTGGACCCTCTCAACCACTGATGAAAATCAACTGAGAATATTTGAGTGCAAAATACTAAGGAAGATATTTGGACCAACCCAATGCAGCGATGGTTCGTGGAGAATTAAAATGAGCTGGACACAAGCTGGATGAACTAATGCAGAGCGCAGATATTGTTAGATTTGTAAAGTCGCAAAGACTAAACTGGGTTGGAGAAAGAATGTCAGATAATCGAGCTGTAAAAGTAGTCCAGAGATGGAAGCCCCAAGGAAACAGAACAAGAGGAAGGCCCCGTAAAAGATGGATAGACGACATAGAGAAGGATCTTAAAACCATGAACATCGGGCAGTGGCGAAGGAAAGTATCCGACAGAGCAGAATGGAAGAACATTGTTAAGCAGGCCAAGACTCACAAAGAGTTGTAACGCCATTAGAAGAAGAAGAAGACTATATCATTGCGTTTGTATATTTTGATATATATTTTGATTGGCAAATAGATCGGTGCAGTCACCTAAATTTGCTTAACTGTTTACACCTGTTTATCCGGTAGCTATGAATGTAAACACGTAGGCAATAGCATATAGATCTATTTATATGTTTTAAACTTTTATCTTCAATAAAATTGGTAAACGTCTATGTATGAAATTTGATAAAAAAAAAATTTCATTCGGTAAACAGATGGGTAAAGGTCGATCTAAATTACGATCCCGTACTATAACTTTTAATATTTGACCTAGAAACTTTTTGAACTATATTTGACCTTTGATCTTTATCTTTGGATTTTGAAATTTAAACTTTGTTCCTTGACCTTTAACGATTAAACTTTGATTTTTGACATTTAACATACATCCTTTGTCCTTTACTATTTACAATTTGGCGTTGTATTTTTATTATTTATCAATTCTTCCTTCTCCTTTCTGCTTTGTACTTTATACCTTGTACTTTTGTTAATTTTCCTTTATCCTTGGTCCTTTGACTATTGACTTTTGACATTTACTGTTTGACCTTTGACTTTACGTCTTTGACCTTTACATTTGGGCTTTGATCTTTGGTATTTGACCCTTTAACTTTAATATTTGACCTTTTACCTTTGACCTTTGATATTTGATATTAAATGTTGGCCTTTGACCTAATAATTATAGAACTCTGTAGAAAAGCTATTTGGCTTTGACCTTGAAAGTAAGTTTTGTAGATTTTATGCAGTTTTTAAACATTATTGTTATTTGACTGAAATTTAAAAATCTCCGATATATTTCATCTAAGATCTTAGATTTGCTACATATTTAATATTTTATTATTCATAGATGAACGAAATTTTATTATATCATACTCTGGGTGAAAATTTTGTATTTGTAATAACAGACATGTCGAAACATCTTTATCAAATCATTGAGCTTACAAGTATTTTAAAAATTGCCATAAAATAGTCAATTATGTATCATAAAAATGTCTAGTGTCATAGATACGTCAAGTAACTAGAAGTGAAATTGTTAAAAGAGATTTCAGTATTATTGATATAGTTTGGTATGAATCATGAAGCAAGAGCAAATCAATTATAAAAAAATTACAAAGTACGTAAGAATATTATCAGATCATTAATTGTAAATTTCTTGTTCAGCATATATAAGCAACTATTTTTTATTCTAATCTCCAATACTATGTTTATAGGCCAGGGAAATAAGCAAAAAAAAGTACCTTGTTTGTGAGACTAAACCGGCCAAGCAAAAGACAGTTGTTTTGAATAGTATGGACCTCTGTAACAAGAATCTACCCTTTATGTTTCCTGCAGTCGATTTTTTGGACTTAATTATTAACAAATTAAGGTCAAAAAAGGCAAATTTTCACTTTTTTCATCTATCAGCAAAAATTGAAGCATTTGAAACAAATTTGAGAATAAGAAACTTATGTCATTTAAAAACCTTCAAAATGACGTTTTTAAATGTTTTTATCCTTATTTATTGCTTAGAAATTTCGGTTTTTTTTAATGTTTATAACTTTTTTAAAAATAAACTTACAATTGTCATATTGTAATAGATATTGATGTCATATTGTAAACAAATGTTGGCTCTTGTAGTGTTTAAATTATAACCACAAGTTGTCTTGAGCAACCTCCATCCAATTCTCCACGCCCGTAGTGCTTAGGTCTCCTGCTATATTATCTCGCCACCGGAGACGAGGGCGTCCGCGTGGTCTCCTTCCAGTTGGGACTTCCTCCCACACCAGTCTTACTGTTCGTTCGTCAGAATGTCGTCTGAGGTGAATCTCTTATGATGTTGGCGTCTGGGTAAAGTTCTTGGAGCTCTTTGTTCGTTCTTATCCTATATTGTCCTGATGCTTCATCCATCACAGGGCCAAAGATCTTCCTTAGGATTTTTCTTTCCCAAACACATAGTTTCTCTTCTTTTGCCTTTGTTATCGTCCACGTTTCGCTTCCATACATCACAACGGGTCGTATGATTGTTTTATTATAAGTCGGCAAAGTTTTTTTTCTCAGATTTTGTCTCCTCAGATAATCGTCTAATAAAAAGGCTTTAATCGTCATAGATTTTTTGTTTTTTGTTTTTTTTTTCTATAAATTTAGAACCTAAACATGTTTATAAATTAACTCTAGTTTCCGTTGTTTGGAAGTAGCAAATTGGGTTATAACGTCATCGTAAAATTTATTAGAGTTTTGGAGAGATTTTAAAATTTTTTTTTCTATTGACATTTGAGACAAGCTTGACATTCTCTCTTGTTTCATGGTGTTTTGACAATACGTTTTGATTATTTTGAGACAAGAGAAATCTCGTTCATTTGAGGGATAAGTTGGTGGTAATGAAAGAATTAATGACAATAATTTATTAATTTCAAGAACGGTTTGTTGTAATGAATTGGAGTATATAAAATTGGCGTAACTTTTAAATTTTGAATCGACAAAGAGGTCAAAAATTTGCAAATCTTCAAAATTCGAAAGAAGGGTATCTATTTGCATAATAATATTATTCAAACTTCCAAAATATACTCGTTTTTTGAAGATCTGTGTCTGTGTCAAGCCTTCAGCTGGATTTTCACAGATCCGATATCCGATGACACGAAATACGAAATTTTTTGTACGAAAATATTCGATTGTCGTATCCGAAATTTTTTGACATAATATATGTCATATATATGTATGATGTGTCAGATTATTGGATGGATTAATACATAGATAAATAAAATATAATTTCAATTAACTGTCAATAAATGTTAGCTGTTTTGTTTGATATAATATATATTTATATTATATTGAGCTACGTTCTCGTCGTTTTTGCCTCACATAGTGTAGAAGACCCAAGAGCAACACTTTATTTCATTGCATTTATATAATGATTAGGTCATTGTTCCATTTTAAATATATTTCAAATAGTAAACATAAACACTCCACAAAAATAAGATTAAGGGTTAAGGTTCAAGTTAGAATGTCAACAATGTCAAAATTCATCCGATTTTCGTGCAAAAGTTAAAATATTTTTAACTTCTTCCGATGACTTTTAATTTCGTACGAAAATCCCACCTGTCATTTTTCAACCAATGAAATTCGCTGAAATTTATATCGTATCATCGTACCGTCGGATATCGGACCTGTGAAAATCCACCTTAAGTCTTTTTTTGGGGGTTCGGAAATACCAAGCGAGTCCAAAACGTCACTGCGTATGTACTGGAAATTACGAAAATCTCTGAGATTTTGCACCAGTTTTGTTATTCTATTTTTGAAATAAATAATGTCAGTCGACTGATTTTGAACAACATTAAATATCAAATCGGTTTCGGTAAACACTTTCTTAAAAATATTTAAAAGTATGTTAAAAGAGTAATCATTTAATAAAGTTTTCAAACGGATTGCTTCACGGATCGAGATATCATCACTTTCAAAATTATCGCATTCAATAATAAAATCAAAAACTTTAAAAATATGCTACAGTTCACTGTACAATATGCTGTTCACGAAAATATACTACAGTGAAAACTAACCGAGATTTAAAATTTTCGCGTCTGACAAACTCTCGGCATTTTTTTTTTTTTTTTTTTTGAAACAAACTGTTTTAAAACATTAGTCCGTTTAGGCAAGCTTGAGAAAAATGAAGTAAATTTGCTTAAACTGGGAAAAAAAGACAACATTCTTTAATTTTTTTACACATATCCGTATGCCGTACCAATTTATTTTTGATATCAAAAAATTTTAATGTGTCTTTTAAAACACCAAAAATGTATTCTGCTTTTTGGCTTTTACTCACCTACGTCTGTAAAACCTAAAAACCTCTCATAAATATTACCACGTAACGCGTATCGAACAACAATTGATAATAATTGTGAATGACATGATATATTATATCGCTAGTTTCATCCACTTTTAGCGAAAAACAAATGGTTTCCTCAATCTTAGATTTAATAACGTTACTCAAAATGTAACTAATTAATTCTATTAATTCATTCTGGATTGTTTTAGATACGCCGCTAAATGTCTTCGAATCAGAAAGTGAATTAGAAAATTCCAAATCGTATTTTTTAAACATTTTTATTAGTTCTATATAATTACCTTGATTTAACGAATGCTCCGATTCATCGTGTCCCCTAAATGATAATTCCTGACAACTTAAAAAAATTACTATATCAATTAAAAGACGCAAAACTGCGTGATTATTTTTTACAATTTCGTTATGTTTAATATCATTTTCACGTTGAGCGTTATCTAAAGAAACATAGATATTTTGTTTTCCAAATAAATCTAATTTAATCTGGCATGTTTCTGTGAAGAACTAAATATTTGTCGAAAATAAAATGCAAGGCCAACAGAAAAGTTTGTTTTTTATTTCACTTTACCAATTATCCGAAAATGATCTATTACCTCACTTATCCCCCATACTAATATTTATAAGCCGGGACACATTAGGCAAAGGACGCCCCTTATTTTTAATAACAATTTGTTCTTCGTATGAATAGATGAAAACTTATTTTGCAAAATATAATTTACAATATCAGATTTATCAATACTTACAGTTTCTCCCATAACCTTTTTTGAGTTAATTTACATGAATTTGTTTACACTTTAATTTACAAAAAACTTCAAATATATCAAAAAAACCCTTTAACTGTTTAAGGCAGTACGGCAGCTGTAACAGTATTACTTTGGAAAATAAAAAGAAATCAATACAAAACTAACCGATCGATATAATCCACCAGAAAAGCAGGTCCGTGCACTCAGTATCACTTCACTCCTTAAGTACCTATCCATCCCGAAATAACATTTCATCCCGCGCTCGCAAGGTACGTGAAAATTAGCGACCAATCCAAATGAAACATCGGTAGATTTAAATTTGCCGTACTTAGAAATGTATGTTTGGTTGCTTATTGATTAATATTTCGTTGATTTTTACGTGTAAATCGTCAAGCTTGGGATCGGCTTGCCGAAACGTGTCTTTATAAGAATTCACACAGTCGGGTGGATGACTCGGATTTCGGATCAATTATTTGAAAATTGTGTTTCACAGGGATCACTTCGCTCAGATTGGTCGAATTCTTTTAAAAACCATGAATAAAATTTCGTCTGTAGGTATTATTTCACAGATATTTTTTTATTTCACAAAACAAATGACATCAACTTACTACTTGCGACAATTAATTATCGAAACACTGTTGTTTAAATTAAATATTAAAAAAAATCTATATCTATAAATGTGTGGGTCGGTACTGTCGACCCTGCCGACCCTGACTGGCCACCACTGTGTATTATGAACGTTAAAGTTTAGATTTTCGTCAAGTATATATGTCCCCAAACGCAACGGTATATAAAATTGTTTATGGATATTTTAAACTGACTGGCTGCAGGAAACATCTAGGTTCTTGTTAAAGAGGTCCATACTACTCAAAACAACTGTCGTTTGCCTGACCGGACGAGTGACACGAAAAAAGCTTATTTCCCTGGGCTATTATACAATACAAATCGGCCGGGTTTATCCACGGTTCGTAGACTTACTACGGTTGCCTCTTCCGACTGGGGTGGGGATGCTTGAGTTACGTCACCAGAGTACACAAGAATACAAAACCCATTTATTCGCGATTGAAACTGAATGTAGATGTAGAGGGCAGGTCGATTGCAGTGTTGAGTTTTCTCTGTCGAACTGGGAGAACGGGCTGGAATAGTGGTAGTATTATATGTCTATGGTTATTTCAGAGACGTATATATTAACATTATAATTATTGTTGTTAATATATACGTCTATGGGTTATTTGCCCTGTGACTTAACCTTGTCGATAATCTTGGCGATTATACACACCCTTTTTCAACTAAATTATTTAATAATCTTTTTTGAGAACAATTTCCGGAGTGAAAGTCCAATCTTTTAGGTAAAATGTAATTATCGTTACAATTAATTGTGGCTAATTCTCATACAAATATAGTATTTAACTTAGGTATGCCACAAGAAAACAATTTTAGAACATTTCTCTATAATTAATCTGTTGTTTAGTAAAAATGATAAATATCTCGTCACAGATTATATGTAAAATAATAGATTTATAGCAAGATAAATCGTAGATACTGATTCATAATAAATAACTACATAATAACGCTGAAATCCGTTTTTACATTTTCATAATCTGAGAGGAGGACTGACTAGAGCACACCATTTTGACGGTTATAAAATATTGTAATAGAATTTCATGTAAATTTAAAAATAAACCGACAAACGAAGCTTTTGGCTTGGTAATAATAAGTAAATTTACCATATATATTTACCAAAAATATTCCAGCTAAAATTGTATATATCCTGTATCTTCCTCTTTAAACACGATTAATCTCTCACGATTGTAGACTTAGATACGCTGCCGTCTGCGTCAGTCCACCTTCAAAAGTAATGTCCCGCGGGACGTTATGAAACTATAGTAGAATATTCTATAAACATGGAACCAAAAAAGCTTTAAAATATATAGAAAATAAACTATAGATTTTCCTAATGTGTAAAATAAATTCTTGGAAGTAGTGAGTGAATTTATATGTAACTATAAAATGGGTCCAAAATATTTACACTAAGAAAAAATGTTTGTTGCAGGTAGCTGGTATTATAATAAAATGTGATATTTGTATATCTAATTAACATATAATATTTATTTATTATTTTTCTACGAATTTAACATTATTTTAAATATCATTTTATATCATCATTAGTAGATTAGTATAGTGTGTGGATGTAGATCAAATAAGAGTAAGATGGAAAATGTGAAAGAACTGTTATTAGCTCAATAAATGACAGGGAACCCCTGGATATTATTTTTGAACGAGTTTAAGACAACCACTATCTATGACATACAAAAAAAGCTGGAGAATCTACCCAGGTATGTACCAGAATTGTACTTAGGCTAAGGAAGATCTTCTGTTCATGTTTACATACTTTTAGACCAAATTTACAACATAATACTCGAAATCTAAAAGAAAGAAATGACAGAGAAAAAGTGTACTAGAAGTATTGAAAATTTTTGAGGTTAGAAGAAATTCTCCATCACATTATACTGTGGTCTATAGTTAAAGTCGCTCTGACAGTGCAGTACGGTTAAGATAGGAATGCGCTTTTGCCGGATTTCCCAACATATACTTGGCAGTAAAAAGGTCTAAGTCGTGTCACGTACTAAACCGTCTTAAGATCTTTACGGCAGGGCTCTAGTACGAGTAAAACTACCTTTTTTATTTTAATTTATAATGCAAGTTAGACTAAAAGAGAAAGATTAGTACTTTTCAACGAGAAGTACCCAAAAATTCTCCAAAATTGTACTTACCGTACTGCTTTAAAAGCACGCATTGTTTCTAAAAGCTTGGCTCTTCGAAATAAATGTCTCTTTTCACTAGCCATTCCTTGATTACAGCTTTATTTCAGGAATTGTTAGTGAATCTCTCTTTACAGGAATGATACGATGCATTATCCATTGCAATGATATTCCTGCGTTTATTTTTCATAAGAATAACATTGCCCTACCCTAGTCCTACTGCACTCAAAGTGTGAATTTGACTGTAGGTGCATACATCGAAAGAAAGTCTTTGGTGAATACAAGAGTTGTTTTAAACCAGGTATGGTTTACCTCATATCAAGAAACGGATAGAGAGGAAGAACGAGAAGCAACAACGAACACGTAATAAAAACAGGAAAACAGCGGAAGAAGACGGAATATGTGCAGAACTAGTAAAATACGGTGGAGATGCACTATACAAAAAGATTTATGAACTAATACAGAATATATGGAGCAAAGAAATAATGCCCGAATAATGGAAGAAGGGAATTATAATGACAATCCCAAAATAAGGAGACCATAGAATATGCAAAAACTACCGAGCAATTAATTTACTAAATGTAACATTAAAAGTACCTAATCTTCTTCTTCTTCTTCGCGCGACTAGGATTACTCCTGTTTGTCTGCCTCTTATTCTGTTTGAGTCGTTGTTGACTGTACATTATCTTTCCATCTTTTTGGCGGCCTTCCAACTGGTCTTCTGCTATACGGCTTGTTGTTTTAACAGATGTTCGCTAATCTATCTGGTCCCATTCGGTTTACATGTTCGTTCCAGTTTTTTTTTTTCTTGTTTTTATCCACTTGTTAATATTTTGAATTTTGCATTGTTCGCGTATACTTCTGTTGGTTTGTCTGTCTCTTAATGATATGCCCGCTATTGATCTTAATACTTTCATTTCGATATTGTTGATTTGTTGTTTCGTTTTTCTTGTATCGGTCCTTGTCTCCGCTGCATATGTTAGGATTGGTCTTACTGTTGTCTTGTATACTTTCATTTTGCTTTCCGTGGTCACATATTTGTTTCTTCATATGGTTTCTCGGAGGCAACGACTTACTCTTGCCGCTTTTGATGCTTGCCTTGTGGTCTCTGTTCTTATATTACTATCACTTGTGATCTCTACTCCTAGGTAATTGAATTTCATTACTTGTTCTACAATTTGGCCGTCTATTTCTAGTTTGCATCTACGCAGCTCTTTACTGATCACTATACATTTAGTTTTTTCTACTGATATTCTCATATTAAGTTTATTTGCTGTGATATTGAAGGTGTGGAGCTGCCTTTGTAGGTTATCTTCGTTATCAGCAATTAGTACTGCATCATCGGCATAGCATAGTATCGTGATTTTATGCGCTCCCATGTGGTATCCGTGTCGTTTTCTTACTTCGTGAATTATTTGATTCATTACCATATTGAATAACAATGGGCTGAGCGAATCTCCTTGGCGAATTCCTCCTTTTAGTTCTATGCGTTATGTTTCCCCTGTTGGCATTATAACTCTGGTCTTGTTGTTCTTGTTAATTTCATTAATTGTCCTTATTATCTGATGGTCTATTTGTTCAGCTTGTAATAAATTTAAGATGTCATTTCGCTTCACCCTGTCAAAAGCACTTTTTAAATCTACAAAGCACATGAATGCTGGTTTTCCATATTCAATAGACTTCTCTATTATTTGTCTGATAATAAAAATTGCGTCTATTGTGCTGCGGTTCTTCCGGAAGCCTTGTTGTTCATCTGCCATGTTCGCTTTTTCATCGATTTTATCTTTTATGACTGCCGTTAACAATTTTAATGTACATACTATTCATCAGACTAATGCCTCTATAATTTTCAGGATTTCTCGAGTCTCCCTTTTTAAGTATCGGTAGCAGGAGACTTTCCTTCCATTCCGCTGGTACTACTCCGATTTTTATTATATCGACGAATAATTTTAGGAGCCATTTGCGTAGTGTTGTTCCTCCATATTTTAGCAGTTCATTGTTTATCTTAAAGTACCTAATGACTGGTATAATTAGAGACAAACTAACAATATATACAGAACAAAGCACAGGGGATTACACGTACGGTTTTAGAAAAGGAAGATCCACGATAGACGCTATACATACGCTAAAACCAGTGATAGAGATAGAGTAATATACCAAATAAAATTATAGGAATGATAGAAATGACAATGCATGATTCCCAAGCAATAATAGACACCGGAAGAGAAAGAACAGAAGTAATAAAAATAAAAAATGGGGTAAGACAAGGAGATGCGCTCTCAACGGTACTATTTATTCTTTCACTAGACAAGATAATAAAAAAGCTGTCAAACGCAGAAACTATAAACAAGAATGTTTGTGACGATATAACCATAGTAGCAACAGATAAAAGGGCATTAAAGAAAACTATCAAAGAAATAGAAAACGAAACCAAATTGAGAGGACTGGAAATAAATGAAAATTAAACAAAATACAAGTAAAAGAAGACACAAATGACAGAATTGCCAATAGATGCACACAGTTTCACAGTAGAGGAAAGTAGCCTAATTTCGGATAGTGTCTTAATTTCGGATAGCGGTGTATCTAAAAAAGTTTCTTTATTTGCGAACAGAAACCTATACGTATGTCACGCTGAATACCACAGAGAACATTATCTTAAATTGTTTAGGTAGTAGAGCTGCTCCCCGTTAGATGGCAGTGCCGAAACCATCAAACGTTATTGTGCAGTTTTTTTTCGGTCGTATTTCAAAGCCTATTTTTTCGTGTTTTTATTCCTGTTTGAAGTTTGATCTTTTGGTAGGGGTAAGCTAGAAACCTGTTTTATTTGATTTTGCTACTAATTTAAAGCAGATTTTAATCACATATAAATTAGAGAGCCCTAACCTTAAAAATAAAAAATTCCTAATTTCGGATAGTACAAGTCCCATAATTTCGGATATCCGAAATTAGGAACCTTAAATTGATGATCATGTTAGCATAAAAACTTTTGTTTCTTTTCAGAAGAAAATGCCAAAAACAAGTAAAAAACATAAACAATGGGATCCAGACCGAATGATACGTGCTATCCGTGCCGTCAGGGGAAAGGAAATGGGGCATCTTAAAGCCTCGAAGTTATTTGCTGTTCCGAAATCAACTCTGGAAGATTATGTTAAGCAAGAAAATAAAACTCCGGAGCAGTTGGTTGCTGTTAAAATTGGAAGAAGACCAGTACTTTCTGCAGAAATGGAAGCAGATTTAGTCTCGTATTGCCTAGAAATAGACCGGCGATTTTACGGAATTGGGACCGCTGATATCAAGAGACTTGCATATCAAATAGCTTTACGAAATGGTCTTCGTCATCCATTTGCCCATGCCGAATCTGCCGGTAAAAAATGGTTAAGGGGATTTATGAGGCGAAACGCAGTTTTGTCCCTTAGAAAACCACAAGGAATCTCGAAAGCCCGAATTAAGGGATTTACCCCAGAAAATGTCAGCAGATTCTATGATCTTTTAGAAACGTCAATGGAAAAAGTTAACTTTAACCCCGCAAGAGTTTATAACGTTGATGAAAGCGGCATAACAACGGTTCAGTCCAAGAATACTCGTGTTATAACATTAAAAGGAAAAAAACAGGTTGGATCTGTTACCGCGACTGAAAGAGGCGCATTAGTTACTGTTGTATTTTGTATGAATGCTGCTGGTGGGTTTGTCCCTCCATTATTCGTGTTTCCAAGAAAGAACATGAAAGTGGAATTATTAGATGGATCGCCGCCTGGCTCTATTGCAGCTTGCCAGCCATCAGGTTGGATTCAGCAGCACATTTTTTCCCAATGGCTACAGCATTTCGTAGCTCACGTGAAACCATCCCGTGAAGACCCAGTGCTGCTTATTCTTGATGGTCACTACAGCCACACAAGAAATATAGATGTGATAGAAGCAGGACGTGCAAATTTCGTTACAATTTTGTGTATCCTGCCGCACAGTTCACACAAACTACAACCTCTAGATTTGTCTTTTATGTCACCATTTAAAACATATTATTCGCAACAAATTGAGATGTGGTTAAGGCAAAATCCTGGACGCACCATAAACTCGTATCAAATTTGTAAGCTTATGTGCCCGGCATATTTGAAAAGTGCTACTGCAGAAATTTCCGCGGATGGTTTTCGCAAATCTGGAATATATCCTTTTAATAAAAATAACTTTTCTGATCACGATTTTATAATGGAGAGACAAAGAGAAAGAACACCACCACCCATAAATCAAAATCATGGGGAAGTATTACCAACAAGAGGTCAGTCAAGACCAGAACCACAAAGCATTATCGAAAGAACACCTCCAAAACATAACTTAACAAATAAATCATCCAATGGAAATGCAACTGAAACTACGGCAACTATGATAAGAGCTGAGGATATTAGTCCACTGCCTTCTTGCAGTTATACCTCACAAACAAACAAACAAAAAAATCCTCGAAAAGGTTCTAGTTGGATAATAACTAGTACACCTTATAAAGATGAACTTGAACGAAATGTAGCCGAACAAGAAAGAAAAAAGTCTTTGAAAGAAAAGAAACCAAAAATAAGCAACGAATTAAATCAAGTCAACAGAAAAAAAACTCCACGCCAAAAAAAGCAAAAGAAAAAAATTGAATCGAGTAGTAGTGACACTTCACATCCTGGTGATGACCTTATTTTGGATGATGATTCTGATATGGATGTAGACGATGAAGATGGAGACACAGAATGTATGTTTTGTGACAGTTTATATTCCGAAGATACACACGGTGAGAAGTGGATAAGGTGTATAAAGTGCTTCAAGTGGTGTCATGAGATGTGCGCCAATGCTGATAAGAAGAAAACCTATATTTGCGACTTTTGTCAAGATGTGTAACTATTCTTATGATGAACAAAATGGTGTCTTAATTTCGGATAGGGTATCCGAAATTAGGAGCCCTAAAATTTTTGACATACAAAAGCACTAATTTTATTGAACAATATTTTTTGTAAAAAAGATTTTCAATAAATTGTCTATGATAATAAAATTAGTTTCTATATTACTCTGCAAGTACTCTTGAGTAGATAAAAGTTTAAAATGTGTTATTAGGTGAAAAATATGACACTAATTGTAAATGGTATCCGAAATTAGGCTACTTTCCCTTACTAGTCAACACAAAAAGCATCTTCAAGTGAAAACAGCTTCAGCTTCTTCGGGAGGGTATAGCTTGTATATATGGTGTAACCTCATGAATTTTAAACTTAAAAGAGTGTATTACATAGCCATAGAAACTACAATGTAAGATGTGTAATAATCAGAATATCACACACAAAAAATATCATCAACTAAATGTTAATGGTATTTTTGAATAAAAAAAATGACTTAAAAACAACTACTTAAAAAGTGGGAACAGATATGAATCCAAATATGAAAAAATTAACCAAAATTTGTTTGATTTTCAATTCGATTTTCATAAAAATAATCCTTTTAATGATATATAGCAAAGACTTTGAATTTCTAGTTCTATTTAGAATTATGACTTAAAAAAAAGTCATTAAAACAAATCAGTTAAACTGGAACAAACATTTTTAGAGACCAGTAATTAGAGTCCAATTAAAATTATCCAAGGAAAACTCTTGGGCATATATCCTTGTCAATACCTATATAAGATTGCCTTGAAAACTATACATATTATCCTTTAATCTTTTACTAATACCGATTGTAGGACACCAAATATCGAATGGTTATTTCTTTAATCATATGTTGAACTTTACAAGTATTTATTCCACTATATTTTACTTTATTGTATTATAACTTCTTCCTCTAGATAGAATTTTTTTTTCAGTTTCGTTTATTTCCGTGTTTATATAAATCTTCAACTTTTAACTAAACCTCACATAACCTCATTTGGTTTAAGAGTTACTTGATTAACTGGTTTTTTCTGCCTAACGTCACTATAAAGCAGTCATCTAAAAATATACAGAATGGTCTCTCCTGGGCTGTAACAGGGTTAAAGATTCAAAGATGCAATCACACAACCTACTTTCTTTTTTTTTCCCTTATGCAATTGTCTTATTA
This sequence comes from Diabrotica undecimpunctata, assembly GCF_040954645.1. Classification (NCBI taxonomy): domain Eukaryota; kingdom Metazoa; phylum Arthropoda; class Insecta; order Coleoptera; family Chrysomelidae; genus Diabrotica; species Diabrotica undecimpunctata. The sequence goes on from NC_092804.1 coordinate 8,596,307, forward strand.
TTACGGTATAAAGAGCAGACAAGAGCCAAGAGCCTAAGTTTAAGCGCAAGCTTAAGTGTATAGAGTATACGTGTTTTTAGTATCTCTGTCACCAATTTCTAAAATTGTTGGTTTAAACATATAAAACATATATGATTAAAGAAGTAACCAATCCTAGACTATTTTTCCTAGTGTATCAGTACATATATACCTAATATATATTGTTTTTAACTGTGATGATAAAGCCTTTCTATTAACCAATTTGTTTTAAAATTAGTTTTTAGAAAAGTATATGTACGTCTATCAAAAATTGTATAATTATGTAGATAATTCTTGAGTTTGTCACTAAAATTTCTTTGTGTAATGCAATAAAATAATCTCCCCTAAACTGTTTTTTACTTCACATTATATTAGTCTATTGATGTATTGAACAATACAATGTTTTTAAAATGTATTTTACTGATACAATCCCCAGTACGTGGCGAAAAAAAGCCAGAGCCCCGGCTTCTGTAGAAGCTCAACCAGGAATTTTATGGTACTGGCGTCGCCTTACTAGAATCACTCAGCAAATCTCAGAGTTGAAAGTGAACACACTGACTATGTGAAAATCATGCGTGGAGTGAGGCAAGGCTGTATTTTGTCTCCTCTAATCTTCAATCTGTACTCTGAAAGAATATTTATTAAAGCTTTGCACGAAAATGAAAAAGGTATTCTACTAAATGGTTACCGGCTAAACAACATCAGATATGCACATGACACTATAGTATTTGCGGACAACTTAGAAGACCTACAAGTTCTTATGAATAAAATCACGTATTACAGTCAACAATATGGACTCAATATAAACGTTAAGAAGACAAAGCCTATGATAATAAGCAAGAAAACGATAACAGAAGTCAACCAATCCCCTGTAGAAAGAATGACGCACTACAACTACCTCGGCACCACAATAAATGAAGAATCGACCAACAACCAGGAGATTAGAGCACGTATCGGAAAAACTAGATCCACCTTCAATCAGATGGGGGCCTTCTTCAAGAGTCACAACCTCTCTCTTGATACAAAAGTAAGAATGCTGCGATGCTACGTCTTCTCTATCCTTTTTTATGGTGTTGAATCGTGGACCTTGAACGAAGATATATGCAGAAAACTGGAAGCATTTGAGATGTGGCTATATTGGAGAATACTTAAGATCCTGTGGACTGACCGAGACACAAATGAGGAGGTCCTCAGAAGAATGAATAAGAACCGAGAGGTACTGACCACCATCAAATCTCGAATGTTACAATTCTTCGGACACGTTATGCGAAATGAATCCAAGCCATTCTGCAAGGAGAAATATTTGGAAAACGAGGTCTAGGAAGAAGAAGATCATCTTGGTTAAAGAACCTCAGAATCTGGTTCAATACAACATCTGTGCAGCTTTTCCGCGCTGCTGCAGATAAGATAAAGATTGCCATGATGATCGCCAGCATTCGTAGCGGATAGGCATATCAAGAAGAAGAAGGCGTCGCCTTAAGTGGCGAAATGCTAGACCCAGCCTCGCCAAACCCCACTGACGTTAATAAAATCCTTAAGGCGGCAATTTAATTTCCATTATCACTTCTCGTTGATTGTTAATGTAAACAAACACTTAAAGTATTTTTCGAGTTTAAAATTCTAAAACTTAATGCTTAAAGCACTAAATAGGGACCTATGAGATATGCAGAGAAACGATTGCCCGAGACAATTTGAGCTGAATAAAATAAACATTTTATTGATGACGTTGTTTTTTTTTGAGTAGCAGTCTTTTGTAAACTGAGGGTGAAGAAAACAGCTGATTTATTGATAATGGTGCTACGTTATACATTATATCACGAACAAGAATGGTTTTTTTTATACATTTCAATACTTTCAAGACTCACACAATGTTACAACAGTAATGTGGTGATATCATAAGAGCAGCAGGAATATGGATAATTTTGGTGCAAATAAAAATCCAAGGGATAAACAACATTTTAACATTAGCAGATGTTTCTCAAACCAAGAAGAACTTGTTTTCTGTTTTGCATGCACAAGATAAGCAGCTTAATAGTAAGTACAGAATACTGCAAGTTCATAGTTGCAGAAAAATAATAGTTACTGAAAGAAATAAGTAGATCTAGAGTTCTTTACACGTTTACAATATAGATAATAAAGCCAAAGGTAAAAGCTTAAATAATTGTTAATTCAAATAGATAAACAAACGGTCAATAATCAAGGAATGGCTATCGAAGACATTTAAGGTAATATAAAAATGCAGTAATGTAGACGAGATATCGACGAGTTATGGAGAAAGCGTAGATAAGAATAAAAAAAAAAGGTAGTTTGAAATAATGGGAAGTGAAAGACCGCCAAAAATTCATCATCCGCTGAATACCTTCAGAGAAAGAGAAAACAGATAAATAAAAGCTGAAATAATACTAATAAAACAGGCTTAAAAGTTATAAAGTGTAAAATAAAGTTAAATAATCTATAATTCGTAAGACGTATTTAATTTAAAATTGTGTAGCTTGTATTATATAATTTAAATCTTTCAACTTTTAATCCATATGCCTCCAAAGTCTGTTGTGGTAAACAAATAATAAAACTATAATCCCTTAAATACCCCGCTAATGGTTTAAGAAAATTCATATAATTATGAGGAATCATAACAATTAAAAAACTGTTGTTGAAAAAATGATTTGTATTTGGTACATGCTGAATAATAACAAACTAGGTATACAGTGACATCTAGTGTCGTAATCCTAATTCTTCTGCGATAGATAGAGTTGTTTAGTGAGTTTTCTACATTGCTCACTTGGTGTTCGAAGTAAAAATATTGTTTTATCCGCCATCTAAGGACGCTAAATCCAGTCTGACCCTCAGGAAAAATTTGATTTAGATTATGAGTAGGTACAAATAATTTTTTGCCAGTAACCATAGATAATACTCCTATTCGTGTTAACCCTCTACCAGGGCAATTTTATTTTCAATAGAAAAATTCACAGTTTGATAGGTTTTGTGGTTTTGACATAAAAGAGCCAATTATGATATTTATTTTGACTGAAAGTTTTTTTTTAGCCATCTGAGGAAAAAAAATATAACCCGAGGTTCTGCACAAAACAATAAATTTGACCGACCGCTACACAATTTCAAAGTCAACTGAAAAATGACAGAAATAAAAACACATCGAGCGGTATTTTCGCTTACCAAATGCGTACAAGTATACTCATTGTATATTAAAAAGTATAATAATAATGTATTGTTATGTGATTTTTTTACTATGTTACTTTCTTTAAAAATATAATTTAAAACATAATTTATGATGTTGGTGCTTCGTGATCCTTCATTATTAAATTCTTTCCACGACTTATTGTAGACAGGCACACAATTTTTGTTCCTGATGGCGTTCATCAACGAGAAAGCAGATTTACAGATATAAGAAGTTAAAAACGGTATTATTGCATTCGTAGCTTTCTTTGTAAAAAATGGATATTCATTGAAGAGGGAAACCAAAATGATGCAACATCTACATTAACTTTGATTTTCCTCAGTTTTGACTGAGCGTTTGCTTTTTCAACTAGTTTACTGTTACTGTGTTACTTAAGTTTAAATCCACGGTCGTTTTTTATATTTATCAGTTCACCCTCTTCATCTGTAGTGAACGAGGCCGTGTCATAAGTCAACTTGATGTTGATGTATGCATTTCGCACTCAGTCCATTGATGACAAATTGAGGGAGGGAAAATACTTTTTGATGTTGTCATTCAGCTTACTAAGACTTTTCAAAAAAAGGTCTGACAGATTTGGTTCTACATTGTAATTGTTTGTTAACTGAAACATGTCCCACGTGGCTTGATTTTCAACTTCCTTTATCCACAGTAAAAGCTTTTGCTGAAAGGAACTGATTTTATCAAGAGAGGTAAGGATTTTTTCTTGATTTCCCTGCATGCCCTTATTTAAAACATACAATTTCCCAAAAATATCTGCCAAAAACGCAAGTTTGGTGCACCAGGTATCATCACTAAGGAAATTGGCAAATTCAGACTGTTCACAAGTAAAAATTACTAACAGCTCCTCTTTAAGTTCATAGAAACTTTGAAGGACACGTCCGCGAGATACCCATTTTACTTCTGTATGCAACAATAGTTGCGTATTCTCAGAATCCATAGCAGAACACAAACTGTTAAATAATCTCGCTTTTAAGGGCCTGCTTTTGATTTAGTTCACCATTTTCACAACAGTTTGCAAAACGTCATTCAGTTCCGGCATCAATGACTTAGCAACAAGTGCTTCTTTGTGTAAAAAACAACGTGTGAAAATAATATCTGGATTTTCCTTTTGGACTAAAGAAACAGCAGACAAGCGCAGAACAGAAGTTTTATATAATGAAAAATTGTCGGTAAAAGTCGGTAATACTAGTAAAAAAGACGGTAAAATTTCGCGGCACGCCTAGAGGGACTTCAGGGCACACCAGTGTGCCGCGGCACTCTGGTTGGGAACCTCTGCTTTAGAGTACAACACACGTTGTTTCATCTGTAATTACGTTGCTCTGAATATAACAGGAAAAACTCAAGTTTTCTATTTATTTGTTAATAATAAGTCTCCCGTTGTATACCGCTGTCGCGGCTTTGGGAGTATAGCAGGGTAGTCTGCTATATCTAGGGCCTACGGTATACAAGGAAGGTAACATGGCCAGTGCTAAGCTTCAACCGCTTATTTATTTGTTACTAATTTAAATTTAAAACAACACTATAGGTACTATAAGATACAAACATTACAATTACAGCTACAGCGGCTTAATAATATTGAAATTTCCGTCCGCAGTTATGAGGATGTCATCTGTGTATCATTGGTCTGTGAAATAGGTGTCTGAGATGGAGAAGATTTCAGATTAGTAATGACAATTATTTATTATTATTATTAATTTTAATGTTTCACCAAATAAATTAGTAAACTTTTTGTAAATGACGCTTATTAAAAATTTAACCCAGTTTATTAAATCGAGACACAGTTTTTCTAGCTATCGCTCTCGAAATATATTTTACGAAAATACCAGTAAAATTACTGTAATTTGTCTAAAAGTAATTAGAGACCATCTTAAAAAAAATTATCGGTTGGATGCGTTGTTCTGTCAGTTCAACTGGTTCCACAGACAAGCCTGTCTGAAAAATATATAAATAGAAAGCGATGTAAAAACGACTGGAAAAAATACCCAAGAGAGACAGATATATTGGCGCATGTCAAACACATTTTACTCTAGTGTTCGTCTAGCCAAATCAAAGAGGGGATAAAAGAGTCTAAGAACACGAACGAGTGTATCGTCGTGTTTCTTTTTCTTTGGTTATTGTGTAAATTTATTATAAACGTGTTAAAATTTACTTAAAGTTAGTGATTTGTGTATTAATAGTTTGTAAGTGATGGCATCAGATGAAGAAGTGGAGGATTCTTTCGCCGGTAAGTTTGTTTTGTATGATATGCATAGGTGCAAACGTAAGCCGACTTTAAACCTTCGTTTATCTTTTAACAAGTCGATTTATCATCAAATTTTAGTATAAACACCTTGGTAAACATAAATATTCAGTAAATACACGACTTGTTCCAAACAGAAAGCTTGAAAAGCATGGGAAAACCTATAATTACTTCCTATAATCAGTAACATTAGTTTAGCGGGGGCAGGGGGAGGTAGATTTTCATTATTTTTGTGACAGCGCGCGGGCATATCCTGACCCTTAACAAAATGGAGGATATCAAACAAAGAGATTGGCAGTTTGCAAATTATATAATTTCGGCAATTATTCATAATATTGGTTTGGGGTTAGAAATTTCATATTTTCCCTCCAAAATATTGTCATTGTATCACTGACCATTGTCCACATGGTTAGCACGCGAGTTTTAAAGGGTTTTATTTTTTAGGGGAGGAAGATGCCCCCGACGATACAGCTGAACAAATAGATAACGAACCTGATTCTGATGATGGTGTTCCTAAAGGAGGGGTAAATATTTTTTAGTTACTATCACAATTAAAACAAATTTTGACATATTGTTTACCTGATTTTTAATTTTATAAAATGTTTCCTATAGTTAAAGTGATAAGCTAAGGAGTCCAAATAAATAGTGTAAAGAGGTAAAACCTAGTGTTTAAAAATGAAAATAACTAACAAAAGGTCCATAACTAGTAGAAAGGTTAATAAAAAAGATGATCTTAAGATGGAAGTAATATAAAATAATGTCTGTAAGCTTCAGAATATGGAAAAATTGAAGCAAAATGTGGCCCAGGATGAATTAGTTCCTGGATAAAAATTCACTTATCCAAGGCACTTTACAGGCATGGATACACATTCATAAGAATATACCTGGAAGATTGTATGGCTGTCATACACTGACAAGTGTTTGATAGTTTATCTGTAATTCTCAATAGACTTTGTGAATTAGATTAGGTATGAATATTTCAGAAAAGTGAATTAGCCATCTGTTCCTAAACGATCTCAGCCGTAGTTACTGGAAGTCAAAAAAAAATGTATTACAAGATTTTACTCTAATCCATAACACACTAGAATTATATTTACTGGTGCATCAAAAGTAGCAAGAAGGTTGTGCTATAATTTATCCACATAATAACCTTAAAAAATTGCTTAAATTAAGTGAAAAAATTACTAGGTATATATACTGCAGAATTAATTGCCATAGTATAAGTTGTCTTATATAAGTAATATCATAGTAAAAATCATATGAACAAGCTGAATTTTGTTGAGAATATTAATTTTGGGACTCCTAAAACTCCCCTGTAGGAGAATAAAAACCCAAAAAAATCTATTTACTAAGAATCTGTAAAAAAATGTTTCAAATAAAAAATGTAGTAGAAGAACCTACCTTAAAACCTATATGATGAAATTTTAGTTTTGAGTTTTGGCAACAAATGTGACACAGTTGAAATATGCTTAAAAAGCGCTGGATTTAAACTTTCACATAACAAACAACCTAAAACGCTCAAAACTTTTTTTTCCAATAAAACTAGTATGTTTTTTAAAAGAACTATAAACTACATCCAAAACCGTCTCCTTGGAGGCATTTCCCATGACGTGAGATCGTTTTAAATGTAAAATATTAAATTCTGTGTTTTTTATTCATATTTCAAATGCCTTATATGCCACAACTAAAAATTGAAATTTCATGTCATAGGTTTTAAAGATTAATCTCTAAAAATCGCGACATGTCTATTTATTTAACACCTTTATAAAAACTGAGTTTATTCCCGGCAAAATGCAAAAAGCAATGCAAGCGGTATAGCAATGCTGCACTGTTTACCTTTAAAATGCATCTTGATTTTTGTCGATAGGACACTTGAATCAAAAGATATCGAATTTTTATGGTCAAGCTGATACAAATTTTATTGGAAATTGATTTCGTGCATGAAACTAAAATTCAAAATCGACGGCCACTTCAAGCGTTGTTTCTGAGAGAATGGTTCGTTCTACACAAAAAATGCCAATAAACCTTTTTGTTTAAAATTATCTCAGCTACATTTTTTTCTTCGATGACAGATTCTTGGTAAATTGATTTGTTTGTAATTTACCCTTCCCCCGTTTAGGTGGAAGCCTGGGGGTAAAAGTGGTACACTTACATCTTTTTTGGGGTCCCAAAATTAATATTCTCTGCAAAATTCAGCTTGTTTGTATGATTTTTAGAGGTCAACTCTCTGACAACTGGACTATTTACCAAGGAGCTCAAAAATAAAGTAGAGTAGGATAGTATGTAAGGTATAAATGCCAACTCAATGAAATTGTGTGAAACATAAAGGCTATAATAGTAACAGAAGGGAAAGAACTATATAGAATAATCAAAAAGGATAATTTTCTTAAAAATAGTTTGATTGGAAAGTTGGAACAGGAAAACCTTGTCAAACTTGGATTTTCTACTTTATTTATGGATTTTCCCCTGCTGATTAAGGTTCAATCGGGGTTGAACTTAGTGTAAATTTAAAAACCATTCTCCAAATTGTATGATGTAGAGAAATAGGTACTACGGAACACATGATATTAGGCTGTTCTAATATCATCATCAGTTGTTGCTACAGCCCTTCGTGAGCACTGGCCAGTATCTGTATCATCTCCACCTTCAGCTCTACTTTCTCCATTAAGTAACGTACTAAAATATTCCTGTCACCTTTTCAGTACTTCCACTTTGTTGTTCAGAATTCCATGATGAACCTAATATGAGTTTTAATATAACTAATGAAGTAAAATTATCAAATGAAGAAATAATCAACATCTCCAAGACCACCAAAGTATCCAATATCTATAAGATAACCAAAATATTTCATTATTAAGTTCGTAAGATTATATCATCTATCAAGTGTTTGTTTAAGATTATAATCTTTGTTTGTTTGTCTATGTTTAAAGTCCTATGTCTATCTGAGTTCCACCTGTCCCATCTAAATGCTCTGAATGGCCCCTGAGGGTCTAACTTATATCTCAGTCTAATATCCAAAATTAACTATTAAACTAATTGTTTATCTTTGTAAAATTAGAACAGCAACCTAGTTAACAAACGAGAAGATGTAAGCACTTCTTTAGAGCTCAAAAAAACACAAAAATAATCACAACAGTAATACAGCAAATTAACATTGACTTCAAACCTCCAAACGCCCACACACATACATACCCAACCATAGAATTAGCTTATTTGCTTTGATTTACTGTTTACAGTAGCAGAACTTACAAAACAGGCACAGAAACATTGTTCAGAGGTTTTGGATCATTTTATAGATAGTGTTTATATAGTGTTTACAAGGAATGAGACAATAATCAGTCAAATAAACTAGAGTGGAAAAAAGTGTATGCAATTGTGTCAAGCAATTAAAACATTGATTCTAGATATCTTTTTTCTATTTATGTCCAAATATTTATCCAAAATAAATACTCTATTTCCTTCTAAATCTCTTCGTCCTGCAGTAGGTGATTTTCCTACCAATTATTAGTATTATTAATTTCAATAGTAATTCTAAGAAGTTTCTAATTATACAGTGGTCAAAATCAGTATTATCTTATATTATCTTATTATCAAATACTGTTATATTAAAAAGGTAAGACAGAAAAATTAATATGTTTTAGGCAGACGATGGTTGAATATCAACAATGCATCTATGTTGTTATATTATCACTTGAAATGAGTATTATTTTTTATAAATAAAGATAAAAGTGATGGTTTTTAATACCTTCTTGACCTCCCTTTATTGAAGCCTCCATCTTTTTATTTATTTATTTTATTACTACTTTAAGTTAAATTTCGTATTGTTTAAAATCATTTTTATCATATTTATACTGTAATATTGAACATTTATTGATTTATTTTGATTCTTCTACAGGAAGAAGATGATGATTATGAACCAGAAGATTCCAGAAAGAAAAAGAAAGGAAAGAAAAGAAAAGCCAGGGGAGAAGAAAAGAAAGGCAAGAAAAAGAAGAAAAAGCGAAAGAATGATAGTGGGGATGTAAGTTATGTTATTATTTTGAATTTTATTTATTAACATACTAGATCTGAAGTTATCATACATACCTAACACTATGTTTTAAAGATTGTTAAATGTTTTAATGTGCAAATCAAGTTTTTCATTTGAAAATGATTTCCAACAAAAAAGATATTTTTTATATTGAGAATATGCTTATAGTATAGACATACGAGTATAATATCTCCATATAAAAACTAATTATAGTTACGCAGTAATAATATTTGGTACATTAAGAGAAGTAAAGGATTTAATTTTTAATAAAATATTTATTTTTTGCAGGAAAGTGACTTTGGTGAAGATGACAATGGTGGTGGGGACTCAGATTATGCAAGCAGTAGTAAAAAAGGAAGGAAAAAGGGTTCTACCAAACACTCTTCTGCATCATCAACACCTACACCAGCTAGTGACTCTGGTGCAGGAGGTAAGGCTTATTCTTGGTTATATAGGCTATAAGGGTTCTTATAATTATGCAATTAAGCGTTTAGAGAGAAATCCGTAAAATGGAAGTTTTGAAAAAAACATTTAAATGAATTATTAACTGTAAAATCCTATGCCTTTTCTATAAATTTCTGTCTAAACTGAAATCACATTTAAAAAATTTTAATAGTTTTATTGTTGGCCACAGATTCAATAGGGCTTTTTGTTGTAGCCAGTTTTAGTACTTTTCCTTGCAGAAAAAGTAAAGACACAATAGGAGAAGAACTTTTGACTACAGTTTCACAAGGGTTCTAAGACCAGAAGCAGCTTATGTAGCGTTTTAATACTCCGGGATTTTTCTTTAAAAGAAAAGGTGTAATAAGATGAAAAGAAGAATAAAACCTGTTGATGTCAAATTCAATAGGGCTCTTTCTTCCAAGACTAGAATTTTTCTTAAAATAATGAATCAAAGAATGTGACAAAAAGAAGGACTATTAACTGAAGTAGAGGAGATATATTTTTTATTTAGTCGATGAAAGTACAAATGTAACTTATATTGTACTAGGACTTCTTCTTAACAAAAAGAAATGGCATAAGAAAAGAAGAAGATCCTAAATTCAATAGGATTCTGCCTTACACCAAGAGAAACATATATTTTTTAGGTTTTAGGACATTTTTTCATAAAAATTAAAGAGCAGTATGATAAAAAGATTTATTCAATAGAGTTCTTCTTTACATTGAGAGGAACAGATGTACCAAATTTCAAGTCTCATGGTTTTAGTAAGAATAAATCTGCAGTTACTAATCTGGATACCTATCAGTCAGATATTATCAGTTACATGGAGAATGGCAAACAAATAGATGCCATATACATAGATTTTTTTGAAGGCATTCCAATATAGTACATCATCAAATACTGCTTAAAAAATAGTGGCATCTGGTTTTCATTTTTAAATGGTTTGTTGGTTTAAAAGTTCTCTTTCTAGTTGCCCTCAAAGAGTTTAAGTTGGCTTTCATTTTTCGGATTCTGTTGTAGTAACATCTGGAGTTCCACAGGGTGCTCATCTCTGATTAAATATATTTAAAGCTGACAACATAACCTGCTTGGGAGCATCAGGTTCTCTGTTATTTTTAACTGTCTTTTGCATAATTTCAAACAGCTTCAGAACCTTCTCATAATCACTACAGTTGGTCCATGTATTTTTAATTTCCATAATTCAATAATTTATTTTGGGATCGTTAGAACTTTAGTTTATTAATAACTTTTTCCTTAAAACTGTAGGTATGCCTACCATCGAACAAGTTTGTTCAACATTTGGTTTAACTGACGTCGAACTCGACTATTCAGATGCTGATATGCAAAACTTGACTACCTATAAGTTATTCCAACAGCACGTTAGACCGCTCCTTGCTAAGGAAAATCCAAAGGTAAGCTTTTAAAAAAAATTTTAGCGACATGTTTTGGACATTTGTAACATTGCTTATAGGTTCCTATGTCAAAGTTGATGATGTTGGTTGCTGCAAAGTGGCGCGAATTTTCTAATTCAAACCCCAATCTACAAAGCGAAAATGAACCGTCTGCTCCAGCTTCAACCACGTCTGAAGAAAGTTATCCAAAAACTAATCGTTCTAGAGCATCCAAGGAAGCAGCCCAAAAGATAGTAGAGGTAAATGGCTGTATTTCTCTTTAACACTAGAAAGTCGGGCTTAGCATACCTACCTAGAAAGCCCGAAGGGATCATTTTGGCCCCAAGTTCCTAAATCAATAAAAACGCAAGTTTAGAATTAACTATTTATTTGGGAATAAACAAAAAATAAAAATAAACAAAAAATAAAAATAAACAGTTTTAAGAAATTATATAAACTCTTGACGATAGAATTTGATTTAATTTTTTAGTTTCATTTTAAACATTTGGAACACCATACAGTTTGCAGTTTTTGGCATTTGCTACACCTTGCCTTGTTACAGCCGTGGCACTCATTGGAAGTATGATTTCCTTTACAAAACATTTTTAACTGACATTTTTTTCTTTTTTGGCTAGTAACAGTGCTGGTGGTTGGTAAATCCGGTGGTGCTGGGTATAGTACCAGATTTCGGGAGGCAAGGTATGGAGCCCGTAATTCTTCACACAGCTGAAGAATAAACTTACGACGACTTCCAGTAACTTCTTTATAAATAATCCATGCATTTATTGCTCCTAAGTCAAGAATGTTATAAAACACGTGCATCGGCCATCGTCTTGAAGCAACTTTTGTAGTATAAAGACGCACCATTTGGTCCACTACATCAACCCCGTATTTTGTTTTATTATAAAAACTTACTGTTTGAGGAAGTTTTTTTCCATCGACAGCAACATCCACTGATTATGTAATGAGCTCAACAAAAGCACATTTTTGTGACTCTTTCCTTGGTATGCAGTAAGTGTTATCTTTTCGTCGCTCTGGAATATATGGGTAACATATAATTCTCCATTTTTACTCTTTACGCTTAGAGGAACTTCCTTTCTGTTGCGATTCAAAGTACCCACAAGACTTGTTGATTTTTTTTGCAATGCCTTGGTCAATTTTAACGATGTAAAGTAGTTATCTGTCGTAACATTTTTGCCCTTTCCCAGTTGATTTTCCATTAACCTCAAAACAACATGTTCACCAACACTTGTATCTTTCTTGCGTAGATGATCAGTGCCAGTATAAGGGTAACCATTTACAATATATTTTGATTCCACGCATGTCAAAAGCCAAAATTTTATGCCAAACTTATCCGGCTTATTTGATATGTACTGTGTGAACGGGCACCTGGCTTTAGAAGGCAGTAGTTGTTCGTCCACAGTAAGGTTTATTCCCGGTTTGTAACATGCACCACTATTTTCTATAAATCCATTCCAAACCGCAGAGGCTAGAGCAAATTTGTCGGTTTTCAATCGTTCAGATCTCGTACCACAAGCTGTTGGTTGGGAAATTTTTGGCACCGTAGACTCCTCTTGCATACAAAATAGCAAGGGCAGCCTCCAGTTCTTCCAAAGTTATAGTCCATGTGTCATTTTTCAAACATCGATGTGCTTCTGCAATAGTGCATTCTTTTATATGCCGTAACATGCTGTCGTTGATTATTAGATGCCAAGCACTTACCACACAATTGTTCCTCACGTTCCTTTTTGCATACGACGTAGGACCTGATTAGATACTAAAAATCATAATCTTACCAGGTACTGATCCAGAATCAATAACTTTCCACGTTGTTTCGTCCTTCGATTGTTCGGTGTCTCCGATTGAAATAGTTTTTCCTTGTTGACCTCTTTTTCTCTTGTGACTTGGCTTAGATGTACTTGGATTCACGATAAAATTAGCTGACTCGTGCTGTTGAGTTGTAGAAGCAGTGTTTACATAAATTGGCGAGTCTTGTACAATAAAACTTTCTAACTGCTCTGAAGCATCAGAGTCACTTGAATCATTATTTTGTGGTGGTACGTATTGTTCATCGTCTGACTCATTATTTTCTGCAAATTCAGATTCACCTCCCGAAACATCTTTTTGTATTTTTCGTATTTCTTCAAGAAGTTCAAGCTCTGATAGTCCACTACGAGACATCTTTACAGTCGTCTTGAATTTTCACAAATGAACGAATGTTTCAATATTTTAGAATCGAGAGTCAGCAGAACCTAATAAACCGCTCAATAAACAAAATACTTTCAAGGAACAAACAGTATGTAACAAAATACCTTCTAGGAATTAACGTACATAAACATAATTTTATCTATCGGACAGAAAGTTAAAAGAAATCGTCAAATTTCCGAGAAAATGATAATTAATACAGGGCCAGTTTGGCCCCTTCAGACTTCTATGGTAGGTTTGTTAGAAAATCCATTTAATAAATTTAGTAAACAATATTTTTTTGCGTTAAATAAGACTTTGTATCAAAATATTAAAAGTCATAAAATATGAAATTATTATTGTGTCAAATAAAAGAACTACAATAACTTCAAATCGCAACAGGGGCCAAATTGGCCCCTCCGACTTTCTAGTGTTAAAAAACAAACTGCTTAGTTTTATGTAAATAGTAAATGAATGCATAAGAAAATATATGTATGTACACAAAATGTACACTCAGTAAAATTAAATGTTATTCCTAGGCCGACTCTGAGCCATATGATGACGAATTTGACGATGAAGACGAGGAGGAAAAAGCAAAGAAAAAACGTAGTTCTAGAGGTAGGCCTAGTAAAAAGAAGGCTACCAAAGTACCAACTTTAAAGATTAAATTAGGAAAAAGGAAGCGAGGAAGTTCGGTAAGTAATTTTCGTATAGTTCTACATAAACAGTTTTCAAAGCTTGTTTGCTTTAAAATAAATTAAATATTATTTTCATATCGCTGTTTCTTTTATTAGGATGAAGAAGGCGATCTTAGTGGAGGTGGTTCTGATCGCGATTCTGACGCAGAGTTTGAGCAGATGCTACAAGAAGCCGAAGAACCAAAATCAAACAAATCTACCACTGGTGAAGAATCAGCACAGCCATCAGAATCACCTGCAGAGGAAAATCCAGCACCAAAACGCAAAGCGAAAACCAAAATTGGTTAGTATCAACAATATTTGACAACACAGTAGCAGTTTTAATGAAATAATATCAATATGATTTATTTCTTAGGTTGCAAAACAAAGAGAAAGAAGAAAACGAAGAGTGGCAAACCTGAAGATGAAAATTATGAACATCAAGATTACTGCGAGGTATGTCAACAAGGTGGAGAAATTATCCTCTGTGATACTTGCCCTAGAGCTTACCATTTGGTTTGCCTCGAACCTGAATTAGAAGAAGCCCCTGAAGGAAAGTGGAGTTGCCCGCATTGTGAGAATGAAGGTAGGTACATTAAAAAGAGTTTTACAGCCATTCTATAAAGTGTAAACCGAATATTTTATCTTAGGTCCCGCTGAACAAGATGATGACGAACATCAAGAGTTCTGCAGAGTTTGTAAAGACGGCGGCGAACTTTTATGTTGCGATTCCTGTACGTCGGCGTACCACACGCACTGTCTTAACCCACCACTTCCCGAGATACCCGACGGCGATTGGAAATGTCCTAGGTGCGGTTGTCCGCCCCTTGTGGGCAAAGCTGCTAAAATTCTTACGTGGAAATGGATCGATGATCCTCCCAAAAAGAAGGAGAATGGCGAAGATGAGCCTCCTACGCGACACAGAGAATTTTTCGTTAAGTGGCATGAGGTAAAGTATTTTACTATGTATATATAGCAGTTGCTAGTTGGTGGAAACATTGTCATAAATATACATAGTACAGGGTTACGCAATTGAACTGTTACCTGTTCAAACGACCATAATTTTTTTGTGTGAAATTATTTTTTATTGATTCAAATGACAAAAATGTGTGAAAATAATCAAAATTTCAGAATCCACGCACTTTGTCTTGAATGCCTTGACTATGGCCTTCAAACAATCAAAAAACGAGTTGTATGCTGCACGAATGTGATCTTCCGGTATTTTGGCCCATTCACATATAATTGCTTTCTTCAGCGCATCCATAATGGCATATTTTTTAGTCCTCATCTTGCTCTCCAAAATGGACCAGATGGAATAGTCCATCGGATTTGCGTCTGGCGAATTCGAAAGCCATTGTGTGGATGAAATGAAGTGTGGAACATGGTTTTTTAACCATTCTTGGTTCACACTAGCTTTATGAGACGGAGTCTTGTTGGAAAGTCCATGGTCTACAACCGAAATGTTTGCGTGCCCACAGCTCTAAAGCAGCTTCTAAAACATTTGCCCGATAATAAGTTGCATTTTAGTTGACAGTTTATGACAGTATATTAAATGAAGAATTTGTCAGAAAACCAGTTAACAGAGACAGTAACAGCAATGGTCACCAAAATAACAAACAAGCTAGTTTCTCCAGCACTTAAAACAATAGAGGAAGGAAGCAGTTGGACCAGATGATAGTCCTGGGGAAGTTTGGACAACTTTAGAGGAGACAGGAACAAATTTGCTGTACTCGATTTGCTAATTTCAGTCCCAACTGTCTAGTAAATTTAGTAATTATTTTTTGCTATATAGGGTAAAATTTTGACTGACAGGCAGTGACTGGAAATTACTATACAACCAAGTATACATGCTCATAGCCAATATTTAAACAAAATACGCTCAGATGCAAAAAAGTTATTGTTATCATTGTTCATTAAAACCAAGATCATGTCGTTGTTTTTAATCATTCAAACCATTCGAAATCAAATCAATCAATCAAAAGTCTCAAACTGAATTATTTCACAGGATGTTTATTACAGGATTTTATATTTACATGCAGTTTATTGACAAAATAAAACTGCATCAATTAAAGCAAAAGTTTATTTTGAAATTTTGTCAAATTTTGTTTTTTAAAGGAGTGATCATAACTGACTGATCATTATGTCAGCCACTGCTGCAACCAGACTGCCTAGTGCCTAAATAACGCACTCAAAAGTAGCCCTTAGTCAAAATTACAATAATTTTGATGCAAATTTATCAGCTCCTATTCGCATTTACCAGATTTAGCTCCGTGTGACAATTTTCTATTCCCAAAAACGCACTCAAAAGTAGCCCTTAGTCAAAATTACAATAATTTTGATGCAAATTTATCAGCTACTATTCGCATTTACCAGATTTAGCTCCGTGTGACAATTTTCTATTCCCAAAAGTGGTTGTTGCACATCTTTTTGCTGCAAGCTATGAGGTACATTGTTATCCGCATTTATAGACATTGAAACATCAAGATTAAAAATCATCTTAAGTATATGAAGTGAAAAGGAAACTATGTTGAAAAGTAAATGAGAAAAATAACAATAGCATGCCTTCTGCTAAATTAATGTCAAAACACAGTAGTTATCACTATCGTATCATTCTAAAAACATTGTTCTGTTTGTAGCTATCATATTGGCATTGTAGCTGGATAACTGAGCTTCAATTAGATGTATATCATCCTCTCATGTTCCGAAGTTATTCAAGAAAGTGGGACATGGAAGAGCCTCCGAAACTTGAAGAACCTATGGATGAAGCTGACAGCAGATGTAGTAGGTAATAAAAATTATATTTAACAATGTTTTTGTATCTTAATATCAACTTTTTGTACTTCACTCTCGATTTTATTTACATATCCTTCATTTTGAATATAAAAATATTTGTAACATCACTATATATTTTTTCCAGTATATTCCATATTGTGAACATTTTTAAATAGATCGACAGTACATTCTTATACTAATCTGAATCGTTTTCTGCTGCAATTTTTGGGACTATCTGTCCCTTTCCAGTTTGAAAGATAGTTTATATAACATCACTTTTGCGCGCCTCATCTTTGTTTTTATGATATAAATTGCGATGGCTTTTGTTTGCTTAAATATAAATTTTGCTGCATTAGTTAATCTTTATTTGTACTTTCTACTCATTTTGAAGATGAAATTAACATATTGTGTCAATTTTCATTTTATTTGTGTGTTTGAGTGTTTACTTACTGTTTTTTTTTTTTGTTTGGGACCAGGAATAATTATCACATCAGTTTTTGTTGGCTGATTGCAGCAGTCCTCTTGCCAGTGTCTTTTATCATCCTTAGGGATTATTTATTTGTCTTATTTTTTATTCAATTAATCAATTTTGGAACTTAAAAAAAGATTTGTCATAGATAACAAACAGCAAAAGTATTTTGTGATTAAAAGTTCGTATTTGTAGGTTCCTAAAAATGGGCGGAAACAACAACGACGATGAACTCGAAGAAAAGTACTACCGGTACGGAATAAAACCGGAATGGCTAATAGTCCATCGTGTCATCAACCACCGCACGATGCGAGACGGAAGAACTTTGTACTTAGTAAAATGGCGAGAGCTAACTTACGATCAAGCTACCTGGGAAGAAGAATCTGACGATATCCCAGCTCTAAAGTCTGCCATCGAATATTACACAGATTTAAGAGCTGCTCATTTATCCGGCGCGGCTGGAAGTAAAATTGGAAAGAAGGGTAAAGGTGGAAGGAAGCCGAAAGCTAAAGAACTTATGGATGACGACGATAGAAACGGTCCTCGCAGATACACTCCACCGCCAGATAAGCCGGTCAGTGATCTGAAGAAAAAACTAGACAAACAACCGTCTTATTTGGACGAGAGTGGATTGCTTCACGAATACCAACTGGAGGGTCTTAACTGGCTTCGTTATTCCTGGGCGAACGGTATCGACACCATCTTAGCCGACGAGATGGGTCTCGGCAAAACCATTCAAACCATCGTCTTCTTGTATTCTCTCTACAAGGAAGGTCACTGCAAAGGTCCGTTCTTAATAAGTGTCCCGCTTTCGACGATCATTAATTGGGAGAGAGAATTCGAAAATTGGGCGCCTGATTTTTATTGTATAACATATGTTGGTAAGTTAATCAATAAATTTGAGATAATTCAATTCTGATAGATGTTTGTTATGGTTTTTGATTCAATGAATTTTGCAATTTTTAGGTGACAAGGACTGCAGAGCTGTAATTCGTGAGAACGAACTCAGTTTCGAAGATGGCGCAGTCAGAGGAAGTCGAGCTTCTAGAATTAGGGCCGGTTCTATCAAGTTTAACGTTTTGTTGACCAGCTACGAATTAATTTCGATCGATTCGGCATGTCTCGGTTCTATCGAATGGGCCGTATTGGTAGTCGATGAAGCTCATAGATTAAAAAGTAATCAGTCAAAATTCTTCAAAATCTTGAACAGCTATAATATAGCTTATAAACTCCTCTTGACCGGAACACCGCTTCAAAACAATCTCGAAGAATTGTTCCATTTGTTGAACTTCCTTAACGGTCAGAAATTCAACGATCTCCAAAATTTCCAAGCCGAATTCGCCGACATTTCGAAAGAAGACCAAGTGAAGAAATTGCACGAGATGTTGGGACCTCATATGCTGCGGCGGCTCAAGGCCGATGTGCTGAAGAGCATGCCTTCGAAATCTGAATTTATTGTCAGAGTAGAATTGTCTCCCATGCAGAAGAAATATTATAAATATATTTTGACGAGGAACTATGAAGCTTTGAATCCTAAAGGAGGTGGACAATCGGTAAGTTATTAACACTCATAAACATTTTATACTTTATACTCCATGAAACAGTACATCATTAACTACTGCTTGTTTTTTATACGATAATAGAGAATATTTATCATAAATCCAAAATACTTTTTTTAATCCAAAATAAAACGAGTTGAACCACGATCTTGGGACACCAAAGAGTAGGCGTTCACTAGTTAGCTTCACTCTTTCAATGGTGTTGCCAGCTAATTAGTCTACTTGAGATATTCCTAGTAGCAACACTATAATTACTCTACGAAAAGACATTATTTTAATACAAACGTTTGTAAAAAAATTATTTGAGTTGCCTATTGCTCATATTATAGGATTTACTTGTTGTTTGTTCAAGTATTGTTCAGTAACTGTTTGGAATAACAAAGAAAACAAGTTTTTTTGCGAAAAACCTTTTATTTTGGAAAAAAATTGTTAGCTGTGTTTACGTTAGACAAGGGAACTGTTAAGATGTAAATAATAGGGTTCTTTTAAATCCATATTCTGTAATGTATCTTTTTTTATGCATTTCTTTCATTTTGTTATGTTAACGCAAGTACTGTAAAAAAAATGTGATGGGAGTGTCTTGTTTATAACATTTTGCTAATCCTTCTTTCGTGTCCCCTTATTTTTTATTTCTCTTTCTAGTTTTATCTTAGTAGGTGCATATAGTGCTTTACTTTTTTGTTTTACTGAATTTTGTGTCCCATTATTCCACGAATAAATAGTGAGCAATCAACAGCTTGAAGAAGTGGGGGAATTGTGCTATCTGTGGAGCGTGGTGGACATTATAGGAGGCACATAAAGGGTATGACACGAAGAAGAGGCCTGACAGGGAAAATATTCACTAGTCAAAACAATATATGGATGTTGAAAGAGATCATCACTGGCACAAAGCTAAAAAAAATTAAATGTCAAAATAGTCCTATGTGAAGCAGTCACTTGGAAGGCAGGCAAAATATTCATTAAGTATGGACATTTATTAATAAATGCCTAAGAGTTATATGCTAAATTTTCTGGCCAAGGAAGATTAGTAACATATACCTAAAGATACAGAGGAAGAACCTACCGAAATGACCATCATAAGAAAAAAACCGAAATGACCATCATAAGAAAAAAGGGTGGCCAGAAAATCAAAAAAGAGCAAACATATGACAAGTCTTGGATTCTGGTATGACACAGAAAAGAAGAGTGGGAGCAAAACATGGAGAGGTTCAGGGGTTGGCAAAGAACAGGAAAATATGGAAAGACCTAGTTGGGAAATTATCACTAAATGCTTACTGCATAGGAGTAACAAACCTATCAGTACTATAGTAAGATGGACTCTCACGACTTCTTACACCTTCAACTAGATAATGACAAGCGAGCTCAATAGAATTTCCGTCTGGTGAGCATCTTGGCTAAATTAATTTATCTATTTCAACTTTTAACAATAATTAGATATGCTGTACCTGGAGAATGTGGTTTCACATGATAATAAAGCTGTCGCCTAGAAAGTATGAACATTATCAGCTTAAATATCATTAATATATCTTCCAGCTGTCAGTGCCCCATCTTTAACAAAAATGAGCTCAGTATAACCACGTTTGGTTCGTTCTCAACAGTCCTAGGGAACCACAACTGAACAAACGATATTTACTTGATTTAAGTGTTTATTTTATCAGCGATTAATAATAATGAATCGGTTATTTATTACAGGTATCTTTACTTAACATTATGATGGATCTCAAGAAATGTTGCAACCATCCCTACCTCTTCCCAGCCGCTTCGGAAGAAGCTCCTCTGGGTCCTCACGGTAATTGGGATGTGGGTCATTTGATCAAGGCCTCAGGAAAGTTGGTGCTATTATCGAAGATGTTGAAAAAGCTTAGAGAACAGGGTCACAGAGTGTTGATCTTCTCGCAGATGACGAAGATGTTGGATATATTGGAAGATTATCTTGAAGGAGAAGGGTGAGCAATACAATGATCCATAATAAATTGAATGTTTGTAAAGTAGATTCATTTAGCAAATTCCCATCGGTAAACATGAGCATGTGTTGATATTCGCCCTCTCATTCGTCAAGTGGCTATTAAATATAATTTATTGCCTTAAGCCAGACAGATTCTCATGTTACAGATCCAAACTTGCCAGTCTGTTTAAATTCAAATTATAGCGTGTTGCTTATTTATTCATAATATTTAGTTTGTTATGTAACTCTCAGTTAATGAATATTTTATTTTAGCACATTTTCCTTCAATGGAACATTAAATTTTGCTCACAGTGATTAAATTTCAAGAAATTCTTACACTAATATTTTCAAAAGTAAATATTTTTAAAAATCATATAATATAGCTCAGTACGACCCTGTTTGGCTTTCACGTGCGTTTGTTGACAGATGGGAATTTGTAAAACGAATGTAGTTTAGTACATCTGAAAAGTATATTCATTTTTCATAAGATATTACGATGCTAAAATGAATTGATAAACAAAGATATCGTTTTTATTGAACTGACATAATTACAGCAAGTTTCATATAAAATTAATTAGTTTACAACTTGTAAATCAGGTAGTTATCGGTGGTGAAATGTGAGATTCAATAGACCAGTCAAATGGTAACTACAAGGCAACCAGTGCTATTATAAAATTTTGTATTTAATATTTAAATTCTTATTACAAAAATTGTCGATATTTTAGTGTTTAGGAAATATATTTGGTTTTTCCCTTTTCTAGATATAAATACGAACGTATTGATGGGGCTATTACTGGTAATCTCCGTCAAGAAGCTATCGATAGGTTTAATGCTCCAGGTGCTCCCCAGTTTGTTTTCCTTTTGTCCACTAAAGCCGGTGGTTTGGGCATCAATCTTGCTACTGCAGATACAGTAATCATTTACGATTCTGATTGGAATCCTCACAACGATATTCAGGTATAAAAATTTTATTATAGTCCAGTCAAAATGTATTCAAATCTGTAATGGAATAAAACAAGTTCCAATCTCATACAATGATGTGTTTGTTGGTTCAACAATATGAGTGTACAGCTGATTTATATTCCATTCCGAGATTAAAACCTTTTTTTCTTATCACATTGTTCTAATTTTGTTTGAAACATTTTTATTATCTCTTTTGAAAACTTTCAGGCATTCTCCAGAGCTCATCGTATCGGTCAAGCTAACAAGGTGATGATCTACCGCTTTGTAACACGTAACAGTGTGGAAGAGCGTGTTACACAAGTAGCCAAGCGTAAAATGATGTTAACTCACTTGGTAGTGAGACCTGGAATGGGCGGTAAAGGCGCCAACTTTACTAAACAAGAGTTGGATGATATTCTCAGATTCGGTACCGAAGAGTTGTTCAAAGAAAGTGAAGGTAAGCAAAAATTAATATATTTTTTCAATTGCGTTGTAGGTCTTACAATTTAACCTCATGGGTAATTGTTTTATGGCTCTAAATATTGTCTCTAACATTTAGATTCCTTGTAACTGTTGGTAGGCAAGTATGTACTGCTGACTCTGAAACGGGCCACATTCTACCTTGCTTGCTCTGTAGGTGGATTCAGAGCTGCTCAAAAATTTGTCGGCATATATTTTACCACAGACCTTGCAGATGCTAAGTTGTGTCGGTTCATTGGAAAATATTCTCTACTGTATATGAAAGAGTATTTAATATTTAAGTTCTGTTTTCTGACAATATTTCTTCTTTGTAGGCAAAGAAGACGAAGCCATTCACTATGACGACAAAGCTGTGGGAGAATTGCTGGATCGTTCCAAAGAAGGTATTGAACAGAAAGAGAGTTGGGCGAACGAATATCTCAGTTCATTTAAAGTGGCTAGTTATGTTACAAAAGAAGGGGAAACTGAGGAAGAAGTTGACACTGAGATTATTAAACAAGAAGCGGAAAATACCGACCCGGCCTACTGGATCAAGCTGCTTAGACATCATTATGAGCAACAACAGGAAGATATAGCTAGGACGTTAGGAAAAGGCAAAAGAGTTAGGAAACAGGTAAATTAAAGTTCCTTTAAGCTTCTCTTAGCTAACAAGTTGCTTTGAATTGTTCAAAATATCATCACTATATATGATGCGCTTTTAAATTTAAAATTGGCCAAGTTTTAGACAGTTTAGCATCATCTAGCAAGTTCCCTTTTACAAATATGCCCTATTGAGGCATCAATTGATGGAATAAAGTTAACTTCGACAGTTGTTACTTGATATGACATTTGATATATGTTTTTAAAGTGAAAATTTTTGGTAGACAGGCTTGAACAAAATATATTTTTTTAATTGGTGAAAAATCAACTTGGCTTCAGCATAAGCTGGGTTAATAATGTAATGTAAGCTGCCTACATTCAACACAAAACCCATAACTCAGGATTCCTACAGCTCCTCTGCACTTAGACATTAAACTTTAGTCCCCATGAATGATATACAACACACATATGCAGAGGAGTTATACTATTCTCTTGAAAGAAGGGTCCTAAGAATCTTACAACTTGGTGCACAACTTCTCCATTGTCTCAAAAAAGAACCTTGT
Source organism: Diabrotica undecimpunctata (assembly GCF_040954645.1). Classification (NCBI taxonomy): domain Eukaryota; kingdom Metazoa; phylum Arthropoda; class Insecta; order Coleoptera; family Chrysomelidae; genus Diabrotica; species Diabrotica undecimpunctata. Next base: position 8,619,790 of record NC_092804.1, read on the forward strand.
TGAATTTGAAGCTATATGTCGTGTTGTCTTCTTATACTTTTATTTTTGGCTTGAAATAAAAGTCCTAGAAGCTTGAAACTGGGTGCAAGGGTTCATCTTGTAATAAGAATTGTTGAATTGGGTGCAATAGGTATTTTTCTCCTAGTATTCTTATGCCTTTTAAAAGTCATAGAGTTTTGAAACTTGGTGTATAGGTTTCTCTTGGTGTACGAAATAACTGAATTTGGTATTAATAGATCTTCTACTTTTTATATTTTTATGCATTTTAGTTTTTCTTGGAGGGAAAATCCTGAAGTCTTGAAATTTGGCACATACTTTTTTCTTGGTCCAAAGAAGAATCTTGTTGAATTTGGAGCAATAGTTCTTCATTTGTTAATAAGTATAACTATTCGAAATATAGTTTATATTCACTGGAATTAAATATTTTTCTCAATATAAGATGTGTTTTCCAAGCAGGGCTGTAATATTTAACATTTGTTGGCACTAATTCGAAAGCAATATGAATTTTTTAAGTTAGATTCTAACTGTATTTTGTTTTATTTGTTAGGTTAATTATAATGATGGCGGAATGACAACTGACACACGAGAAGACACGACATGGCAAGAAAATCTCTCCGATTACCATTCTGACTTTTCTGCGGGATCAGATGAGGATAAGGAAGACGATGATTTCGATGAGAAGAACGACGCCGATTTGAGCAGAAGGAGTCGAAGAAAGATGGAAAGAAAAGACGAGAAGGACCGTCCACTACCACCGTTACTAGCCAGAGTTGGGGGAAATATTGAAGTGCTCGGTTTTAATGCCAGGCAGCGTAAAGCGTTCCTTAATGCTATTATGCGCTACGGAATGCCACCACAGGATGCTTTCAATTCGCAGTGGCTGGTGAGAGATCTTCGAGGAAAGTCTGAGAAGATATTCAAGGCTTACGTGTCTCTGTTTATGAGGCATCTTTGCGAACCTGGTGCAGACAATGCTGATACGTTTGCGGACGGTGTGCCGAGGGAAGGACTGAGTAGACAACACGTTCTGACAAGGTACATATTTGTAATACACTTCTGCTTGTATTTTTATTGACAACATAATTTTTTTTAGAATTGGTGTAATGTCGCTAATAAGAAAGAAGGTTCAGGAGTTCGAACACATCAATGGCGAGTATAGCATGCCTGAAGTAATCAAAAAGAGCATAATGGATCAAAACAAAGCCAATGCCGCCGGCGCGGCCACCACAAGCGAAGCGGAAACGCCTAAAAGTGCTACTACCAGTACCAGCGCTACACCAGCTACAAGTGCCGCTCCGAGTCCCGCTCCCACACAAGGAGAAGATAAAGAAAAGGATAAAGATTCTGTTCAGAGTGACGAAAATAAAGATAAAGAAGTTAAAACGGAAGCCGAAGATGAAGAGAAGAAAACGGTAAATTATTTCATATTTATTTTGGTCGCAATTTAATAAATGTATTGCTTTCAGGGAGAATCTTCGACAGAAAAGATGAAAACCGAACCGGAAGAAGTTAAAGAAGCGTCTCCGAAAACCGAAACACCCGAAGTTAGTTCCGAAGCTGATAAATCCGAGATCAAATCTGAAGTCGATAGCTCGTCGGTAACCAGCGAGGAAAAGAAAGAAGAAAAGGAGGAAGAGGTCAAAAAGGAAGAACCTGAAGAGGTCAAAATCGAAACGCATGAGGAGGAACTTGTTAAAGAGGAGAAAAAGGAGGAAGAGGACGATAAGAAAAAAGAGGAAGTTAAGGTGGAAAAGAAGGAAGAGGATGACGTTATGGTTATTGATGATGATAAAGATAAGGTGATTTACTTGTTTCTTATACTTAATTTTTTTATCAGAGGTTTTTACCTACACCATTCGTTGTTTTAAATAATTATGTTTCAATATGTTTTTTGCTCAGCTCCTACATTAGCCATTTTTTCTTGTTTTTATGTACACATTGTCTGTTCTTTAATGTGCCTCCAGTAAGTTGTCGTTCCATCATTTTCGTGGTCTTCCTATTGATCGTCTTCCTATTGGGGAACCGTTTCTTGCCGTCTTTACTACTCTATTTGTTGTCAGTCGGCTTATGTATCGATGTATACCTCTGTTGGTTATAAAATAATATATCATAGATCTTTGTCCACCAGCGTTATTGAATGTATATTTGTGTTGGTCTTTATGGTCAAAAAATGTGTTGACCACATAACTACAGTAGCCATTTCTTATGACTTGTATGTGTGTCTATGTTCTTTACACAAAAATGTTCCACAAACTTAATAGTTTTTGAAATAAATGATGAAATGTTGGGAAAAAAGTAGTTTCCGCCCTTCTTTTCCCCTGTAATGAGGGATGCACAAAAAAAACTTTATTGGAAAGATTACCAATTCATTACTGCCCTAATTATAGATGATATACAACACTAAAACTTTAGGTATGCATAATTTTTTTTATTTTCTACCTTTTTTGGTCTATTGTATATCTGTCAGGAAGTATAATTCGATAAGTTCTCTTTTTGTAAGTGGAATTTTCATATGCAACAATTTTTATATTTTCCTTCTGTAGAATAACTACTTATTTTATTATATTTTTATTATTAAGTACACGGGTTCACCCCATTACAGCATTATAATATGAAAAGGTTCAAAAGATCTTAGTCTTATAAAGTGTTGTTAGATTTAGTATATCTAAAATTACGTTTTGTCTATATTTGCAACTGAAATTCCCATTTTGTAACCTTAATACCTATGAAACTTATTCTGAACTTTTTCAATGGAATTGATATACTGGTCATACATAGGAAACCAGACTAGCGTGCCATATTCTAGTTGAGGGGTGTACAAGAGAACAATACACAACTTTCGTTACATCAATTTTGAACTCACTACAGTTTCTTAATGTAAATCCAAGAAGTTTAAGACCTTACAATGTAATCTGTAAATTATAGTTATTGAAATTAATGCTTTCATTAAAAGTTAAGCCCAGGTGTCTAACTTGATTTTTATATCTTAAGTTAACATTATTCGTAAGATAGTTTGAGTCGTATTGTTTATTCCCCTTAAAAAAAAACTGATATAAAAGCATTTATCGATATTTAAAGTAAGATTATTCTGTATACTCCAGTCCCATAACCTGTCAATGTCCTTTTGCAATGTATGTATGTCAGCTATAGATTTTATACATCTATATAACTTCAAGTTATCTGCAAAAAGTAAAGCTAATGATTCGAGATTATTAGAAATATCATTTATAAAGAGATTGAATAGTAATGGTGAACAGTGGCCTCCTTGGGGGGCACCTGATAAAACCTCAAATCATTCAGACAGGAAATTAAATAGTTTCACCCTTCGTTTTTGATCCTTTAAAAAACTCGATATCCATTCAGCCTCCTTGGTAAATCCTAAATTGTGGAGTTTTGCAAGCAAAATGTCGAAATTGGCTCTGTCGCAGACTTTGGAGAAGTCAGTGTAGATCGAGTCTACTTGTTCCGTCCTCTACAATGCCTCACAACAGATCCAATTCATATACTGCCAAGTTAGTGGATTTTCCAGCTACAAACCCATGTTGAACTACAGATAATAATTCTTTACATTGCCAATATAGTTGATTGTATACTATTTTATCGAATAACTTTGGTATTGCTGATTGCTTAGAGATTACAATAATTATTTACGTTATTTTTGTCACCAGCTTTAAAAATAGGTGATACATAGCTTTCTTTCCATCTAGTCGGTAAGGAACATGTAAGCAAAGATAAATTAAACAGTAGGTATATTTGTTTGGAAATTGTAAATGAACAATGTTTCAAAAAATAATTTGGAATATTATCTGCTCCCCTTTAAAAAAGAGTTTCTGAGTTGACATATACCATGATAAATATCAGAGATTTTAATAGTGTATAAAGAAATATTTGCTTTTGAACATGAGTCTCTTTTGGGCAATCGGCATGTGGATGAATGATGAATCATATACACTAGTAAAATGTTCGGCAAACAAGTTAGCTATGTTTTGGGCATCATCTGCCATTTGGTTATCAAGATACATGTGATTTGGAACATTGTTTGATTTTTTTTATCATTAATGTATCTCCAGAAATGTGTTGGATTATCTTTCAGATTGTTACCAACAGTTTTTACATAATTAGAGTGACATTTTTGAGTTTCTATTTTACATTTAGATCTTAAGTTAGAAAATATCAAGTATTCTGCTTCAGACTTTGTTTGTAAATATTTTTTGTGACTTGTTTTCTTTGCAATAATTAAATTTTTTAAATATGGGGAGAACCATTTTGGAAAGTTGGAGCTTTTAATGAGTTCTTGGATTAAACTGATTAAAGACAGCATCTAGAGTTTCATAAAACTTATGACTTAAATTTTATAGAAGGACAAAAAGGAAATCGATCTCGAAGCCAAGAAACGTTTTATGTTCAATATTGCCGACGGAGGTTTCACCGAACTCCACACGTTGTGGCTCAACGAAGAGAAGGCCGCGTCTCCTGGTAGAGAATACGAAATTTGGCACCGACGCCACGACTATTGGCTGTTGGCCGGCATAGTAACGCATGGATACGGTAGGTGGCAGGACATTCAAGCCGACGCGCGGTTCGCAATCATCAACGAACCCTTCAAAATGGATGTTGGAAAAGGAAACTTCTTGGAAATCAAGAATAAGTTCTTGGCGAGGCGATTCAAGGTAAATTTTTCTTTTACAATCTTTTATAAAACTTCTTACTTAAATTTGTATGATTTAAACGATATAAAATACTTTTTTTTTATTATTATTTTTTAGCTTCTGGAACAAGCTTTAGTAATCGAAGAACAACTTAGGCGAGCCGCCTATCTGAACCTCACTCAAGATCCCAATCATCCAGCGATGTCTTTGAACGCTCGCTTCGCGGAGGTTGAATGTCTCGCAGAATCCCATCAACATCTCAGCAAAGAATCGTTGGCTGGCAATAAACCTGCCAATGCAGTATTGCACAAGGTTCGTTTTTTTTAACAATCGCAACAGAACAATCGTTATTATAATCTGTTTTATTTGTAGGTTCTTAACCAACTCGAAGAGTTGCTGTCTGACATGAAATCGGATGTGTCAAGGTTGCCGGCTACACTGGCTAGGATACCGCCTGTGGCACAGAGGTTGCAGATGTCGGAGAGGAGTATATTGTCGCGATTGGCTGCCACGTCATCATCAAATACACAGTCCACAAGTAAGTGTTACTACTACTAATCCTATGTTTTATTAAGACTCGCATTTTCCTTCAAAAACTAGAAAATAATTTATAGAATTGTTACACAGGTCGGTGATGAAAAAAATAGTTTTTTAATAATTATATCTTAACTATTATGTTTTTGATGTGCCGAATCCGAAACTAGAAAAAAGAACTGCCAATTGTTAACAGTTAAATATTAAAATATGTCAACCCAAAAATTTAATGTAATTATCCATCTGAACCTAGCATCCGATATTTGACTGGTAGAACAGATATGTGGAACCTCCTGTTAGTATATTTTATAAAAGCGAAGTGATGGGCAATAACAAAAACTGAGATAAGTCTTCTGAGTCCATTTTTAATTTCTTTCCGTTTGTGGCGTTTTCAGAAATATTATAAATAAGAATTAAGAAATTATGTTAACCTATGTATTACGGAGTTGAATCCTGGACACTAACTGAAGCAATGGAGAAAAAACTTGAAGCCTTCGAGATGTGGCTATACAGGCGAATTCTAAGGATATCATGGACAGACAAGATAACCAACGAGACCGTATTACGAAGAGTGGGCAAAGAAAGAGAGGTGATGTATACCATTAAAAGGAGAAAGTTGGAATATCTCGGACATATAATGAGAAACAGCACTAAATACAGATTACTGAAGGTAATCCTACAGGGTAAAGTATTCGGAAAGCGAGGAATTGGGAGAAGGAGAATATCATGGTTGAAGAACCTGAGGAAATGGTTCTCCACAACAACAACGAATCTATTTAAAGCATCAGTCAATAAAATAATTATAGCCAGAATGATTGCCAATATTCGGAACGAATAGGCACTGAAAGAAGAAGAATGTTAACCTATAAATAAGTGATGGATCCGACCGTTGCTTGATGGTAATTCATTTTATGTAACAATAAAACATTAAAAACTTTGTTTTCAAAACTTCCACAAAATTCATGAGAGGTAAGACATTTTAATAAATTTTGTGGAAGTTTTGAAAACGAAGTTTTCAGTGTTTTATTGTTATATAACCTATAGAACTTTATCATTGGCGCTTTTTGACAGGCAATTTGACACTTGACTCACTTGACTCGATATTTAAGGCGAAAAGCCTTGTCTTTTGAGTTAAAATTTTGAACTATTGTGCTGAAGCTATTTTCTTGTGGCATTTTAAACTTGATACTATTTTAATGGGAATACGCAACAATTGAAGGTTAAAATAAGTTTATTGACGTTTCAATTTCTACTTCGGATTAATAGTTAATTAAAAATTAATAGTTTAATAATGTTAATTTAATAACATTTTGAGAACGATTTCCGAAGTGAAAATTGAAACGTCAATAAACTTATTTTAACTTTCAATTGTGAAAATTTTGAAGGTGATATTATACCCACGGATTGATATCAAATTCTGATTTTTGTGTGCTTTGTAGTTAATTGTAGACGATGTATCTCTGACTTTCTATTATTATTCAATATTCTTATTGCTGACTTCTTTTTTCAGTATCAGTAACCAGAGTCTGCGACATTCTGTTGATGTATTTGCTACACATTTTTCTTCATTAAGAAAGATGAGGGGTGCTTCTTTAATTTTTCTCTGTTTACTCTCTTTTCCTTGTATGATTAATTGATGCATCTTTTCATTGTACTCTATGCTCATTGGTCCTGGGAGTATGTTTGCATATCTGGGATCTGTCATGGTTTCTGTTTTTGATGTATGATTCATGTTCATTTATCCTAACTTAGTGGTCTCGAGTTTTGTCACACATAAACATTGATGCATTCAGGGAGTATTTTATAGATGCAGTTCTTTGATATTTCTTGTGTGTTGTGTTTGGTTTTGAACAGGATAGATCTTAGTGTGTTGGTTGTTTTGCAAGTTAATGTGATGTTGGATGTATTTCCTATCATTTTTAAATTTTCTGATAAGTCCTTTACATATGGTGTTATTGTCATCTTCAGATCTCTTCTAGTGAAAGTTTCAGGATCGTTTTTAGTATTTTTTTGTTTTCTTTCTTTGATCTTGTGGAATTCCTTGTTTATAATAGACAAATCTAAGGTGATAAGTAGGAGGTCAGTTTTTGTTGGTTCTGAAGATTGTTCACCATATGATCTGTCATTGGTTTCTCCACATGTTCTTAAGAGTCAGTGTCAGTTAGTTAAATAGTCAAATAAAAGTCCAATCATTGTTTATGTGATAAGTATAAAGAGTATATTGTTTTGTGGTTTGGGTGATAATTTAAATATCGTTTATTGTGGGTTGGTTTTCTGTAAACTTGGTTGCATATCTTTTTGTAATCAACACACCGGAAAACAAAGTGAATTGTTGTTTTCTTTTTCTTAGTTCAATTTGATTGATTCATCTTGTCATAAGACCAAATGGAGAACAGATAATCTACATATCTCCATAATGCTCTGGGCTTCTGGTCATGTTTCTACACAACGTTTTGCTCAAATTTGACACCAACAGACCTACTAATAATGGAGATAATGAAGAGCATATGGCTAACCCAAAATCTTGTTTATAAAAATCATTGTCTAGTTGAAAATAGATGTTGTCTGTACATGTGTTAATAGCTCGGTTATGGCTCAGTTATTCAGTTTAATTTTTGTTTTTAATGAATCATTGCTCTATAAGTTGGTATTTGCTTATTATTGTGGAAAGTTTTTTCCAAGGGCATATTGGTGAAAAAGCTGGTAATATCGAAACTGAACAGCATATTGTTAAGATTGTAATATGAGGAGTATACTCTCAAAAGTGTACAAACTATGTACATGTTTCCTAAATTTTCATTAATTGAAAAAAAAAATAATAACTTATTTCGTATGAACAATTAAACTAATTTTTCTTTTCTATTACAATTATATGACAACTACGAGTTAACATGACGAGTTACATAAAAGAATATCTTCTCACTTGGAATACTACATCTTTCAACAACAGCTTTCTATCGCCACCTTGATTTTCCTTTGCAGGAAGGGAAGTTCTATACAACATTTTTGTTATTGTATCAATTCGCTTCCTTGTTATACCCAAAACATCCATGTTTTGCCATCCATCTTTCTTGCACACAGCATTTTCTTTTCATTTGTCAGAATATAAATGTATGTTGTGAATATTTTTTGGGCGTTTACGCTGCGTGGGAACTATTTTGCAATATTTCAGCAGACAATTATCTTGAAATGTTTTCTTCTTCGTCTTAAAATATTTAGATTGGACACATTTTATTTCGTTCATTTGTAGTAAGGTATATTGGAACGCACCACTTTTGTGTCTACGTTCCAGATAAATTAGGAGCGAATGTGGACTATACCTAAAGTAAAATCCATGTCTGTACAAACAAACAGAAAAATCTTTGATGTAACTTACCACAATTTTTTTTTGCTGACTTCTTTTCCACAATGTGGTAATACGTTTCCTCTTTCGTGCTTTATTACTAGCTACCGTAGTAACTTTTATCTCCATTACACGATTTATTACTTTAAAAATTACAGACAACTAACAGATAATGTAAAAACAGAACGTTTTTAGCGCGAAATTTGTATTGAGAATTCTGTACAGGATATTGCACGCTTTGAAATATTCGCCACTAAAAACAAGAAAAACCCATTGGAGATTTGTACACTTTGATTTTAAATATTGGATCGGAGATTATACGGTTTGAAAATTTAATGTCATTGGAGATTTTACGTTTGTGAATTGAAGTCTAATTTTCGGCCTTAAAAATTCATTGGATAATGACTATTTTGAAAAGAGATTTTCTATTGTTTCGATTCAGGGCTAGAAACTCGATGTAATGCGACATCTATCTCATTTTTTGTGAAGTATGGAGATTGTACACTTTGAAACTATAACCCTCATATAATTCTGCTAGTTTATGTAGAAAATGTCTTGTAACCTTGCCTGCTACACATTGGAAAAACACATAGACACCCTAAAATGGCTCCAACTAAGCTGATTCATCTATTGGAAACCTAAAAAAACTAAATTTTTCGCGCGTTCACTTGGCAAAATATATAAATGAATATGTAAAATATATGACTAGGTTCGTTCAGCGTAAGTTTTGTATAAATACTTTTTTATCGACCAATGTGATCTTTAAAATACAAATGTAAAATGTATAAAACTAGTTTTTTAGTTTATTATTTATGGTAATTGTTATTTGTATTTTTTAGCACAAGTAATGAGCCAGTTCCCGCCAGGCTTTAGCGCCGGCAGCCTTCCCGGATTCACCGGCTCGACCGGAAACTTCTCCAACTTCAGGCCACAATACTCAGTGCCGGGCCAGCCACCAGCGGGATTCCCCTCATAATATTCGTTATCTAAGTGATATCACGAAAATAGCTCAAATCCCTTAATCTAATTTATTACTTGTTTCACACAAATATTTATTTTCGAGTTCATCGGTCTGTGTCTAAAAGTTTCGTTCATCTTCGTTGCTGAGACTTTGATGTAGAACATGTAGTATAAAGCGACTCGATCTGCGATAGCGGCAATAAAGTTTGTGTGTAGGTAAAGGGCTTTCTTAAAAACACAAAAGTTATTGATGATTCTTTTACTTTTTTGAGCACATGTTCTGTGTGTTTGTTTACGATTTACGCAACAGGACCAAAGTGTTTTTTTAAAAAGATACGACTGTAACGATGACTTTTCTTAACGATTCAAATAACAGTTTAAAAACACCAAATTAGAGTAACTATATGGAATACATCAAAATCTTATATTTTCCTTAGTTTGCTCATACACTTTTAAAGTCTTTTTTATTATATGTATACGTTTTCAGTCCATTCAATAAAACCGGATTTCTTAAAGTGTTTGTATTTTTTACCCAATAAAAACGGAGCGACGAAAAAATAAAGATTAAACGAGAGATTAAAAGAATTAAAAATAAAAATTAAAGATTTTTTAGTATTCAACATGGCGGACGGAATGAATGTGCCGTCACTTCTCTCTCAAATAGATGAGGGAACGTTGGAAGATAAAACATTTAAATGTTGTAAGCCAAATAAAACGATAGTATGTGTGGTGTGCGGAAAAAGTTATCATATTTCCTGTGCCATTAAAAGCAAGCTAAAAATTTTATTTTATAAATAAAGCATTTAATGTGTGACACGCGTATGGTGGCACAATCTGATATTACTGAACCCATGAATCTAATCCAGTTAGAAAATAAAATGCTAAGGCACTTATTGGAGGAAAAATGAGATAAGTATAAATTACTGTTAAATAATAATGAACTTTTAAAATCTAATAACTATTTGATGCAAGAAAAGGTCGATTTATTGAAGACGGAGTTAAAAAACTATCACCCCAAAGATAAAAATAAAATACCAATTAAACTTAATTGACCCACAAAATGAAAACATTGAAAATAGATATAAACAACCAATTCAATCAGATGTTGACAATTTTGTATACAAAGAAATAAATTGTCAACAAACACACCTAACTTAAAGGTGGAAAGCGAATATCAAAATAATAAAATGGATGAAATATTGCCTATAGGACAGGACTCTAAATTTCCAGATGCCCAACAATATGTGCACGATTTTAGTGATTTTACAACAGTGCATTATAAGAAAAGACAAAGAAATAGAGTTACGAAGAAGAATATTGGATTTTGATACAAGATTTTGGTGCCGAGCGTAAAGTTTGGTTATACCTTTATAGAATTAACCTTTTCACTGCGGCTAGTTATAAAAGTAGTATGGTTTCTGGTACGTCTGTTTCATGCCCGTGCTGATCAACACGGTTGCCGCAGTCAGTCGGTGAAGTACTATGGCGTATAAATACGGTTCACGCAGTGTATCAATACAGTCTATTCAGGACTGTATTTACAATTTAGTAGAAGTAACAAGTAACTATAAATTTGTTGTTGTTAGATTTTTGAAAAATAAAAAAAAAATTAAATATTCTGAAAAATTATCATTATTTTATTTATTATTAGTAATTGTAGCAACAAGGTAAAAAACTACAAATGGTACACAAAACATTCAAATGCAAAATATAAATAAAAGTTTTGACTACATTAAAAGGAAAATTTAAAATTTGTTATACAATGGTATTTTTCAAAACATGGCGTAATGCATAGAGGCACATTACAGAATATGTCTTTTAGGTCTTTATCAAAGATTTTAATGTCAGTATTAGACCCAGTATAAATGATAAAGTCCAAATTGTAGCCTCCCTCACAGTCACATAACACGTGAAATTTAATTCCAAATCTGTGCCTTTTAGAGGATATATACTGTTTAAATGCTAGCCTTTTCACTTTTGTACTCCGTTGTTTAAATTTAATAAGTGGTTTTCGGAGGGTTAACCGAAATCTGTTTTTTCAGGATGTTTATGCCAGTGATTATTAATCGCTTCCTCCAGTTATTAAGAAAATTGAATTTTTTTAGTTTGAAGGACTGAATAATTTTTCAAAGCTCTTTTCAATTTTGTAAATAGTGAGATTTTTTCAGAAATCGATAATAATCACTGGTATAAACACCCTGAAAAAACAAATTTCAGTGATTCTTCCAGAAACCACTTTTTTTACCTTTTTCAAAAACTCCCCTTTTGTATTGCGTCTGTTTAAGTTTATAAAAGTGGTTTCCAGAGGCTTCACTGAAATGTGTTATTTTAGGGTGTTTATACCAGTGATTTATCGATTTCTAAAAAAAATCACTTCCTCTAGTTACTAAGAAAATTATTTTTTTTAATTTGAATGCCTGAATAATTTTTTAAAGCAGTTAAAACAATTCCCATTTTCGGATTAGTAGAATCCGAACTCATGAAATAAAACAATGGATGGATGGATTAATACTTTATTGATCCTTTGAAGACATTATTCAAAACATTAATCGAGCCAGGTAAAAAAAATGTGTAGAACAGTTTAGTTATGTTGTCCTGTTGATCCACCAGGAACGGATGGTTTAAGAAAATTTAAATTTGGTAGACACCAAGATAATGATTTTGTGTTCCGTTGTAGTACCAATGAAATAAAACCCTGGAGTAGTAATTTTATTCTACCATCTGTGGCGCACCCAGAGGGGGTTTTGGGGGTTAACCCCGCCCCCAAGGGCATATGAAGTCAACAATATATAAAGAATAGTAGGAAAATGTAACTTGTCTTTCACACACAATACAAAAAATCCAAAACGATTGAATAATTAAATTACCACTTTAAATATGTAGAACAATAATTATTGTATAAAACGAGTCTGTTGTGAGTAGGATGCGCCTACAGGACTGTATCTGCGGCGGCCTTGTGGAATATCACGGGTTGTGTTCCTCTGCATGTGTTAGCAGTAGAAAAGAGACAAGGAAAGGAAAGATGGCAAGAAGAGTGAAACAAGGAAGATGTTGTTCAGTGGACAAAGATGCTGATCCCGATCCTAAGGGACTGGGTAGATTGTCTGTTTTAGGGCGTATCTTCATAGGTTCAGAAAGACAGATACAGATAAATGCCTATACTGTGAATATTCCTACATTGTTAGTCATACAATGCTGAAGTGTAATAGATGAACAGTGAAGAGAAACAGAATGTATAAAGAAATAGGTATGAACCCTGTGATTGTATTTTTATATAATCGTCTATATCGCTATAAGCGTCTATATTCTTTGCTGATAGTAACCATTTATTAGTTGGCATTCAAATGTGTCCAGTTTTCCAAGTATGGTAAAATGAAACCTGCTAATCCAGGTTTTTATTTTATTCTTACTACTTCGTAACACAAAATCGTTTTCCTGGTGTCTACCGAATTTAAATACTTTAAAACCATCAGTTCCTGGTGGATGAACAGGACGACGTAACCGAACTGCTCGGCGCATTTTCTTTTTACGCGGCTTTAATCGACCATCGCCCAAATAAGTGATTAAGCCAAAATATCGCTGCCTCTCCATCGTACAAATTCAATTATGGTGAATTATTGTATTGTTCCTTTGTGTACAAATCATGGAAAAATTACAAAAAGGATGATGATAGCAAAGAATATGCGTCTATAACGTCAAAACTAGTGAAACCATGGCAACAGCACTTACGTCTTACGTCAACGTCATATCCCTCTTGCTGTCATGTCATACCACGGTTCGTAGACTTACTTTACTACCAAAGAATATAGACAGCGTCTATATTCTTTGTTACTACGGTTGCCTCTTCCGACTGGGGTGGGGATGCTTGAGTTACGTCACCAGAGTACAGAAAAATATAAAACCCATTTATTGTCACAGTTTGTTCCTGGTAATTATCTTTCAGTTTTTATTTGCTTTATTACTTATCATTTCTTAAATATCTCAGTTTACTTTATATTTTTGTATTTGAAATTTTGGTGTTGTTTTCTATAAAAACTTATTTTGAATTATCGAAGAAACGTTATTTATTGTAGTTGTACATCGTACCTATTGTCTTCGTATCTTTTTATAAGGTGGGTTAAAACTTTAAAATGTCATTGTGTATTAACGTAATAATAATGTTGATGAAATTTTAGAATGCCAGGTACAAGTTATAGTGTGACCAGTTGTAAAAATAATCATTAATGATCAATCAAGGAAAGATATTTAAAAAATGGAAAAAATAGTTATGTAATGTAATTCATTCAATAGTTAATCCAGTATTGATGAAAATTCAGTAAACACGACACATTATCAGTGTAAAATGGAGATTGAAGTCCTAGATTTACGTAAATCCTGCATTAACATTGGATAAACGTTAACAACCGGTTCTGATTGATTATATTTATTTCATAACTATCTTTACTATTTTCCACGCATAAAAGATATAAAAACGACGATTAACAATGTTAAGATACAAATTACTGTACTCTCGTGACGTAATTTCGGACATAATGTTTATTGGTCGTCGGAAGAGGCAACCGTAGTAAGTCTACGAACCGTGATGTCATACTTCCACCTAACGCAGGGAGCAAAAAGACATGTCTTTTTGCTCGATGACCTAACGTGACTAGTAGCGCCGTCGACATTACGAACGACTGGGCCATGCAATTCACTCTGCGCACCTTTCTTATTCCACTTACAGTACTATTGGTGGTGTACACTGTGTGCACGCACAGTATAAAAAATTCTGTACGTGTACTCTCAAATAGTTGCAAAAATATTCAAAACTCAAAAAATGCACACAAAACAATTGACGTCAGTAGTTGGCGCTACAATCATCCAAACAATGCTTCGATATCCTTTTATTTGTCTATAACGAGTTTTGAAGGTGGTCTATTTATATTCGTACGTCAGTTCGAAATTTAAATGTATTGTTCACCCATTCAAAACAAGGTTTCTCCTTTTTTCTAGGGAATTTATTAAAAACAGGGAGTGCGTTTCTTCATGATTATTGAGTGGTTTAAACAAGGTCAAGGTGTTGAAAATGGAAGACCATATAGTTGAGGTTTTAAAAACTCCTATAAAAAGTGAAAGTGATAAAAAAGAATACAAAATTATAAAACTGAAAAATGGTTTAGTTGCAATACTTATATCTGATGCACAAAATATAACGGAAACAAACGATTCAAATGAAATTAATCAAGCAGAAACTGAGAATGAAGAAAAAATGGCAGCTGCCACATTGCAAATAGGGGCTGGATGTTTGTGTGATCCTGTAGAAATCTTAGGACTTTCGCATTTTCTGGAACATATGGTTTTTATGGGCAGTGAAAAATTTCCGTCAGAAAATGATTTTGATTCCTTTATTAGAAAAGGGGGTGGTAGTACTAACGCCTGGACAGAATATGAAGAGACATCATTTTACTTTGAGTGCCTTGAAAAACATCTACCTGAAGCTTTGGATAAGTGGTCACAGTTTTTTATAGCTCCTTTATTAAAAGAAGATGCATTAACTAGGGAAAGAGAAGCTGTGGACTCCGAATTTCAAATGGCCTTACCAAATGATGAATGGAGGAAGGGGCAACTGTTAATGAGAACAGCTAAAACAGGCACACCTGTACATGTAAGCTTTCCATGGGGCAACTCAAAAACTCTAAAAGACAATATATGTGATGCTGAGCTGTATAAATGTCTTCATGGACATAGAAAGAGGTACTATTCTTCACATAACATGACTTTAGCTATACAAGCAAGACTTCCATTAGATACATTAGAAGCTTATGTCAAGGAGTTTTTCTCAGGTATACCAAATAATAATTTACCTAAACCAAATTTTAATGACATTGTTGATGTTTTTGATACACCGGAATTTAATAAAATCTACTACATTAAACCATTGACAGAAATAATTCAACTGGATCTTGTGTGGGCTTTACCTTCACAAAAGTATGAATATAAAAGCAAAGCAGTCAAGTATTTATCACATTTGTTGGGGGATAAAGGTAAAGGTAGTATTTTGTCCTATTTAAAGAAGCATATGTGGGCTTTGTCATTGGATGCTTTTTCTGAATTTGACAATAATTCTATTTTTAGCTTTTTGACTTTAAACATAGTATTAACAGAAGAAGGGTTAAAACATGTCTTTGATGTTATTGAAGTAGTTTTTGCTTATATTAACCTTATAAAAAGAGTAGGTCCACAAAAACAAAAGTTTGAAGAAATGAAAATAGTTGCTGATACAGATTTTAGGTTTGAAACTCAATATCCAGCTAGTTATAATACATCTACACTTGCAACTAATTTACATATATATCCTCCTGGAGATGTGATTTCTGCTAGTCAGCTATACAAAGAATATAATCCAGATAAAATAACTGATGTACTTAAGAAATTGATACCCAAAAATTTACTTATTGCTGTGACTACAAAAGTATTGCCGGATGGTTTACAATTTGACAAAAAAGAAAAATGGCTACAAGCTGAATACACAGACGTACACATTTCTGAAGAACTATTAAGTAAATGGGAGTCTGTAGTGCCATACAAGGAACTCAGTCTCCCCCCTCCTAACCCTTATTTAACCAGCAATTTTGATATACTACCTTGCACCTCCAATCACCCTGATTATCCACAAAAATTAATAGATACCACCAAATGTGAGTTATGGTACAGACAAGATCAAAAGTTTAAGCTACCAACAGCTCATTTCAATATCTACCTTTTAAATCCTCTTACCATACAATCACCAAAAACTTTTGTCTTGACTGATTTGTTTGTTGAGCTATTATCATTTGCTAAATGTGAAGAAGCTTATCCAGCAACTGTTGCCAGTTTGTCTGCATATTTTATAGCTGAGGACAGGGGAGTTGCATTTCAAATAGAGGGGTATAATGAAAAGTTGCCATTGTTATTAGAATTAATGACAAAGTATATATTAAATTTGTCTGATCATATAAATCAAGATATATTTAATGGGCTTAAAGAGAAGGCTTTAAAAAAATATTACAACAAGCTTTTCGGAACTTCTTCTTTAGGGCGTGAACTTGAAAACAAACTCTTGATTAGAAATTATTTTTCACCTATAGATACTTACAGAGAACTTTATAACCTTACTTTTAATGATATCTTAGAATTTATAAAACTTTTTCCCAAAAATCTTTATGTTAAATCTCTTGTTCAGGGAAATGTTTCGGCAGATGTAGCATGTGACGCCATTAACAAGCTTGTTAAAAGTTTGGATTTTGAAGAAATACCAAAAGAAAAATATCCCAAATTGTCTGTACCACAGATACCTCTGGGGGAAAAGTGTCTGTTTGTGGAATCATTTAATAAAAAAGATGCCAACTGTATTACTTCAAATGTATACCAAGTAGGGTTATTTTCTCTAAAAGATATGGTTCTTATGGATATAGTTATGAGAATAATTGATGAACCATGTTTCAACACTCTCCGTACAACTGAACAGCTAGGATATGATGTATCTGCTTATGGACGCAGATTGCATGGTGTATTAGTTTACTCTTTACGTGTTAACTCTCAGGCTAATAAGTATACTACACAATATTTGGATTCCAGAATTGAGGCATTTTTGAAACAGTCTCAAAAACTAGTGGATGATACAACTGTTGAAAGTTTAGAGAAGATTAAAGAGGATTTGATTAAAACAAAACAAGTCTGCGACCATAATTTAGCAGAAGAAGTAAATAGGAATTGGCAGGAGATTACTGATGATGACTATATGTTTGACAGGGCAAAACAAGAGGTAAAATGCATTAAGACTATAACATTGGAGGATATCAAGCTATGGTGGAGTAAACACAATCACTTTGGTAACCAAGAAAACTTCCGGAAGATTAGTTTTCAAATAGCTGGGCATGTTCAAGGTAACCAAGCTACCTCTACTGAAGAGGCAGTTACAGATGGGAGTGGCCTTAAAGATACAGCACTGAAAATATTGGGTGATAATAAAAATTTACCAGAAGGGAAACCTGCTGGATACTTTATTGAAGATATTGAGGAGTTTAAAAATAGTTTATGTCCTTTTTCAAAAGCAGAGAAATAATTACAATTGTTATTTATTGTTACAATCGCCTTATCTTGTGGTAATGCTGTAAAATACTAAGTTTTAAGAACCTGTATGGATCAACGCAATGTTTTCAATAAACTAAAATAAGTTGTCATAGAAATAAACCTTGTTTTAAATACATGTCATATTATGTAAGTATATGTAATACTGTGTTCAGTTTATAAAGTTTTGAGGTATTTTACATTTGTTTTTTGTTGTAACTTTTTAATTTTTGAACATTTTTAATATTGGCTCTACTTAAATAAATGTTATGGGAAGTTATTAATATATTTATTGTGTGTGTTTGTGTTTATATTTGTGATTGTCTATCAAGTGGTTAACACTGAGGAACAGAAAATTTGTTGCTCTTATGTACAAACTTGTCTTAACTAATTTGAGGCTGCTGATTTCAAATCAGCAACCTCAAATTACATGGTTGCATTTATTTTTTTATGTTATATAATATTGTTTTGCATAAAAAGTAAAAAAATTTTAATTTTTTTTATTAGTCATAATTTTGCAATATTTTGAAAATTTAACATAAAGATTAATCATCATCATCAAATCTTTGTGTTAAATTCTTTTAACATTTTTTTTTCTATAGACTTCCTTTGATACAGCTTTCAGATGCAGGTTTTTATTGTAATCTTGCTTGACAAACTGAATTCTGATCCATTGGTTGAATCAGTGCAGTGTAGTTGAAGAAACATCGCAGTGATACATTTATCCTTTGTTGTTAGTTCTCTAATCTTATGATGTCATAAGTCGTAGATCCACCTATGCGCTATTCACTTGCTAACCTGCTGAAGAATTCACTACTATTCAAGCGGGTCACAATATCCCTTTTACTATAATTTTTAGGGTTTTGTGATTTTCGCTGTAGTTAATAACACAGTCTTTATAGTTTATACAATTTAAGTGTTTTGTTACATATTTTTATAATTGCTTTTGAATATACATTAATAAAAACAATTTTTAAAGCATTTACTTGTTTTATTTTTCTTATTATTTATTTATCAAGGGGCAATCACCCAATTAAAATACAATATAAACATTATTGATAAACTACAGAAGATTCTTAACGCAACCTACATAAATTCAATTTAAAAATTTTAATCATACAAAAAATAAAAGTAGGAACAGTAAATAACAAACATTAACAAAGGATTAGGTATGTTCACCATCGAACTAGTTCAAATAAACGAGTCTTTCAACTGAACTAATTGAACTAGTTCATTAATTTTCATAGAACTAGTTCACTGCGAACGATTTGCATTATAAATTCAACTTCTGAAGAAGAAAATAATGAATGAATGAGATCATAATATTTATTATTTTGTGAATGGGTTGGACTGACTAGTTTAAAAAAAGAAATGCAATTAGCCTCAGATAACAGATAATAATTCTTATGAATGTGACAATAGCATAAACAGTCTTATTTTAATGTCATAATGGTTCGGATCTTATGCCCATGTATTGGCTTGGACGTTGCCATGCTGTTTTCTTTCTTGTATTGTAATTTTGAAATAAAGATTTTTAGTTGTGATTAAAATGATTGATACATTTACATAAAATATAATTTTATGTAAAAGTGAGAATGAAAATGTGTTATTTAATGTTCCTAGAAATTTCACTGATTTTCTTTTGTAAAGGTTCTTTTAGAAATATCCTAATTAGATATCTATGAGTGTAAATAATACGTTAATATAATAAAAATAAATCATACGGTTAATAAAAAACAAATCTTAATAATTTTTTGGAAATAAAAAAAAATTTATTTGCAAAACATTTGGAAAATAAATTTAAAACATTTAAACCTAAACATACGATCGAAAGAAATGGTTCCGAACCCGAACTACTTGTACGGTAGCGAAAGACTGACTTAAAACCGAAGAAAACGGGCGGCCAGCGCCGAGCTTGTATGATGATTGAGACGAGACATCTGGCAACCAGTTATGTTAGGGTTGGATTTCGATTTCGGTCCTACAAATAGTTCTTTCGCGAACTAGTTCATTTTTGTGAAATAGTTCTCTTGAACTAGTTCGTCTAAAAGAACTAATAAGCACACCTCTACAAAGGATGTACAAAACACAAGGACATCAAGCTATCACACCTGGTTCTTAAGCTGATCTTTAAATTCTTTTGGAATACTATAACAATCCAACCTTTGGGAATATTGATTAGCAAACCTTGGTGTTCTAGACCAGTGGCGCACCCAGAATTTGTCTTAGGGGGGGGTTTGAAATTTTTTTATGCTACCTCCATTTTGAGTCCCTAAAATTTGGGTTTTAGTTTAATTTACAAGTACTAAAGATAGCAGTGCCAAAGATTCAGGTATCTATTATCCTGTCTACCAACTAAAACCACCCTCTCTTACTTGTGCGCCGTTGACTGTCGCACTTACCATACCCCGAAAGTGGGTCAGCCACTGTAAGGCTGACGACAGTTTTGGAACACTCCCTTCTCTTATCTAGATCTTATCTATTGTTCTGAAGCTATTTTCTTGTGGCATTTTAAAATAATTACTATTTTAATGGGAATAAGCCACAATTGAAGGTTAAAATAAGGTTATTGACGTTTGACATTAATTCAACTTGTAAATACAATACATTTTAAAGTCGGCTATCGCCGTATTCCAGTTCTCCTCCGCCAATCCTCACGGTCCAAGGCATGCTCCTCCTCCAAACCTCTCGATTCCATCGCTCTTCTAATTCCTATTCCTTCTTTCCATGAGCGTCGAGGTCTACCTCTTTTTTTTTTCTTCCATGAGGCTTCCGTTTGTGAGGTTTTTGGGGCCAACGTTCGTCGGGCATTCTCAATAGATGTCCAAACCATTTTGAACCTCTTTCTATTCTGTCAATGACCGTTTCTGTAGCATTCATATTATTTCTTATAGATTTGTTGATCTTCCTTTCCTGCCTTGATGTTCTAGCACTTCTTCTCAAATAATCCATTTTAACTGCCAACAATCTTCTCTTCAGGTCTGCATTAATTGTCCATACTTCAGAGCCATAACAAAGAATTGATTCAACCATGGTTTGCCCTATTCTTTTTTTATTCCTTTGGAAATGTTGTGTTCCCACCATAAGGAGTTCAGACATCCTACAATTTTACGTCCCTATTAATTCGGTATTTAATTTCGGTTTCTCCCAAGCCGTTCTTAGCAATGAGTGTACTTAAATATTTAAATTTTTCCACGTCCTTGTCTATCAACACTTCAAACCTTGCATCTGAATTGATAGGTGATGTTCACTTGTCACTATCAAGAATATTTAAACTATCTTCACTACGGAAGTAATCTTTATCCATCATATGTATGTATTTATTTCTAGTATTGTATACTTGAATTATGTAGGTACATTCCAAGTATAATATGGTAATCCAGGAATAGAAAAATTAACCCGGTTTAATTTATTTACGGCCACCATAGACATAATATGCAATATTTTATGTCGTAGTTTTAGTTAAAGAATAGATTAAATTATTTCACATTTGACATAAATTTCTCAATCCGAGCCTGTGTTTTCCGTTTTAAATATGGCGATCGCGTGCTGGCACAGTTCAAAGGCGGCATCTCTGATTGTTCTTCATTATGTGACTGAACGATTGCGATTGAATCCACCCATTACATTTTGAAATGCTCTTTTATTAGATTGCCGATGATCTGGATATCGCTCGTCATAGGTTCTTACTGCAAGGAAACAGTTTTTATTACCTTCACCTTATTCACACCATGCCTGCCAGTTCTTCTTTTTTAAAATTCTTTGTTAACCCTAACCGTTGTGAAATAATTAAAATTCAAGATATTCAAAACAATTTGATTTAAAACTGAATTGTCAAATTGTGAAATATACCTTCATAGCAATCTTGATTTTAATCGTATAGGAACCCTTCGCCATCTATAAATTCTTTATTTTATTTTTTGTGTGCTGCTTGAAGATATTATAGTAAAGTAAATAAAAATATTAAATTTAATTCATGAAATACCACTTTTTCCACTACAATTTAAAATATCTCCAAAATAATAATGAAGTATAGGCATATAATATACTTAGGACAAATTAAAATATAACTTAACATTGATGATATTGATATAAAATAAAGGGTGATGCGTTTAAAAATACTAAGCTAATAGTGAATTGTAGTTTTGATTTACTCTGTATTAGACTTAAAGAATATTAGCAAAATCAATGGCTTTTATAAATTTTGACAATGATTTAGAATTATGGCTACAAGAGGTAGCTGCTTTTGTAATCATTTTCAATTATACAAGGCGTTGAACTTATAACGATTTTCATTAAAATTTGGTTATATTTTTTTAAATATTTGTAGGTATTCATTTAGCGAGGAAGTGAAGCGGATTTTAAATTAAAAATAAAATATTGGTAGCACCGCAATCATCTATTTTTGCAAATTATTTTTTTGCTATCTATTTAACAGATTTAACTGACTTTTTAATAAAAAATATAAATTTTTTAATAATATCTGTCTCAGAAAATATAACCATAATATTCGAAATACATTTTTAATTGTCTTTTACTAAGTACAAAAGAAAAATTAATTGCGAAAGTGGGGCAAGGTGAAGAAAAGTGGATTACGGGTTGTATAATCTGTAGGACCAGCAGTATTTAAAAACTTCTCTTTGTACTTTTCTTTTACATCTTGCTTTATGTTAATTTTTTAAATTTTTTTGTGGTTAAATTCAGAAAGAACAAAAATTTGGACAAGCTCTGTATACATTTCTGTCAAATATTTAAAACAGATGAAATGACATAAAACAAGCGGTTTGCGCCTGACATTATATTACAGTCGCCCAAATCATGTTTCTATATTTCAGTACCGATCTAGAGGTGAATGTTGACGATGGTCTATTTATATGTCTAGGTCAGCTGGTCAGCATTAGATTTAAAATTTAAATGTAACTTGCTCATTCAAAACAATTTTTCTGGGAAATTGATTTAATAGAAAAAATGGGTTTTCCAAGATTATTAAGTGGATTGACAAGACAAATAAAGGTCAGGGTGTGAAAAATGGAAGACCCTATAATTGAGATTTTAAACACTCCTATAAAAAGTGAAAGTGATCAAAAAGAATACAAAATTTTAAAACTAAAAAATGGTTTAGTTGCAGTGCTAATATCCGATGTAAAAAATCAAACAGATTCAAATGAAATAAATCAAGTAGAAAATGCTAATGAAGAAAAAATGGCAGCTGCTACTTTGCAAGTAGGGGCTGGATGCTTTTGTGATCCTGTGGAAGTCTTAGGGCTCTCCCATTTTCTGGAACATATGGTTTTTATGGGAAGTGAGAAATTTCCGACAGAAAATGATTTCGATTCCTTTATTCGAAAAGGGGGCGGAAGTACAAATGCCTGGACAGAATATGAGAGCACATCATTTTACTTCGAGTGTCTTGAAAAACATTTGCCAGAAGCTTTGGATAAATGGTCCCAGTTTTTTATAGCTCCATTAATGAAAATAGAAGCATTAACTAGAGAAAGAGAGGCTGTTGACTCAGAATTTCAA
The DNA here is from genome assembly GCF_040954645.1 of Diabrotica undecimpunctata. Taxonomy (NCBI): domain Eukaryota; kingdom Metazoa; phylum Arthropoda; class Insecta; order Coleoptera; family Chrysomelidae; genus Diabrotica; species Diabrotica undecimpunctata. The sequence continues at coordinate 8,642,887 of NC_092804.1, forward strand.
ATGGCATTACCAGATGATGATTGGAGAAAAGTTCAACTGTTAATGAGGTCTGCTAAAAGAGATACACCTGTACATGTAAGCTTTCCGTGGGGTAATTTGAAAACTTTAAAAGAAGATATATCTGATGATGAGTTGTACAAAAGTGTTCATGAACATAGAAAGAGGTACTATTCTTCACATAATATGACATTAGCTGTGCAAGCAAGACTCCCTTTAGATACACTAGAAGATTATGTCAAGGAGTTCTTCTCAGGTATACCAAATAATAATTTTCCTAAACCTAATTTTAGTGAGTTTGTTGATGTTTTTGATACGCAAGAATTTAACAGAATCTACTATATTAAACCTTTGAATGAAATAATTCAACTAGATCTTGTTTGGGCTGTACCATCTCAAAAATATGAGTATAAGAGCAAACCAATGAAATATTTATCACATTTGTTGGGGGATGAAGGTAAAGGTAGTATTTTGTCATATCTGAAGAAACATATGTGGGCTTTGACACTGACAGTAGGTTATTCGTGTTGTGAATATGACAATACCTCTCTTTATAGCTTATTCACTTTAAAAGTAGTATTAACAGAAGAAGGGTTAAAACATGTCTTTGATGTTATTGAAGCAGTTTTTGCTTATATAAACCTTATAAAAACAGTAGGTCCACAACAACAAGTTTTTGAGGAGCGAAAAGTAATTGCTGATGCAGGTTTTAGGTTTAAAACTCAATATTCGGCTAGTTATACCACAACTACACTTGCAACTAATTTGCATGTATATCCACCTGAAGATATCATTTCGGCTAGTCAATTATACAAGGAATATAGTCCAGAAAAAATAACTGAGTTACTGAACAAGTTGACACCCAAAAATGTACACATAGCTATTACAACAAAAGTATTACCAGATGGTTTACAATTCAATAAGAAAGAAAAATGGCTACAAGCCGAATACACAGACATACAGATTTCTGAGGAACTATTAAGTAAATGGGAGTCTGTAGCACCATATACTGAACTCAGTCTCCCCCCTCCTAACCCTTATTTAACCACAAATTTTGATTTACTACCTTGCACCCCGAACCATCCTGATTATCCACAAAAATTAATACATACAGACAAATGTGAATTATGGTACAGACAAGATTGTAAGTTTAAGCTACCAAAAGCTTATTTTTGTATCTACCTAATGAATCCTGTTACCATAGAATCACCAAAAAATTTTGCCTTAACTGATTTGTTTGTTGAGTTATTATCATTTGCTAAATGTGAGGAGGTTTATCCAGCAACTATGGCCAGTTTGTCTGCATATTTTTTATCTGAAGACAGAGGAATCTCTGTTCAAGTAGATGGGTATAATGAAAAGTTGCCGTTGTTAGTAGAATTAATGACAAAGTATATATTAAATTTGTCTGATCATATAAATCAAGATATATTTAATGGCATTAAAGAAGAAGCTTTAAAACAATATTATAATAGACTGTTTCAAACTGCTGCATTAGGATATGAACTTGAACGCAAACTCTTAATTAAAAATTATTGGTCACCCATAGATACTTACAAAGAACTGTATAATCTTACTTTTGATGATATGCTAGAATTTATTGAACGTTTTCCCAAAAATCTTTATGTTAAATCTGTTGTTCAGGGAAATGTTTCAGCAGATGTAGCATGTGACACCATTAACAAGCTTGTTAAAAGTTTGGATTTTAAAGCAATACCAAAAGAAAAATATCCCAAGTTGTCTGTACCACAGTTACCTCTTGGGGAAAAGTGTCTATTTGTGGAGTCATTTAATAAAAAAGATACCAATTGCATTACATCAAACTTATACCAAGTAGGGTTGTTTTCTCTGAAAGATATGGTTCTTATGGACATAGTTCTGAGAATAATTGATGAACCATATTACAACACTCTCCGTACAAATGAACAACTGGGATATGAGGTAACTACTTATGGACGTAGAGTGTTTGGTGTATTAATTTACTCCTTACGTGTTACCTCTCAGGTTAATAAATATTCCACACAATATTTAGATTCCAGAATTGAGGCATTTCTAAAACAATCCCAAAAATTAGTAGATGAAACTACTGTTGAAGGTTTAGAGAAGATTAAAGAGGATTTGATTAAAACAAAACAAGTCTGTGACCATAATTTAGCAAAAGAAGTGTACAGAAATTGGTTAGAGATTATACATGATGATTATATGTTTGATAGAGCAAAACAAGAGGTTAAATGTATTAAGACTATAACATTGGATGATATTAAGATATGGTGGAGTAAACACAATCACTTTGGTAGCCAAGAAAACTTCAGGAAGATTAGTTTTCAAATAGCTGGGCATATTCAAGATAACCAAACTACCTCTACTGAAGAGACAGTTACAGATGGAAGTGGCCTTAAAGATACAGCACTGAAAATACTGGGTGATAATACAAATTTACCAGAAGGGAAACCTGCTGGATACTTTATTGAAGATATTGACGAGTTTAAAAATAGTTTATGTCCCTTTTCAAAAGCAGAGGAATAATTACATCTTCTACAATTGTTATTTAGTATTACAACCATCTTATATTGTGGCAATACAGTATAATGCTAGGTTTTAAAAGTGAGCAATTGACTGAACAAAATCTTCCACACAAGTTGTCTTAAATGATGGAAATAGACTAGGTTACTAATCTCCAGCAATAATTTATTCAACTTAAAGTTCTGAGGTTTGTGACATTGTTTACTTTTTAATGTTTTTATAGCTAATTTGCTTATATATTTTGTAGCTCATATGTGATATAAAAACAAATATACTTTTAAATAATAACATTTATTTGTCTTTATATATTCGACATGATATATCAAATTTTTGATAGAGATAAATTAATGTTTCCATCACGTACTCAATTAAACTTTAAAATTTTAGCATAAGATTAAATCTTTGTGAAACCAGTTTGTTCTCTTGATTGATATCTTATATTGTTTGTGTTAGTGGGGTGATTAATAATTCAGTTGAAGTACATACTCCCATTGGCCATATTCTTGGAATCTTCAAGGCCTATTGCTCTACTTCCATTGGTAGTAGGTAGTTCTATACAAACTATATGTTTAATTGACAGATCTATTTTGTTTTCCTTCCCTACTCTTGCTTTAAGATATGCAATTATGATCTTAAAGTATTTTTTACACTACTCTATATCACATTTACTAAATTTATTTGAATTTCAAAAATTCAGTGTTTTATTTTATTTTAATCTGAAGCCATCTTGTAGCATCTTCTGTTGTTTATCTTTTTATTTAATATTATTATGTACATTCATCATATTACTGGCTCGGCAACCCTTTTTGGGTCTTGGCCTGTTCAAGGATTCTTCTGCATTCTCATCTGCCTTATGTTTTTATCAATTTCTTATTTTTAAGGTTGTTATATAAAAGATTGGTTTGGTATTTCACCTTCCATTCTTTCCACATGTCCCATCCAACGCAGCCGTCCAATTTTAATGTATGTTATGATAATCCGATCCTGGTATATTTTGTATAGTGGAAAGTTGAATCTTCTTCACCAAATTCCATTCTCTACTGTGCCTTTGTATATGTGTTGCAGGATTTTTGCTTCAAAGGTGGCTAATAATCTTTTCTCACTTTTATAGTGTCCAGGTTTCTAAACCATATAATATATCAAATTCTTTCATGGTTTTTATTGAGAATTCTTGGTTTATATGGTCATATGCGCTTTCGAAGTCTATGAAGAGATGATGTGTACCGATGTTTGCTCCTCTCCTAGTGCGGGCGTTTATTATATTCAAGTATTGCCATTTTTATTAACCTATTACCATTGTCATTGATTGCTCATAGAGACTGTGCTTACCTGTTGTGGGTTGGAGTTGCTGTTCTCTTCCGACTTTTGCGTTAGTCTCCCTAGATTATTTTTTATCATTTTTTCGGGATGACTGATATGCTAATTTATCAGAAAACTCTTCTTTAACTTTATCTTTTTTTTTTCCTCTGTTGAAGCATGCTTATTCTGGGCATTCTGGGGCTAATGGTTCTGAAATCTCTTATTAAATGTTTTACTCTCTTATTTATTATGAAACTAGTTCCCAAGATGTGATCTTAAGGATCGCAGATGCAGAAAATCATATTTCTTTTTTCATTGTATGGTTTCCAATCCACTTCAATTCTTATATGGCACTTATGTCTATTTTGTATCTATCTAGTTCATTTAGGAGATTTTTGAGAGCTTCTAATTCTATCTATATAAGGTTCGAATATTCCATAACGCAGCCCTCAAATCGTGTTTCTTTTTCTCGCACAGTTGTCGTCGTTTAATCAGTCTGGCTTTTCTTCCTTGAACATTTACAACTTATCGTTTTTCTTAAGGTAAGTAGGTAGGTAGAGGTAGTTAACCTTCAGCCCAACCCCCTATTCGTCGGAGGAGCATTTCTCTCTTTTTCGTTAACTTTGACCCTGTTTTCCACTAAGGTTGGCTACCACAATCTTTCACTCATGTTTCCAGGGTTTCAATTTGTGGGGGTGAGAGTCGGAATTGAGTAGGGGAGGCTAGTGACGCTAACTGGAAACAGTCATATTTTGCGCATTACTACCCCATTTGAACCCCAATTATGTACAGTATTTGTGTATGATCTTAACGATTTGATTCTTTTTTACTTAATTCGATTTTATATTCAATACTACGTGATGTAAATCTTATATTAATAGAACTATAGGTATTTTTGAGTCAAGTCTTGTTACTTCTATAATAAAATTGTATTGCTTCGCATTGCTACAATATAAACGTAAATTGTTGGCTTATATTTCAAAGCTGTGAACGCACAGGGGCATCGAAATCGTCGCCCTCAGGTCATAAAGATTTGCTTGGTGTTATTGGTACACAAATTAGTATTATATAGAAATGTATATTAAGCATTACATAAAAAAACTTTATAATTTTACACAAAAAATTGCAATTTCTTTTTTTTTTGTATAATAATTTTGTAATTGACAGCAAATCATCTAGGTCAGTGTTTCGCAAACTTTTTTGCCTCCTAGAACCCTGACCGATATTTTTGATTTCCATAAACTCACTAATGTCAAATTTTTACCTAATGAGATGGATGCATCTAATGCTCTGATACCAATTGTTCAATTCGAGACTTTAAATTAGTGATGCGGAGTTAAATATCCGCGTTCAACGATTTGCAATATATTTCTTTTTTCTCAAGCAGTCACTGTTTCACTGCGCTAAAACTTCCTTCCACTAGGTAGGAAAATGGAAAAGCTTTCAAATACCTTGTTTACGTCCGTCCATATTGCAAGATAAGAAAAATGTATAGCTTTTTGAAGCCAGAACCGTTAATTATTCTTTCTGAAATTCACCTTACGTTCTTCGTTAGTGCTAGTGGTTACGACTAACTCTTCTTGCATTATGACTGTGATGTTGGTTTTTTTCTAGCGTTAGAGATGTTGTGTTTATTAAATTTAGAAGTCTTTATGCACGATTCAGAGATTGCTTTGGTCTCCTACGTGGAAAATGTTGAACTTGTCTAGTTTTTCTATCTTCGGTCTAAAATGTAGCAAAGTATTTCTTGATACATTTTAGATGTAAAAATTCATTATATAATTCGATTGCATAGGAACAATCTTCGGTTGTTCCTATGTGTGGGATAAGTTTCCCTGCTGTTTTCAAATCAAATTTCTCTCCCATAATTTCGTTGTTGTTTGTGCTTCCTTTCCCGTTGAAACTTTTTCAATATTATCCTTAATCTTTGTAATGATATTTTCGATAAGTTTGTCTTCTTACTATCGTTCCTCCGTTCTACAAGAGCTTTCTTAAGATTTTGTATATTATCCTTTTATCTTCTAGGTTTCGTTGTAAACTTCCTTCGAACATAAGATTAAAACATTAGTCCTTTGTTCATATCATTAAATTAGTATGAAATTTTTGAATCATCATTGCATTAATCTGAAGAAAATTTTGAGTTGTTGGCGAACGGATTCGTGTACTGAACTTGGATGTAGTTCAGGTGATGTGGCCTCGAAGCTTCTTCTATCATCGACGAAGTGCCCATTTAATGATGACAATAGTCAGTTTTGCGAAGGCATCGAGTATCTCGAGGATAGATACTTTTCCATTTCCAACTTAAGATTTTGTTGCACGAAAGGCACATGTGCAGATGTTGGTTCGAAATTAAAGGCAGTAAACTTCATCAGCAACAACTGGGCTGCAAAGATTTACGCAAACTTTAGGCAAGAGCAAACATCTGACTCACTTGCACTGTAACATTTCGATGAAATGCGGTCAAACGAATATACCAATAATATGAGCAATTTGTTAAAATTTATAAATACCTGGTAAACCCCCAAATTTCTTTTCTTCTTATCGTGGATCCTCTGCAAGTCGAAATCGACCCTTGAGGTTCTATATAGACGATTTTGGGAACCTATGGTATATAGCGTGAATTAGTTACGGGAGTGGATAGTTACATTTCTATATACACTAATTTGTGGGATTTTGACATTTTCGAGGTTCTATTGTTAAAAAAGCTTGTGTGATAAAAATAATAAAAAACAATGTTTTCAGCTTAACATCTCACTATAGTCGAAAGTTTTATTTTATGTACATTTTGTTGCTAGTTTTATTTTGTATCTTTGTTATTAGTGTAGATATTTTATTTTATATGTAAAACGTTATTAATACGAGGATTTTTTATGGCCTAAGGTCTTGTTCGAACGGGAGTTAAAAATGCATTGTGTAAAATCTTGATTTTGGCGCTGTTTTTTATTTAGAAAAACCTGTCTCAATAAAGATCATTGACACATTTACAATAAGTGGTAACGGTATATACAAGTAACAATAAAAGTACAGTATTAAATAAAAAATAATAATTTGTAAACCGTTACACTAATTACTTACATACGATTTTCGAAACACTAACAGGAAAATCATTAAATTTTGTAATGAAATCTTTCTTTTAAGAAGTTTATTACATTTACGTGTCTATTAACTGAATCTCAAACTCCCTGTTTCTTTTGTAAATTCATCAACTTTTTCTTGTTGAAGCCTTTACCTCATCTTGATGCATTCTGAGATATTTTTTAAACGATGATATATTTCTCTCTCTTTTAGCCTTCGTATATTCAGAATCTCTCCCGTTATCTATTTAGCTCTGCAGTCATTTTTTAGATCATCACCTTGTTTGTGGTATTCCTTGATTTTCATTCCAATAGTATTGAATCAGGTGTACCATAATTTTTAAATAAAAGTACTTTAACGATTTTATCAATTAATTATATATATATATATATATATATATATATATATATATATATATATATATATATATATATATATATATATATATTCTCGTATAAATTTTATATTTTTGATATTAAATATTATATTTTTAAGATATTGAAATATATGAATTATATTTGTTAAATTATTAAGGTTAATCTGTTATACATTATATATTTTTTTCTATCTGGCTTACTGTCAATTTTTGAAATACCTGGAATTATACAACAGTAAAATATATTCACCGCAAACAAAACACAGCCGGTTAAAGACGAATCTACCATTACAGAATGATAGTAACATTTAAGGTTATGTTGAAAAAGTACACAGCAAGCAAGTAAGCAATAATTAATACCCAGCCTGTGAGCTACACTCTGTTCCAATGCTCCAGACCATCCTCCACTCTCCGATAGCACGCTAATGCGATATAGAGGTTACAAATCACGAAAATTATTGTCACGTGGAAGTACAAATACTCCAGCATGATAATCTGTCCCGAATAATGCAGCACAGCATGAGGTGCTTTATTCCTGCTATCTCTAGTGACTTATCTTCGAACTGTATTGCTTGCTCGGCCCTCGAGACTCCGCTTCTGGCTACTCCCAGTTCGGTAACTCGGCGCTCGAGGATGTGAGCCCCTCTTGCGTGTTTTTTGGGCTTTGTTACTATTTTTTGTGGCTTGCGCCCTTTGTTAGTATGCTATTAATTTTTTTGGTGGCCGTTTTTGTGATTATTTTAGGGTGATCTGTAACATAAAAACATCATTAATAAATGTCCTACAATGTCAAAATGCCAGGTTGCCTTCTTTTGATAGAGCTATGATTATGTAGACTTTATTATGTATTAGCTAATATTTGCTGTTTGGGTCTTCTGTGCTTCCATCGATTGTACACATCAACGTACCTGGGTACATTTGCAGCTTCTCTTATGCAATTACTCTGTGCTGCTTGTATCTTTTTCTTGTTATTTCTATTTATATAACCCCATGCGAGAGATGCTACGTAATTATGGATAATGTGATGCTGTTAATGAGCCTCAGTTTTGTGTGTGTGTAATGAGTCTTTCATGCGTAGTTTGCTTTTTCTTCCTGTCAGCCCTCTTATTGCAGCTCTCTCCATTGTTGTTTTTTGGAAACGTTAGACCTTGGCCCATTTTGACTCCTAGTATTTCGCTTCATTTTCCATTCGATAGGTCTGTTTAGCACTGTCAGCTATTCTTCTGGGCTAATTTTAAAGATAACCGTTTGTGTCTTCACTATATTTATGGCGTTTTTCCATTGGATACTCCTTCTTTGGTATCCAAATTTCTGTAAATTTCTTACAGCTACTTCCAGATTTTCACGATAAATGCCGAAAAGAAAGTGCCAAACAGGAAAAAATATACATGTATAGTTCGTCCCAAACCCTTCTTGCAGTGCGTCATAGTTGATCGAATTCTCTCTAACACATTAAGCTAGAAGTGACAGAAAAAAACGTGAGTCTGTGATTATTATACATAGAACTTAGAAAATTATTTATCGTAAAGCCAATTCTACTTACGAATGTATAATTGGTTGGAGTTTAGAATACGTTAAATAGATATCCAATCAACGATGCGCATAAATATAATTTGACGCAGATTGTCTCGATCGTGATAGTATTTTCACAATGTCAACTGATAAAATGATAACTGTCATTCCAGGTTAGTATTATCAGACATTTTACAGTGAAAATTTAATTTTGTATTTATTGTCATAAAAATATTTTAAATATGCCGAGATACCTATATCGAGAAAGAACAAAGACTAATATTAAAATTATTAAACTATTTTCAATTAGAAAAAGAGAGATTACGATCCTGCAACTGTCACATTTAACTAAAATGTCATGCAATAATTCTCGACATTCTTAAAATCCTATATGACGTCAAAATTAGTGACGCACTGAAAGAAGGGTTTGGGACAGACTGTATTGTTTATAATTTTGTAACTTTAATTTAATTAAAAACAATTAACATATTTTTTATATCTTATACAACTTTGAATATTCTGCTAGATATATATACGTATTATAATTACTTTTGTGTGATATTTTAAATAAAAGTGATATATTTGTGTAATATGTTACCAATTGCTTGTTTTATTTCTTCAAAAAAGTGCCAAAAGGAGTTCATAAAAGTTTTCTACTAGCATTCATGAATCAAATGGATCGATGCTCTTGACTTATATCCTTATACGGGGCCAGCTTCCCTTATTACATTTTGTTCTGTCCAAGAAAAGAGGTCTAAAAGGAACTATGGTCAATGGACCTCCCAATATGGAAAAACGGCAGTGTTATCTCTTTAGATCCTCGATAGCTACTGATACCTTTTGGACCCATAGAGATACCTTCTCTTGGATTGGCGTTGCCATGAAGTAAAATTTTTAAATCTACATCATTTAAATTTATCAGCAATTATATATTAATTAACAAAGTTAACATCATTTAAATGGGTTTTACCTACATATTTAATGGGCTTAAACATGTATACCTGGTAACTGCACTGATGCTGGACGTATTACGTTCTGTGATGTAACCCGAAAGGGCAGTTTTAGAATATATATAACTTTTATAAAGGATTTTTAAATAAAAGTTTTTATGATTCATGGTATACCTACAGCCAACTACTCCTAGAATTTCATTTTCCTTGTGAATTTCTTTGTCTTTTCTTATCCTCTCGAGAATAGTTATGTCATATTTTGAATGTCTCCAACCCTTTTGTGGGACTTCAGTTTTCTACTTCGTAGAAGAGGAAGCTGAAGATGTTAAATCTAAGAATTCATATGCGTTTATTGATACTTAAAAATAGGTTAGAGAAATGTTCCTAAGGCCGTTAAAAAAAAGCAAACAAGAATACTGGCAGAAATACCTATCTAGCATTAACAGCAATACAAATATATCATCGGTTTGGAAAAAAGTTTAAAAATAACAGGACCGCATACTTACTGATAACTAGTAACTAGCTGATACCTATCAAAAATTCTCATCCAGCCAAAATTATAGTAACGAGTTCTTAACTTACAAACAACAGGAGGAGGCAGTACCTAATACAATTTCCGACGAATTTAAACCTATCAATACACCTCTTAGTTATGTGGAGTTTCAAGAGGTACCTACTTAATAGCATGAAAGATACTTCACCAGGTCCAGACGACGTACCAATACCATTTATTAAGAAACTTCCCATAGAAGCAAAAGAATTTCTACTCCAAATTTTTAATATTATTTGGTCACAAAGATCATTTCCAAAAATTTGGAAAAATGATATTGTTATTCCTATTATTAAACCAAATAAAGATAAATTACAACCAGAATCATATCGTAGATCATTAACATGTTCTTCATGTAAACTTATGGAAAAAGTAATCAACAAAAGATTAATGTGGAACTTAAAACATAATGATCAACTTACCACCGAACAAGCTGGCTTTAGACCAGGCAGATCTACAAATGAGAACATTATAGATCTAGAAAACGCTATTCATGAAGCCTTTAAAATAATCAAAAATGTAGATATGTTAATTTACTTTGACATAAAGCATTTGATAAAGTATAGAAAGAGCGTATATTGAATATTCTAAAAAAATGGGATATCAAGGAAATATTTTGGCCTACATAAACAATTTTTTAATTCAAAGAACATTTCAAACCTGTTCAGGCAATACTATATGTTGATGACCTGATTATTTACATCAAAGGCAATAACGTTAATCGTATGGCGTCAGTATTACCAGAACCCTTAAATAACAAGTAAATTGGTCCCTAAGTACCGGTTTTAGGTTTTGTTCTAATAAAACAAAATGTATAATTTTTTCAAAAAGACATCGAGGATAAACCGAACCTAATGCTTGAAAACCAAAATCTTTTCTGTTTTCTGTACAAACGAAATAAAATTTCTAGACGTGATACTTGATCAACAGTTAAATTCCTTGTCTAAGGGAAGTCATATCCAGCAGTTAGTTCTTTCATGTCGAAATGGCCTTAACTTGTTAAAGTATCTAGCTCATAACTTAGGGTGTCGATGGTAAAATACTACTTATGTTATACAGATCCTTAATTCATTCCAAAATTGATTACGGATGTGTTGCATATGCATACATAACACCTCCCTAAGGATTATACTTGGAACGTACAGAACAACTCCGATAAATAGCATACAAGCTGAAATCGGTGAACCCACGCTAGAGCTTCGTAGATGGCTATTAACCCTTAATTACACTTCAAGCATAACTCTAAATAAAACAATTCCAATAAATAACATTTTAGACATATCCATGGCTAACGACTCTTCAAAGTTCAATCTTCCATATTCCCGCAGAATTTATCATGCAATGAATCTACTTAACTGGAAGCAATTTCCACCCTTATATCATTACAAAAACATATCTTCACATTGGATTACAAAAATTCCAACAGTCAATTGCAGTCTATTACAATTCCAAAAAAATAGCACCAACTCTAATATTATCATACAACTCTTCAGAGATCTAATTAACTTTCATTCCGATTACACAGTATACTACACAGACGCATCTAAAACTGAAAATGGAGTCGGAGTGGCAATAAATTAATAGCACAAAGAATCTCAAACATAGAATTAACGATACTGCAACTATATTAACAGGCAATTTACCAAGCGATACTACACGCAAATGCAAATAAGATGAACAAAATATTAATCGTGACAGATACTATGTCATCACTACAAATAATCAGGAAAATATACACGCAGCATCCATTAGCTTTACTAATAAAGGAAGAACACAGTTGGAAAACATTAGTAGAAGTGCTGGCATCAACAATGTCGGATGAAGAAGAAATTTTATTATGTACAATTATTATTGATTCGTGCATAGAAAGTGAGAAAAAACGTAGGAAAAGAAAAATATGGGCAAAAGAGTGGCTGCAAAAACGTTCCAAATTTTCACATACTTTGTTAACAGAATTGAAAGTTACAGCACCGAAAGATTACTTTAATTTCCTCAGAATGAATATCATTTATCAGGAATTGCTTGAAATGATCAAGCCTGCGATTATTAAACAAGATACCATAATGAGAGACGCAATCTCAGTAAATGAACGGCTCTCTACTACATTAAGGTTTCTAGCTACAGGTCAGTCGTTTGAGGACTTGAAGTTCCTGACGGCCATCGCACCTCAGACAATTGGGAAAATAGTTATGGAAACCTGTGAAGCAATAATTTTGTGCGCTTATTCATCCGCATTATTTGATAGTTGCCGTGGAGGAGAATATGAGCTCACTGAAAGTGATGGGGTTGGTGTATAGCAATTTACCACATTTAGGCTCAGACGATTTAATTGACCTAACACCAAAATTTCATCTATCGCTTTTTTTGCGAAAAGTTTTTGTTCTTCAGTGAGCTTTCTATATGACACTGCCCAAGATTCTGCATATGTTGTAGCTTCGTGTTTTTGGTTCAACCTTTTTGTTTTCAACTCATCCAAATGGTCAACTGCTTTCTTTAAGAAGTCTTCCTTATCGTTTTTCCCATTTCTCTTTCTCTTCATGAGCTCTGTGTTTTCCTATAAAAGAATACCCCGTAATCAATTATATCAGAACGCAATATTCCTAATGATTTTTAAAATTTTGTATTTCATAAAATATTGTATTACAAATTGTAGTTATATTAATATTGTAAGTTATGCTCACCTCAGAGTCATCATTGCATTCATCATCATCGTTGGGAAAGGTCGATATTCCGGGTAATTGTAATTCTTGATCCCTCAAAAATTCCAAATTGTCAAAATACCACAAGGTAGGCTCTTACACATCTTCATCCTCTGCTCCAGATCTTTCACTTTTAAATTTTTTCTTAAGCTCCCGTCGGTAGCACGTTCGCATGTTAGTTAACCGTTTCTTCATTGAATCAAGTGTCGCATCGGGTTCAACTGTTTTAAAATGAATTAGTAACTCGTCCCAGCACTTGTTTATCGCGTCTTTATTTTTGTATACATCTGATTTTATTTTCCACAGCTGCGGTAGACTGCAATATTTCTCAATCACATTTACCCATGCTTCATTGTTCGGTACGGTAACCATCGCAATAGTTTATCATAAACACTGGAAATAAACAGTACAAACTTGACACAAATTACAACGACGAGTCTTGATCTACTGAGCAGGTGCACAACAACAAGACGAACCACAGAGTAAGTAAACTAGAGACGAACGAACTGATGTTGAAACCCAGGTTGACCAACATGCCCACACACACTCCAACTGTTTCGCCCAACATTAGGCTCCGCCCGCTAAAATCAAAGACGGTTTGATTTCTTCAACTCGGTTGTTCAACTTCTTGAGTCACTCAACCTGCCCACTCACGGGCAAAATTGGAAATCGTTATCAAAATACAAACATTAGTAAATTAAACAAATTTTGTTTTTTTGTTACTTGGGGAAAAATTCTTCTAATAATTTAATTTTATCTGACTCATTTATATTGACAACCCAGACATACATTATACATTTTAAAGTAGACGACTTTAAAATGATATTGCCAATATTGTTGAGTTGCGTTCCTGGGACGACTTTACTTATAAGATAGTTCATTCGATTACATGAAATCAACTTTAACTTGAAATTATCCGTCAGAAAAAATCATAGCATGTAATTCGTCTTTAAAAAGACAAATACATGCCATGATGACCATGATGAAAAAAACCTCATAATACTATCCCGATATGGTAAGTATTTGGTCGTGCATTTAGTTTACTTTCAATAAACACCAAATTCTGATTTTATATGTTTGTTATTTAAAAAACATAAATGATGTACCCTCTATATGTTAATGACTTACTAATACTGGTATTTTCCTCTTAATAGCTTCCTCTTTTAATATGAGTAACAAGGTCCTGCTACATTCTGCCGAGGAATTTGCGACACAATTGGTCTCATTTAGCATAATTAGAGCCGCTTCTTTGATTTTTCTCTTTTTACCATCCATTCCTTTTAAGATTATATTTGAATAATTTTTTGTGCTATCTGTATTTTAAGAGATTTAACAGACTTTGTAATAAAAAATATAATTTTTTAATAATATATGTCTCCAAAAATACATTTTTAAATTGCCTTTTACTTAGGCTTAAAAGAAAAATTAATTGCGAAAATAGATTAGGTGAAGAAAAGTGGATTACGGGTTGCATAATCTGTAGTGCCAACAGTATTTAAAAACTTCTCTTTGTACTTTTCTTTTACATCTTACTTTATGTGTATTTTTTATATTTTTTTGTGGTTAAATTCAAAAAGAAAAAATTTGGACAAACTATGTATTCATTGCTGTCAAATATTTAAAACAGATGAAATGACACAAAACAATCGATTATAGCGATTTGCGCCTGACATTACATTACAGTCGGCCAAATAATGTTTCTCTATATTTCATTATTGATTTAGAGGTGAATGTTGACGATGGTCTATTGATATTGAGTTGGTCAGCATCAGGTATAAATGTAACTCTTGCTCATTCAAAACAATTTTTCTGGGAAATTGATTTAATAGAAAAAGTAGGTTTTCCACGATTATTAAGTGAATTGACAAATAAAGGTCAGGGTGTGGAAAATGGAAGACCCTATAATTGAGATTTTAAACACTCCTATAAAAAGTGAAAGTGATAAAAAAGAATACAAAATTTTAAAACTAAAAAATGGTTTAGTTGCAGTGCTAATATCCGATGTAAAACATCAAACAGATTCAAATGAAATAAATCAAGTAGAAAATGCTAATGAAGAAAAAATGGCAGCTGCTACTTTGCAAGTAGGGGCTGGATGCTTTTGTGATCCTGTGGAAGTCTTAGGGCTCTCCCATTTTCTGGAACATATGGTTTTTATGGGAAGTGAGAAATTTCCGATAGAAAATGATTTTGATTCCTTTATTAGAAAAGGGGGCGGAAGTACGAATGCCTGGACAGAATATGAGAGCACATCATTTTACTTTGAGTGTCTTGAAAAACATTTGCCAGAAGCTTTGGATAAATGGTCCCAGTTTTTTATAGCTCCATTAATGAAAATAGAAGCATTAACTAGAGAAAGAGAGGCTGTTGACTCAGAATTTCAAATGGCATTACCAAATGATGATTGGAGAAAAGTTCAACTGTTAATGAGGTCTGCTAAAAGAGATACACCTGTACATGTAAGTTTTCCGTGGGGTAATTTGAAAACTTTAAAAGAAGATATATCTGATGATGAGTTGTACAAAAGTGTTCATGAACATAGAAAGAGGTACTATTCTTCACATAATATGACATTAGCTGTGCAAGCAAGACTCCCTTTAGATACACTAGAAGATTATGTGAAGAAATTCTTCTCAGGTATAAAAAATAATAATTTTCCTAAACCTAATTTTAGTGAGTTTGTTGATGTTTTTGATACGCAAGAATTTAACAGAATCTACTACATTAAACCTTTGAATGAAATAATTCAACTAGATCTTGTTTGGGCTGTACCATCTCAAAAATATGAATATAAGAGCAAACCAATGAAATATTTATCACATTTGTTGGGGGATGAAGGTAAAGGTAGTATTTTGGCTTATTTGAAGAAACATATGTGGGCTTTGACACTGACAGCAGGTTGTTCTTGTTGTGAATATGACAATAACTCTCTTTTTAGCTTATTTACTTTAAATGTAGTATTAACAGAAGAAGGGTTAAAACATGTCTTTGATGTTATTGAAGTAGTTTTTGCTTATATAAACCTTATAAAAACAGTAGGTCCACAACAACAAGTTTTTGAGGAGCTGAAAGTAATTGCTGATGCAGATTTTAGGTTTGAAACTCAATATTCGGCCAGTTATACCACAACTACACTTGCAACTAATTTGCATGTATATCCCCCTGAAGATATCATTTCTGCTAGTCAACTATATAAGGAATATAGTCCAGATAAAATAACTGAGTTACTGAACAAGTTGACACCTAAAAATGTATACATTGCTATTACAACAAAAGTGTTACCAGATGGTTTACAATTTGATAAGAAAGAAAAATGGCTACAAGCCGAATACACAGACATACAGATTTCTGAGGAGCTATTAAGTAAATGGGAGTCTGTAGTGCCATATACTGAACTCAGTCTTCCCCCTCCTAACCCTTATTTAACCACAAATTTTGATTTACTACCTTGCACCCCGAACCATCCTGATTATCCACAAAAATTAATACATACAGACAAATGTGAATTATGGTACAGACAAGATTGCAAGTTTAAGCTACCAACAGCTTATTTTTGTATCTACCTAATGAATCCTGTTACCATAGAATCACCAAAAAATTTTGCCTTAACTGATTTGTTTGTTGAGTTATTATCATTTGCTAAATGTGAGGAGGTTTATCCAGCAACTATGGCCAGTTTGTCTGCATATATTATATCTGAAGACAGAGGAATCTCAGTTCAAGTAGATGGGTATAATGAAAAGTTGCCATTGTTATTAGAATTAATTACAAAGTATATATTAAGTTTGTCTGATCATATAAATCATGATATATTTAATGGCATTAAAGAAGAAGCTTTAAAACAATATTATAATAGACTGTTTCAAACTGCTTCTTTAGAATGTGAACTCGGAAATAAACTCATGATTAGAAATTATTTTTCGCCAATAGATACTTACAGGGAACTTTATAATATTTCTTTTGATGATATGCTAGACTTTATTAAACTTTTTCCCAAAAATCTTTATGTTAAATCTCTTGTTCAGGGAAATGTTTCAGCAGATGTAGCATGCGACACCATTAACAAGCTTATTACAAGCTTGGATTTTGAAGCAATACCAAAAGAAAAATATCCCAAGTTGTCTGTACCACAGATACCTCTTGGGGAAAAGTGTCTAGTTGTGGAGTCATTTAATAAAAAAGATACCAATTGCATTACATCAAACTTATACCAAGTAGGGTTGTTTTCTCTGAAAGACATGGTTCTTATGGACATAGTTCTGAGAATAATTGATGAACCATATTACAACACTCTCCGTACAAATGAACAACTGGGATATGATGTATCTATTTATGGACGTAGAGTGTATGGTGTATTAGTTTACTCCTTACGTGTTACTTCTCAGGTTAATAAATATTCCACACAATATTTAGATTCCAGAATTGAGGCATTTCTAAAACAATCCCAAAAACTAGTAAATGAAACTACTGTTGAAGGTTTAGAGAAGATTAAAGAGGATTTGATTAAAACAAAACAAGTCTGTGATCATAATTTATCAGAAGAAGTGTATAGGAATTGGTTAGAGATCATATATGATGATTATATGTTTGATAGAGCAAAACATGAGGTTGAATGTATTAAGAGTATAACATTGGAAGATATTAAGATATGGTGGAGTAAACACAATCACTTTGGTAGCCAAGAAAACTTCAGGAAGATTAGTTTTCAAATAGCTGGGCATATTCAAGATAACCAAGCTACCTCTACTGAAGAGGCAGTTACAGATAGAAGTGGCCTTAAAGATACAGCACTGAAAATACTGGGTGATAATAAAAATTTACCAGAAGGGAAACCTGCTGGATACTTTATTGAAGATATTGACGAGTTTAAAAATAGTTTATGTCCCTTTTCAAAAGCAGAGGAATAATTACATCTTCTACAATTGTTATTTAGTATTAGAACCATCTTATATTGTGGCAATGCAGTATAATGCTAGGTTTTAAAAGTGAGCAATGGACTGAACAAAATCTCCCACTTGATTTGTCTTAAATGATGGAAATAAACTAGGTTACTAATCTCCAGCAATAATTTATTCAACTTAAAATTCTGAGGTTTGTGACATTGTTTACTTTTTAATGTTTTTATAGCTAATTTGCTTATTTTTTTGTATTTCATATGTGAAATAAAAACAAATTTGCTTTTAAATAATAACATTTATTTGTCTTTATATATTTGACATGATATATCAAATTTTTGATAGAGATAAATTAATGTTTCCATCACATACTCAATTAAACTTTAAAATTTTAGCATATGGTTCAATCTTTGTGAAACGTTTGTTCTCTTGATTGATATCATTTTTGGTGTTAGTAGGGTGATTAATAATTCAGTTTAAGTACGTACTCCCATTTTCCATATTCTTGGAAGCTTCTATTTCCATTGGTAGTAGGTAGTTTTATACAAACTATATGTTTAATTGACAGATCTATTTTGTTTTCCTTCCCTACTCTTGCTTTAAGATATGCAATTATGATCTTAAAGTATTTTCTACACTACTTTATATAACTAAATTTATTTGAATTTCAAAAATTCAGTGTTTTATTTTACTTTAATCTGAAGCCATCTTATAGCATCTTCTGTTGTTGATCTTTTTATTTGATATAATTAAGTACAGTCATCATATTACTGGCTCGACAACCCTTTTTGGGTCTTGGCCTGTTCAAGGATTTTTCTGCATTCTCATCTGCCTTATTTTTTTTATCAATTTCTTTAAGGTTGTTATATATAAGATTAGTTTGGTATTTCACTTTCCATTCTTTCCACATGTCCCATCCAACGCAGCCGTCCAATTTTAATGTATGTTATGATAATCCGATCCTGGTATATTTTGTATAGTTGAAAGTTGAATCTTCTTCGCCAAATTTCATTTTCTACTGTGCCTTTGTATATGTGTTGCAGGATTTTTGCTTTAAAGGTGGCTAATAATCTTTTCTCACTTTTATAGTGTCCAGGTTTCTAAGTCATATATCACATTCTTTCATGGTTTGTATTGAGAATTCTTGGTTTATATGGTCATATGCGCTTTCGAAGTCTATGAAGAGATGATGTGTACCGATGTTTGCTCCTCTCCTGGTGCGGGCGTTTATTATATTCAAGTATTGCCATTTTTATTAACCTATTACCATTGTCATTGATTACTCATAGAGACTGTGCTTACTTATTGTGGGTTGGAGTTGCTGTTCCCTTCCGACTTTTGCGTTAGTCTCCCTAGATTATTTCTTATCATTTTTTCGGGATGACTGATATCCGGACTCTAATTTATCATAAAACTCTTCTTTAACTTCATCTTTTTTTTACTCTGTTGAAAAATGCTTATTAATTATACTATAGTTGAAGAAACGTCCTTTAAGTTTTAAAGTACACATTCTGGGACTAATGGTTCTGAAATCTCTTATTAAATGTTTTACTCTCTTATTTATTATGAAACTAGTGCCCAAGATGTGATCTTAAGGATCGCAGATGCAGAAAATCATATTTCTTTTTTCATTGCATGGTTTCCAATCCACTTCATTTCTTATATGGCACTTATGTCTATTTTGTATCTATCTATTTCATTTAGGAGATTTTTGAGAGCTTCTAATTCTATCTATATAAGGTTCAAATATTCCATAACGCAACCCTCAAATCGTGTTTCTTTTTCTCACACAGTTGTCGTCGTTTAATCAGTCTGGCTTTTCTTCCTTGAACATTTACAACTTATCGTTTTTCTTGAGGTAAGTAGGTAGGAAGAGGTAGTTAACCTTCAGCCCAACCCCCTATTCGTCGGAGGAGCATTTCTCTCTTTCTCGTTAACCTTATCCCTGTTTTCCACTAAGGTTGGCTACCACAATCTTCCACTCATGTTTCCAGGGTTTCAACATGTGGGGGTGAGAGTCGGAATTGAGTAGGGGAGGCTAGTGACGCTAACTGGAAACATTCATATTTTGCGCATTACTACCCCATTTGAACCCCAATTATGTACAGTATTTGTGTATGATCTTAACGATTTTATTTTTTTTACTCTATTCGATTTGATATTCAATACTACGTGATGTAAATCTTATATTAATAGAACTATAGGTATTTTTGAGTCAAGTCTTGTTACTTCTATAATAAAATTGTATTGCTTCGCATTGCTACAATATAAACGTAAATTGTTGGCTTATATTTCATAGCTGTGAACTGACAGGGGCATCGAGTTTGTAAAATCGTCGCCCTCAGGTCATAAAGATTTGCTTGGTGTTATTGGTACACAAATTAGTATTATATAGAAATGTATATTAAGCATTTACATAATAAAACTTTATAATTTTATACAAAAAATTGCAATTTCTTTTTTTTGTATAATAATTTTGTAATTGACAGCAAATCATCTAGGTCAGTGTTTCGCAAACTTTTTTGCCTCCTAGAACCTTGACCGATATTTTTGATTTCCATAAATTCGCTAATGTCAAATTTTTACCTAATGAGATGGATGCATCTAATGCTCTGATACCAATTGTTCAATTCGAGACTTTAAATTAGTGATGCGGAGTTAAATATCCGCGTTCAACGATTTGCAATATATTTCTTTTTTCTCAAGCAGTCACTGTTTCACTGCGCTAAAACTTCCTTCCACTAGGTAGGAAAATGGAAAAGCTTTCAAATACCTTGTTTACGTCCGTCCATATTGCAGGATAAGAAAAATGTATAGCTTTTTGAAGCCAGAACCGTTAATTCATCTTTCTGAAATTCACCTTACGTTCTTCGTTAGTGCTAGTGGTTACGACTAACTCTTCCTGCATTATGACTGTGATGTTGGTTTTTTTCTAGCGTCAGAGATGTTGTGTTTATTCAATTTAGAAATTCTTCTGCACAATTCACAGATTGCTTTGGTCTCCTACGTGGAAAATGTTGAACTTGTCTAGTTTTTCTATCTTCGGTCTAAAATGTAGCAAAGTATTTCTTGATACATTTTAGATGTAAAAATTCATTATATAATTCGATTGCATAGGAACAATCTTCGGTTGTTCCTATGTGTGGGATAAGTTTCCCTGCTGTTTTCAAATCAAATTTCTCTCCCATAATTTCGTTGTTGTTTGTGCTTCCTTTCCCGTTGAAACTTTTTCAATATTTTCCTTAATCTTTGTAATGATATTTTCGATAAGTTTGTCTTCTTACTATCGTTCCTCCGTTCTACAAGAGCTTTCTTAAGATTTTGTATATTATCCTTATATCTTCTAGGTTTCGTTGTAAACTTTCTTCGAACACAAGCTTAAAACATTAGACCTTTCTTCATATCATTAAATTAATATGAAATTTTTGAATCATCATTGCATTAATCTGAAGAAAATTTTGAGTTGTTGTAGTTCAGGTGATGTGGCCTCGAAGCTTCTTCTATCATCGACGAAGTGCCCATTTAATGATGACAATAGCTACTTTTTCGAAGACATCGAGTATCTCGAAGATGGATACTTTTCCATTTCCAACTTAAGATTTTGTTGCACAAAAGGCATATGTGCAGATGTTGGTTCGAAATTAAAGGCAGTAAACTTCATCAGCAACAACTGGGCTGCAAAGATTTACGCAAACTTTAGGCAAGAGCAAACATCTAACTCACTTGCACTGTAACACTTCGATGAAATGCGGTCAAACGAATATGCCAATATTATGAGCAATTTATAAATACCTGGTAAACCCCCAAATTTCTTTTCTTCTTATCGTGGATCCTCTGCAAGTCGAAATCGACCCTTGGGGTTCTATATAGACGATTTTGGGAACCTATGGTATATAGCGTGAATTAGTTACGGGAGTGGATAGTTACATTTCTATATACACTAATTTGTGGGACTTTCACATTTTCGAGGCTCTATTGTTAAAAAAGCTTGTGTGATAAAAATAATAAAAAACAATGTTTTCAGCTTAACATCTCACTATAGTCGAAAGTTTTATTTTATGTACATTTTGTTGCTAGTTTTATTTTGTATCTTTGTTATTAGTGTAGATATTTTATTTTATATGTAAAACGTTATTAATACGAGGATTTTTCATGGCCTAAGGTCTTGTTCGAACGGGAGTTAAAAATGCATTGTGTAAAATCTTGATTTTGGCGCTGTTTTTTATTTAGATAAACCTGTCTCAATAAACATCATTGACAGATTTACAATAAGTGGTAACGGTATATACAAGTAATAATAAAAGTACAGTATTAAATAAAAAATAATAATTTGTAAACCGTTACACTAATTACTTACATACGATTTTTGAAACACTAACAGGAAAATCATTAAATTTTGTAATGAAATCTTTCTTTCAAGAAGTTTATTACATTTACGTTACTATTAACTGAATCTCAAACTCCCTTGTAAATATTTCTTAAAATAATTTTTTCTTTTCTTATAAAAAATACAATTTGGTCCCTTGAACATCGTGTTGGATTTCATGCAGATTGGACGTTGATCTGATATAATGTTCTTGTCAATTTTTGCGTATTAGAATTTATATTAAGTATGTGCATCTCTTATAGGTTTTCTTTATTTTGATTTGATTTAATGTTTCTTTTCTAAATTCATCAACTTTTCTTGTTGAAGCCTTTACCTCATCTTGATGCATTTTGAGATATTTTTTAAACGATGATATGTTTCTCTCCCTTCGAGCCGTCGTATATTCAGAATCTCTCCCGTTATCTATTTAGTTCTAAAGTCATTTTTTAGATCATCATACCTTGTTTGTGGTATTCCTTGATTTTCATTCCAATAGTATTGAATCACGCGTACTTTGATTTTTAAATAAAAGGACTTTAACGGTTTTATCAATTGATATATATATATATATATATATATATATATATATATATATATATATATATATATATATATATATATTTGTATTAAGCTACGTAGTTAGTTATCGAAAAATTCTCGTATACATTTTATATTTTTGATATTAAATATTATATTTTTAAGATATTATTGAAATATATGAATTATATTTGTTAAATTATTACGCTTAATCTGTTAGACATTTTATATGTTTTTTCTATCTGGCATACTTTCAATTTTTGGAATGCTTGGAATTATACAACAATAAAATATATTCACAGCAAACAAAAATCAGCCGGTCAAAGATGGATCTACCATTACAGAATTATTGCAACATTTAAGGTTATGTTGAAGAATCACACACAGCAAGCAAGTAAGCAATAATTAATACCCAGCCTGTGAGCTACACTCTGCTCCAATGCTCCAGACCATCCTCCACTCTCCGATAGCACGCTGATGCGATATAGAGCTTACAAATCTGAAAGTACAAAGACTCCTGCATGATAATATATCCCGAAAAATGCAGCACAGCGTGAGGTGCTTTATTCCTGCTATCTCTAGCGACTTATCTTGTATCTGAACTGTATTGCTTGCTCGGCCCTCGAGGATGCCCTCGTCCTCGGCCTTCGTCTCCGCTCCTGCGAGGATGTGGGCCCCTCTTCGTGTTTTTTGGGTTTTGTTAGTATTTTTTGTGGCTTGTGCCCTTTGTTAGTACGCTATTAATTTTTTTGGTGGCCGTTTTTTGTGATTACTTTATGGTGATCTGTAACATAAAAACATCATTAATAAATTTCATACAATGCCAAAATGCCAAGTTGTCTTCTTTTGATAGAGTTACGATTATGTAGACTTTATTATGTATTAGCTAATATTTGCTGTTTGGGTCTTCTGTGATTCCATCAAAGGTACACATCAATGTACTTGGGTAGATTTGCAGCTCCTCTTATGCAATTGCTCTGTGCTGCTTGTATCTTTTTCTTGTTATTTCTATTTATATAACCCCATGCGAGAGATGCTATGTAATTATGGATAATGTGATGCTGTTAATGAGTCTCAGTTTTGTGTAATGTGTCTTTCATGCGTAGTTTGCTTCTTCTTCCTGTCAGTCCTCTTATTGCAGCTCTGGTCATTGTTGTTTTTTGGAAACGTTAGACATTGGCCCATTTTGACTCCTAGTATTTCGCTTCATTTTCCATTCGTAGGTCTGTTTAGCACTGTCAGCTATTCTTCTGGGCCATATCTTCTCTTTTTGAAGATAACAGTTTCTGTCTACACTCTAGATTTATCTCGTTTTTCTATTGGATACTCCTTTCGTCTTTGGTATCCAAATTTCTGTAAATTTCTTACAGCTACTTCCAGATTTTCACGATAAATGTCGAAAAGAAAGTGCCAGACAGGAAAAAATATACATGTATAGTTCGTCCCAAAACCTTCTTTCAGTGCGTCATAGTTGATCGAATTCTCTCTAACACATTAAGCTAGAAGTGACAGAAAAAAACGCGAGTCTGTGATTATTATACATAGAACTTAGAAAATTATTTATCGTAAAGCTAATTCTACTTACGAATGTATAATTGGTTGGAGTTTAGAATACGCTAAATAGATATCCAATCAACGATGCGCATAAATATAATTTGACGCAGATTGTCTCGATCGTGATAGTATTTTCACAATGTCAACTGATAAAATGATAACTGTCATGCCAGGTTAGTATTATCAACATTTTACAGTGAAAATTTAATTTTGTATTTATTGTCATAAAAATATTTTAAATATGCCGAAATATATCGAGAACGAACAAAGACTAATATTAAAATGATTAAATTATTTTCAATTAGAAAAAGAGAGATTACGATCCTGCAACTGTCAAATTTAACTAAAATGTCATGCAATAATTCTCGACATTCTTAAAATCCTATATGACGTCAAAATTAGTGACGCACTGAAAGAAGGGTTTGGGACAGACTGTATTGTTTATAATTTTGTAACTTTAATTTAATTAAAAACAATTAACATATTTTTTATATCTTATACAACTTTGAATATTCTGCTAGATATATATACGTATTATAATTACTTTTGTGTGATATTTTAAATAAAAGTGATATATTTGTGTGATATATTACCAATTGCTTGTTTTATTTCTTCAAAAAAGTGCCAGAAAAAGTTCATAAAAGTTTTCTACAAGCATTCATGAATGAATATGGATCGATGCTCCTGACTTTTATCTTTATACGGGGTCAGCTTCCCTTATTACATTAAAAAAGGGCTAAAAGGAAATATAATTTAAGGTGTTTTATTATTTCATATGGTCAATGGACCTCCAAATATGAAAAAACAACAGAGTGGTATATCCATGAGTTAGCAACCCGAGAGTCTTGCGTTGCCATGATGCAAATCTGTTCAAAACTAATTTAAATTTATCAACAAATATGTATTAATATTATTTCATATAATTGGCTGAATGTTCAATAGTAAATTATTATTAGCAAATGTTCTTCTGGAATTTATTACCGTAATGTATCCTGAAGTTATATTATTACATATTATTATGAAAATCTACGAGATATAGGAATGAGTATATTTTCAACTTGGGGTTGGTCACACCCCAAGTGTCGAACAGCGTTACAAAATTTCACCTGTCGGATGCCGAGTTAACATCATTTAATGGTTTCGCATATTTAGTAGCCTCACTCATGTATACCTGGTAAGTGTACTGATGATGGACTTATTAGCCCCAAAACGTTCTGTGATGTAACCCGAAAGGGCAGTTTTAGAATATATATACCTTTTATAAAGGATTTTTAAATAAAAGTTTTTATGATTCATGGTATACAGCCAACTACAAGAATTTCATTTTCCTTGTGAATTTCTTTGTCTTTTCTTAGCCACTCGAGAATAGTTATGCCATATTTTGAATGTGTCTAACCGTTTTATGGCATCTTTTGTGAGACTTCAGTTTTTTACTTCGCAGAAGAAATTCAAATCCGTCGAGGAGTCCGGCAGGGATGCATCTTGTCGCCACTTTTATTTAATCTGTATAGTGAAGCTATTTGTGAACAAGCACTTGAGGAAGAAGATCTTGGTCTGATAATAAATGGTGAGACGATCAACAATATAAGGTATGCTGACGATACGGTTCTCCTAACGGGAACGCTAGTAGAACTACAACATCTCGTTCAAAGTCTCAATATATACTGTAACAGTTACGGCTTGAAAATTAATTTGAAAAAAACTAAATTTATGGTAATCACGAAATCAAAGAACATCAGAGCTAATCTTGTAATAGACAATACAACGATTGAGCGTGTGTCCTGTTATAAATATCTAGGTGCTTGGATCACAGACGATACTGATCAAACAAAAGAGATTAGATGTAGAATAGAAATCGCTAGATCAGTCTTTAATAGAATGCGCAAACTCTTTTGCAATCGTGATATCAATATAAAGTTACGAGTACGAATGCTGCGGTGTTATGTCTTTTCTACCCTGTTGTATGGAGTAGAGGCTTGGACACTAAAACAGTTGACCACAAAAAACATCGAAGCTTTCGAGATGTGGTGCTATAGGCGCATTCTCAGAATATCATGGATGGACCGCGTCACTAACACGCAAGTACTCCAAACTTTAGACAAAAGATGCGAAATTCTAAATGAGATAAAAACTAGAAAGATGGAATACTTGGGGCACATTGTGAGAGGTGAAAAGTACGAACTTTTAAGAAATATCATGCAGGGCAAAATTAAGGGCAAAAGAAGTGTGGGAAGAAGAAAAATATCGTGGCTTCGTAATCTACGTGAATGGTTCGGGTGTAGTTCGATTGAACTTTTTAGGCGCGCTGCTAACAAAGTCGCAGTGGCCATGATGATTTCCAATCTCCGCTAGGAGTGGCACGAGAAGAAGAAGAAGAAGAGGACGCAGAAGACATAACATCTAAGAATTTTTATGCGTTTATCGATACTTAAAAATAGGTTACAGAAATTGTCGAGTAAATACTTAATGTTTATTTAAGAAATTCCCTAATCAGCGTATCGTCTCTCCGGCTGAGGGCTGGTGTTAGCCAATTAAATTTTACGACTTTTTCGTCTGAGAATCTAGAGAGTATCGAATATCATATTAAAGAATATATACAATTGCGTAGATATAGTTAGAATTAGTCAGTCGAATTTATACCACCGAAACAAACTGAATTAAATAAAACTTTAAGTCACATTTGTGTTTTTTAATACAAAAGTAATTTTCTTGTAATAGAAATTTAATTTTGGGAGTGTCTTGAGAAAATTAACCGTAGGACATTCCTAACGTAATAGAAATGTTCCTAAGACCGTTAAAAGAGCTTCTGAGTTTTTCGATACTAGTTTGTATTATAATTATTATTCTTATCTTCTTACAATTTAGTTTAGTTTGTTTTTGTAACAACAACATTTGGAACAACATTATCTATCATTCTTTGGAATGATAGAAATATTGCTCACTATCTATGTTAAAGTGTCTTCTGCATATCCAATATTGTTTATAACTTGCCTATTAGGCGGCTCAATAAGCAATATTTATTGACATCTATTTAACTTATTCATTTCAATCTCATATCGCACACCAACGCAACGCGATATCGTTATTGCCTGTGAGGAGCAATCTGTGTGTTCTAGCGACACGACCTGCGTGTTGAAAAGCGATAATATTGACCTGTGGTTGAGCAACAAGGTGTTTCGTATATTTGTCTGTATACAAAATAAAGTGTTTAAACATGTCAGATGATCCAGCGTTTAATATTAAATTTGTGGAACTTATAGAAAAGTATCCCTGTATTTATGATTATCGACGACAAGATCATAGTAAAAGGGATGTTGTGGAAAAGGCATGGACTGTAATTGCAATCTAATTAAACTTTTCTGGTAAGTAATATAATTTTACATAATGTAGTTAATAGTGTCCTAATAATAGATTATAGATAAAAAATAATTTTACAATGATTCTGCTGACACAGTATAATTGTCTTGCCATGGTAAAGCGTTTTCAGGCCTCAAAAAATAGAATTTTAAATAAACACGTAATTCATAAGAAGATTTGTTATTGTGAGCTGGTAATACTCTATACTCCACGGAGTTATCTTTTATGATCTGTGGACTTGAAAACTTACCCTCTCTAAGTCTGATAAAGTTATGAAGAACGCAGGCACTTTTAATGATCGAAATCGCTGTATCGTCTTGACATTGTATTGATCTTTGAAAAATTTCAGATTTGGATTTTAGCATTCCGAATGATCATTCTACGCTTTCTCGCCCCCTTGACAATCTATAGTTAAATATTCGTTTCTCATTATCAAGAACCCTTTTCGGATATGGTCGCATCAGATGTTTTTGTAAAGGGAATGCCTCATTTCCAACAAAGTAAAACGGAAAATCCACATCATCATTTGGTAATCGTGTTGATTTGGGGATAAACAGCTTATCGTTGTTAAGTAATATTCCAAGAGTAGATGACCGGAATACGGCACCGTCACTCATTCTACCTGCTTCCTCAACATCAATAGTTATAAATTGTCCATCAGCATTTGCGCAGACCATCAGTACCACAGAGAAAAAACTCTTATAATTAGGTATAATAGTGCGATCCAGTGTTGTAAATTTTTTTTATACGACAATGCTTCTCATCGATATAGCCTATGTAGTTTGGAAGATCCCATAATTCATAGTAACGTTGTGCTGTTAACTTCCAAACAGTCTCTGTTGGAACAGGCATGAACAATGGTTGAAGAGCGTACCATACAGCTTTTGTACATTCTTTTACTACTACTCCTATACTAGTGTCTCCTCTCATAAATATATGCGAAGGTGCCTTAAAGCTGCATCCAGTGGCCAGATACCTACGGCAAAGTTCGATAATTATATTTTATTTTCAGTTTCCCAGTGTAAAGAAAAGTGGAAGAACCTTCGAACCTCACTTGCGAGGAGAATGAAAAAACTACCATCCGGAAGTGGACCCAAGAAGATTAAGGATTATTATTTAATTATGAAGTCAAAACCGCAACAAGGAAATTTACCTATAGAAACAGAAACAGAGTCCATTTTGAATGAAAATAGCGACAGTCAATCCGAAGCAGAGACGAATAATGTTGATCACTCTGAAAGAGACCCTGCAGATTCTGTTCCAATGTCTCAAGAGAAAGAAATAAGTATCACAGCTACTGTTGAAAATTCTCAAGGGAAAATGCAATCAACTCAAGCGCAATATTGGAATGATGTAGGCAGTAGACCTCAGAAACGGCGACAAGGGTCTACAGTTCCTCTTAATGAAGCTGACAAATGTTTTATAGAGTATGTAAAAAAAAAGGCAATGCCTTCAGCGCTGGAGAAATCTAACCCAGATCTAGAATTTTTAAAAAGTTTGCTTCCGGATTTAGCTAATCTAAATGACTATTAGAAAAGACAGTTTAAAAAACGAACTCTTGACACACTTGATGCGCTACTGTGTGATAGTCCATCCGGCACCAGCATGTTTGTTCCAGTACCAACGCCTAGCCCTGTTTACTCCAACTACTCAACCCAGTCCAATTACTCGACTCAATCACATTCATCAAGTGAATATGGAAAACAAGGAACTCCGGTACAAACATTCATACGTAATTTTTCACCTGATGCCGATGTGTCAGATGCTAATTATGCCAACATATCTACTCTTGCAGAACTTTAGTTCGAAACTTGTATTTTTTTAACATTAAAATAATATTCCTGTAATGTTTTTATATTCAAATGATCCTTACCTGAGTGTAATTAATAATTTCTCACATGGGTTGATCGCATCTCTATAATTAGTATCTTGTTTGGTAATAAGCGGTGCTACCATATTTACTAGATCTTCAAAGGCCCCTGGACTCCTCCGATAGCAATTCTGAAATTGGCTAGGATGCATTTTTAGTTGTTCAGCGTATATACTTGTTCCATGTTGTTTAAGTGCATTAAATGATGGATGGATGCAGTATCTTTTTCTTTTTCTGTTTTTTCGCTTTAAATACTGCCAAAAAATTATAACTTCGTCTTCTTCAGATAACATTTTGAACTAGTGATATTGCTTTGGTGTGCGAGACACCATAAAATATATTGCCTGTTACTTATTGCACGTTGCCAGTTGCTAGTTGCGTTTTGTTCTGGTGTACGAGCCGACTTACTGTAATACTATCTGCTGATTCGTTCAGGGATTCTCTAATCTCTATTCTAGTATGCACTCATTTTCCGACTGTGAAGATCTCAGACAGTTCATTTTCGAATCGCACCATTGCTTTTTGTTGGAGATGGAGATATTTAACCATCAAAGTAAATGAGATAAGAGATCTTACTGTGATTTTTGACAGTTCTTTAAGCTTTTTTTTCCCATATTATTAAGCTGTCAAATAATGCATTACAATTATTGGTGTTTATCTCCAGAAACTCTCTTGACTTCTCATTCGCTACTTTTAGATCTCTCTACGTAACTCTTCTACGAAGTATCTTATCCCATGGATCATTGTTTGGAGTCCATATTGTGATGTAAACATAAAATCTTTAGAGTTCAAAAGAGTTCAAAATAAATTCTTAAACATATGTAAATGGAGGTCTAATTGAAGAGATACAACTCTTGAACAAAGCAGAATTAAATTACGGTATATTAATCATGATCTCGAACTATTTTATCTATTTCATTACAGGTGCATGTTAGAAACAGCAGCTGACTTGGTAAAAAAATTAAATTATCACTTTATTGTTTAGATATTGATTAGATAATAGCGATTTACAAAAATCTTTGTATTTTTATCGACAGTATTAATTGATGTGTCAATATGGAAGATCAAATAATTGAAATTTTAAAAACTCCTATAAAAAGTGAAAGTGATAAAAAAGAATATAATATTATAAAACTTAAAAATGGTTTAGTTGCAGTACTCATATCCGAAGTAAAAACTCAAACAGATTCAAATGAAATTGATGGAGTAACCATTGCTAACGAAGAAAAACTGGCAGCTGCAACGTTGCAAATAGGGGCTGGATGTTTCTGTGATCCTGTGGACGTGCTAGGACTTTCGCACTTATTGGAACATATGGTTTTTATGGGCAGTGAAAAATTTCCTATAGAAAATGATTTTGATTCGTTTCTTACAAAAGGAGGTGGAAGTTCGAATGCCGGGACAGAATATGAGAGCACATCATTTTACTTTGTGTGTCTTGAAAAACATTTGCCTGAAGCTTTGGATAAGTGGTCACAGTTTTTTATAGCACCGTTATTGAAAAAAGAAGCATTAACTAGAGAAAGAGAGGCTGTGGACTCAGAATTTCAAATGGCGTTACCGAGAGATGAACAACGCCGGGCACAATTGTTAATGACGTCAGCTAAAAAAGGTACACCTGTTCATGTGAGCTTTCCGTGGGGCAACTTGAAAACTTTAAAAGACAATATATCTGATGATGAGTTACATAAACGTCTTCATGAACACAGAAAGAGGTACTATTCGTCCCATAACATGACTTTAGCTATACAAGCAAGACTGCCATTAGAGACACTAGAAGCTTATGTCAAGGAGTTCTTCTCAGGTATACCAAATAATAATTTACATAAACCTAATTTTAGTGAGTACGTTGATGTTTTTGATACACAAGAATTTAACAGAATCTACTACATTAAACCATTGAAAGAAATAATTCAACTAGATCTTGTTTGGGCCTTACCGTCACAAAAATTTGAATATAAAAACAAAGCAGTGAAGTATTTATCACATTTGTTGGGGGATAAAGGTAAAGGTAGTATTTTGTCGTATTTGAAGAAGCATATGTGGGCTTTGTCATTGGATGCTTTTTCTGAATTTGAAAATAATTCTATTTTTACCTTTTTAACTTTAAATTTAGTATTAACAGAAGAAGGGTTAAAGAATCTCTTTAATGTTATTGAAGTAGTTTTTTCTTACATTAATCTTTTAAAAACGGTGGGTCCACAAAAACAAGTGTTTGAAGAGTTGAAAGTCATTGCTGATACAGATTTTAAATTTGAGACTGAACGATCAGCTAGTTATAATACATGTACACTAGCGAATAATTTGCGTGTTTATCCTCCTGAAGATATCATTTCTGCTAGTCAGCTATACAAGGAATATATTCCAGAAAAAATAACTGAGTTACTGAACAAGTTGACACCCAAACATGTATACATTGCTATTACAACAAAAGTGTTACCAGATGGTTTACAATTCAATAAGAAAGAAAAATGGCTACAAGCCGAATACACAGACATACAGATTTCTGAGGAATTATTAAGTAAATGGGAGTCTGTAGTGCCATATACTGAACTCAGTCTCCCCCCTCCTAACCCTTATTTAACCAGCAATTTTGATATACTACCTTGCATCTCCAATCACCCTGATTATCCACAAAAATTAATGGATACTACCAAATGTGAGTTATGGTACAGACAAGATCAAAAGTTTAAGCTACCAACAGCTCAATACTGTATCTACCTTTTAAATCCTCTTACCATAAAATCACCAAAAAATTTTGCTTTAACTGATTTGTTTGTTGATTTATTATCATTTGCTACATGTGAGGAAGTTTATCCAGCAAGTATAGCCAGTTTGTCTGTACATTTTATAGCTGAGGACAGGGGAATCACAGTTCAAGTAGATGGATATAACGAAAAATTGCCGTTGTTATTAGAATTATTGACAAAGTATATTCTGAATTTGCCTGATCGTATAAATCAAAACATATTTAATGGAATTAAAGAAAAATCTTTATTATTCTACTATAACAAACTATTTCAAACTGCTTCTTTAGGTTATGAACTTCAAAACAAACTCTTGATTACAAATTATTTTTCGCCCATAGATACTTACAGGGAACTTTATAATATTACTTTTGATGATATGCTAGACTTTATTAAACTTTTTCCCAAAAATCTTTATGTTAAATCTCTGGTTCAGGGAAATATTTCAGCAGATGTAGCATGTGACACCATTAACAAGCTAATTAAAAGTTTGGATTTTGAAGAAATACCAAAAGAAAAATATCCTAGATTGTCTGTACCACAGATACCTCTGGGGGAAAAGTGTCTGTTTGTGGAATCGTTTAATAAAAAAGATTCCAACTGTATTACTTCCAATTTTTACCAAGTTGGATCGTTTTCTTTAAAAGACAAGGTATTTATGGACATCGTTATGAAAATAATTGCTGAACCATGCTTTAATACTCTCCGCACAATTGAACAACTGGGATATCATGTATCTTGTTGTGGATATAAAATATATGATGCCTTAGTATTCAATTTAAGAGTTAATTCGCAGGTTGATAAGTATTCCACACAATATCTAGATTCCAGAATTGAGGCATTTCTGAAACAATCCCAAAAACTAGTAGATGAAACTACTGTTGAAGGTTTAGAGAAGATTAAAGAGGATTTGATTAAAACAAAACAAGTCTGTGATCATAATTTATCAGAAGAAGTGTATAGGAATTGGTTAGAGATCATATCTGATGATTATATGTTTAATAGAGCAAAACATGAGGTTGAATGTATTAAGAGTATAACATTGGAAGATATTAAGATATGGTGGAGTAAACACAATCACTTTGGTAGCCAAGAAAACTTCCGGAAGATTAGTTTTCAAATAACTGGGCATATGCAAGATAGCCAAGCTACATCTACTGGAGAAAGTGTCACAAATGGAAGTGAACTTAAGGATGCAGCACTGAAAATACTGGGTGATAATAAAAATTTACCAGAAGGGAAATCTGCTGGATACTTTATCGAAGATATTGACGAGTTTAAAAATAGTTTACGTCCTTTTCCTAAAACAACAGACAAATAACTATCATTCTTACGACCATCTTAAAACTTCAAATTAAATAGCGCTGATATTTAAATTTTTGTTTAGATGATATTAATATTTTAACACATCATTGCTTAGTATGCTAACCTTTTTATTTTGTGACAGTGTATCAGTAATAATTTAAAAATGCAGTTCGGATAATTTAAGTTATTACATTGCCAGAATGGTTTTATATTACTTTATTAACTGTAAAACTAAGACGACTTTTATTATTTATTATCTGTAATTGTTTTAAAACATGTAACATTTTTTTTTGTTTTAAAATACAGTCGACTAGCGTTAATTCAAACCTGCGATAATTCTAATCTCTCTATAATTCAAAGTTATCACGAGTTCCCTACAAAATCTCTTTATATTTCGAACTAAATCAATACATTTTTATGCACTTGGTAATTCTAACGAACAAAATCATTGCTATATAACAAAACGACGTCTTAATTCGAACTCATCGGCGTCCAACACTTGACAATTCAAAGTATCAGAGAGAAAGATTGTAGTAAGTACAGTTCAAACTTGTATCAACGCGCGTTTGTTTTTGTTATGATTAATTTGACTACATATTTGACACACACTTCTCACCAATTGGTTTGTTTAGTTATTAGTTACTATTACTCTTACGTTTTTTGGGTCTTTGCCTGTTCTAGGATTCTTCTCCATTCTGATCTGTTTCGTGCTTTTATCTCCAGTTTTTTATTTTTAAGGTTATATCATTTTCTATTTGTTCTAAGTATCTCAGCTTCGGTATTCCTCTTGTTCTTTTTCCTACTGGCATCTGTTTGAATATTTTGTTTGGT
Source organism: Diabrotica undecimpunctata (assembly GCF_040954645.1). NCBI lineage: Eukaryota > Metazoa > Arthropoda > Insecta > Coleoptera > Chrysomelidae > Diabrotica > Diabrotica undecimpunctata. The sequence continues at coordinate 8,677,330 of NC_092804.1, forward strand.
ATTTCGCTTTCTTCCATTCTTTCTACATGTCCTATTCAACGCAGCCGTCCTATTTTAATGAATGTTATAATATCCGGATCCTGGTATATTTTGTATAGTTCAGAGTTGTATCTTCTTCGCCATATTCCGTTTTCTTTTGTGCGCTTATATATGTGTCGCAAGATTTTTCTTTCGAAGGTGGCTAACAACGTTTCCTCTCTTTTAGTGAGTGTCCAGGTTTCTGAGCCGTATGTGAGTACCGGTCTTATTAGGGTTTTATATATTTGGCATTTTGTTTTTCTTGCGACGTTATCTGATCTTAGTTGCCTAATTAAGCCATGGTAACATTTATTTGCAATAAATATTCGCCTCTTCACTTCCTTCGTAACGTTATTATCAGACGTGACTAGGGATCCCAAGCATATAAAGTTTTTTACCCCCTCAATGTTGTATTCTCCTATTGTTATATTTTGTGGCTGCCTTATTTCTGCGTTTTTACTTACCTGCATATATTTTGTTTTGCTCTGATTGATTTTAAGACCACTATTTTGTGCAGCTCATTCTATTTGGTTGTATGCCTCTATCATTTCTCTTCTCGATCTTGAGATTATGTCAGCATCATCTGCAAATGTTAGTATTTGCAAGCTTTTATTAATGATTGTTCCTCGTGTATTGTGTATTGGTATACAGGCTTACGTTGGTATACAGATTAAAATTTTGTTAGTCATGAGCCCTAGAAAGTATACATGTTTGACGATTGCCGAAAAGAAGAAGTTAATCCAAAAAGTAGAGGAAGGTGAGAAGAAAAGTGATGTTGAAAAAGAATTTAAGATTCCTCTGAGTACTCTCTCAACCATAATAAACCACAAGGAGAAAATTAATGCTGCTCAAACTGCTGGAGTACGGAAAAGAACTACTAAAGGTAAATTTCCTCGACTGGAAGAAAGTCTGGTCATTTGGCTAAGACACTGTAGAGGACAAAAAGTGTCTATTAGTGGAAACTTGTTGAAGGAAAAAGCACAAGAGTTCGCGTCTACTCTAAGTATCAAAAATTTTGCGACAAGTGAAAGGTGCCTTACAAATTTCAAAAAGAGAAATGGAGTTGTGTCTAAAAAAGTTTGTGAGGAAAGTGGTCAATGCAGTTTGCTTAGATTGGCACGGTAAATTGAAGACCTTGATTGAAAACTATCATACCCGAGACATTTTTAATACTGATGAAACTGGCCTACTTTTCAAATGTTTACTGGGCAAGATGCTTACTTTTAAAGATGAAAAATGTCGTTGGGAAAACATAGTAAAGAAAGGTTGACAGTTTTACTTGCAGAAAATATGGACGGATCGGAAAAACGTAAACCCTTAGTGATAGAAAAAGCAATGAAACCGCATATTTCAAATGTGTGAAATCGTTTCCTACGGTTTATCGTGCTAACAAAAATGCTTGGATGACGACAGAACGTTTTAACAATTGGCTTTTAACAGTAAATGGAGACATGAAACGGCAAAAGCGGAAAATTTTACTATTTTTAGATAATTGCACTGTCCACAACAGTCCTCCTATATTGTCCAACGTGGTACTCTACTTTCCGCCAAATACAACTTCCAAATTGCATAACTAATGGACCAAGGGATCATCCATAATGTAGCTAAACAACTATCACGTTTCCGACAGCTATTTTACTGATTGAAAAAGCATGGAGAGATGTAGTACCCCTAACAATAATTCTCAACTACTTCAAAAAATCCGGTTTCTTAAAAGAACATCAGGAAAATCTTCCAATACGTGTGGTTGATGAAGAACCAGCAGTAGAACCATTACTTGACATCAGCGGTGTGAGTTTTTTCTATCTTTGTTCAAGTGTATGAAGATGTTGCTGTTTCAGGTTCACTAACCGATGACGAAATTTTATCTGCGACAGATACGAATGAAAAAAGTAACGGTAAAGGTGAGTACGAATAGTACGATACATCAGAAGCAATGTGCTTTGAAGCAATCCAGTGTAATACAGTTCTTTCGAAAGATTGATTAATTCACATTATGAATACATACATGTATGTACACGAATGTACCTCTAAATTTTTGCCATCGTTATAGAATAGCAGTTAATAAATAATAATTGATCAACACTTAATAATTCGAAGTTTTATTTATTTTCTCTCACAAATTTCGAACCATTTGATATTTCAAACACTCAATAATTCGAAATATTTTAAGAGTCCCTCGAGTTTCGAATTAACGAGAGTCGACTGTATTGTTATGTTTTTCTTTTTATGTAGGTTCGGATATTAAATGAATCAAACTGAGTTTAACTAACTTTATTTTAACTCCAAAAAACTCACTAAATTACAAACTCTATTTACATTATTAATTATTGCTTACAAGTTACACTGATATCGCTTACAAAACAGTTCGACAATAGAAATGATAACAGGCCACTTCAGCGGACTTGTATAAGGACAAATACATGCTTTGTAACCTTACACAACAATAAATATTCCCTGTGCTTTATTTAAACAGTTTTTTGTAATAATAACACGTCTATAATTCTTTAGATTTTTCCTTTTTTGTTGTTGTTGCTTTTGTATCAAATTTCTATAAAAATATTTGAATTTATATAGAAAAATACTCATTTATCGTTATTGTAAAATATTCGATATTGTAGAATGTGATATTACAACGCCATGGAGCAAAATTTTGGTACAGTTTGTAAACGATCATGATCCATGTTTGTATGTACCCTAATCTATTCTAAATTATACAATGTTAAATATTTTAATTGTATTAAATATGTTATAAAGAACATCCCAGAGGTAAAATACTTTTCAGTGCGTCATTAATTATGACGTCATAGAATGAATTAGGTGTGTCGAGAATGATTTCATATAATTATTGAAGAATCTGACAGATGCCAGGATCGTACTTAGCCCCAGGTGAAAAGCTTGTGGAATTACTAGTATTTTTATTGCAAGGTCATCTGAGTAGATTTGATTATTACAAAATATGTTAAGATATATTTTTTTTGTAATGGGGATAATCCCGTATATTAATAAAAATAAAAAGTAAACAATATTGTTTATTAAATTTATAAATATGGAAATATTTAAAATCGACGACAAAATGATTCATTTATTGAATTTTTGTATCTTTTTCTTCTCAAGGCAATCTGGCGTCAAGGCGTCTGCGCGTCGAAAGTTGGCAATCTCATCACAGCGATTTTTAATTTTAAGACCGCGGCTCTAAATAAGTCGTTATTACATGAGTTACATCTCCTTCCTATGGATCTTTTTCTCCGGATTTTCCTTGCATAATGACCTAGAGTATTAGATATTTATCTCCTCTCATCACATGACCCATATATCCCACTTTTCTCCTCTCTTAATTTTTAGTACTTCTCTTTCCTTATGCATACGTCACATTACCTCAACGTTGATTATTCCATCTACCCATGAGATCTCTAGTACTCTTCGGTACATCCGCATCTCGAATGCCTTCAGTCTCCTCACGTCAATTTTCTTTAGTGTCCACGCTTCCATACCGTATTATAATAAGGATAGCACATAGCACCTCAGCAGTATTTTTAACTTAAGGTTTAAGTTTCTACAGCAGAGAAGCCTCTGTTTTCTTGTAAATGCGCTTCTGGCCTGTTCGATTCTGATTCGTATTTCTTGAGAGCTGTCATTGTTTTCATTAATAGTTGTATATAGGTATTTGAATTCCCTTACTATTTCAATAGGCTGATTCTGTACATATATCTCACGAATGTCCTGAGTTTTCTTTGTTATTATCATATATTTCTTGCTCTGTTGAGTGATGGTCCATATTCTTCTTCGCTTACTGCGGTCACCTAATTAAGAAGTATCTGTAGGCCTTCATGTAATTCGGATAAAAGAACTGTATCATCAGCGTATCTCAGGTTATTTATGATCATGTCATTAATTCTAATGCCTACATTTCGTTAATCCATTGCCTTACTTAATATGTCTTCCGAGTATATATTAAATAATACTGGTGAATGTATACACCCTTGTCGAACAATTTTTTGTACTTCTATTTCTTCTGATGTTATGTCTTCTATTCTAACTACTGCTTTTTGGCCATAGTATAAGTTACACAAAAAAGACTGTTTTCAAAAATTTATTAGGTAACATAAATTAATTACATAAATAAAATATAATTCTAATCATAAAAACTATTTATTCACTAATTCGTAATAATAATAGTTTATTAAAAACACTGAAAAGTAGAATTTGAATATTAGTGTAATAGAAAATTATAGAAAAATACTGCCAGTGGAGAGTTTCCTTAAAGATATATCCTTAGATGAATTCATGGTGAAATATTTCGGCCATAACCTAGCAAAAAATTAATTAGAGAAGAAATGTCTAACGCCTCAGCAACACGCTGAAATAAACAGTAAATAAAACAATTTTATTTTCAGGGTAATAAAATACTTAATTAATAATTAAATACTTCAAGAACAGCAGAAATTGGTAATAATGTTTGTCCAGCTTCCTTTTCCAATTGAAAATATCTAAGTAATTTTAATATTAGTACTTGTTCTTTTTCCGTATATCTTGTCATCTTGGCCTTACACAAATACAAATAAACACCCAATACTATGTACAAATACTGACCTGAACGACAGCCGTCACTTGCTGTTCAACACTTCGAAAGAATGGCCAGCATTGACAAAGTTTTACGGTAACTGTCAGTAATAGGCGTATTTGATTGGCTAGAGAAAGCGCGCATTCAAATATCAACGAATCAAACGTAGGTTAGGAAAGAACCGCTTATGTATGTAAGCTTATTGTAACGCTGCAATATAGTTCTGTTTAATCATGGAACTACCGCTTTTTCCGTCACACCCAACTTAATGCATTAGAAAGAAATCGAAAAACTGTGACGCACTGAAAAGTACCTCTGGGATGTTCTTTATATGTATTCTTACTGTATGTAACTATTTTTGCGTGATATATCTATACTATTAAATTATATTAATTAAAAAATTTAAAATGTTTTTGATTTGTTATTTAAAAAAAACTTCCATTAATCCTATGGCGTTAGGGGAGACCGGGGTTAGTTGTTACAATGTTTACATTGTATTTTTTTGTGCATTCAATATGTAAAATAGGTCCTCATAAAAATTGGTGTAAGAAGCACTTACTTCGATATAATTATTTTAAATGTTAGATTTACAAGAAACTTACCATTTTTAGGAAAATATATATCTATTGGTTTAGTCTTGCAAATTGTATCAAATTACCCCCCAATTGGGTAAGTTGTTACATGGCAGGGGCAAATTGTTACACTAGTAACTTTCATACTTTTCAAATAATATTTTAATTTTCTTAATGAAAACACTTTAAGGGAACTTTATTTATTTATTTTTTATTAAAATACAAACTGTTGTGAGACATTTTTAAAAATTATTTAAAGCAGTTATTAGACTACTAAGACTGGCAATGTATGAATACAAAATTTGGAGAACCGTCACTGCACAGTTCATTCCTCCAACCCTTACAGTCTACACATTGCACCAATTTCTCTTTTAATTTTAAGTTAGTGTAGAATCGCAACATATAATGCAGAAACATTCTTTATTTTCTTAATCGCTTTCTTTTGAAACAATTATCCTTTTGACCTTTTGTTTTCCTTTTTTATTTCTCTTTTCGCTTTTAAGTTTCTGCTTTTTTAAGTTTCACCACGCTTAGTTTTTTTCTTGTAGGTTTTCATTTTGATCTATTAAACATTTACAATTTTATTTACAACAAAATCTAGGTTACTAATAAACCTACACACAAATTTCTTGAGATAGGGCAGGTTGTTACAGTAACAATTTGTCCCTTGAAAATAGTAACAACCTACCCCAGGACACCATATTAAAAATAAATTGTAATTACTCATCAATCCCAAATATTTAATCTTGTACGTATAGACAATAATAAAGCTAACAGTCAATAAAACATGCTGTGAAAATAATAAGTTACCTTACTTTGTAAAAATAGAACTAGCAAAAGTTTAAATAATGTCGGAAAAATTACTGAGTGCTCTAAAAACACAAAAATGGTCAGTCTACGTCAGAGCTTTAAACCACACTATCCAAAACCACAGTTCGTTAAGATATAGTGAGGTATGCACCGCATTGGCTACGTCGAGTTAAAGGTGTTGCCATCTCGTTAAGTTGATTAAAATTAAATGTAACAACCTGCCCCTTGTAACAACTAACCACGGTCTCCCCTACAGCCTAATTCGAGCCATTCTCCTCTACGATCGACTGCCGACGAGATTTCTTGCGTCCCCATCCACAGAATCCTTCGATCGCTTTCTCTGTCTCCTAATAGGTATCTTTCCCTTCATTCGTGCATTCAGCAGATTTTTTGGAAACCTGTTTTCTTCCCCTCTAAACATATAGCTCCCCCATTGAAGACGCTTTAGCGAATATACTAAGGTAAAAGTCTTTCTTTATACAGTATACTCCCTCTATAAAGAACACGGTTATTACGAGGTTTCGCTTATAACGAGATACATTAGATGTCCCGTGAAATTTCTATTGAACTATAACCGTCTATAGCGAGGTAAATTTGGTTATAACGAGAGAAAATAAGATCCAAAAACGTGTTTTTTACGTTTTTAGTCCCGTCGTGGCTATAAATAAATACCTTTTCAAACAGTCCCTCAATAAACTTAACTGCAGCCCGCAATAAACTTCTTTACAATGAATAAATACAACTATTTCGCATCTTTAGAAAATATATGAGAGAATGATACTGGACCATTTAAAGCAGTTAAAAATAACAGAGTTCTTAAAATTGCAGAAGCAATAGTTTATGTTATCCTTGAAAATACGATTTATACATTATGTAGTTGGAAAAAAATATAAGTACAGCTTTTTTGTTTTAACGTATATCATTGATAATAAAAGTAAACAACTCTTTTATGTTTTAATATATTTCATTGACAATAAAAGTAAATAACTTTTTTTCAAAAACGCCATTCAAACAATATTTATTAGCATCTTATATTCCTCCGAATAGCTTCACTATAAGAAGTTAATGATTTAGAAAACTACAGATTCATATGTATGCACAGTATTATGATTGTCTGATATAACGAGATTGGCTTATAACGAGGTAATTAGTCTGTCATTTCAGTTCTCGTTATAGAGGAAGTCTACTGTATATACATACTATATATTTCATAATTATATCTGATTCGCCCCATAAAACAATAATCAGGCCCATAGTAAGTTATGGTTGTGAAACATGGGTGGTAACAGCAATCTGCCAATGCATTAGATGTGTTTGAAAGAAAAATATTACATAGGATCCTGGGCCCAATAAGTGAAAACAACAACTGGCGAATTAGGTATAATAGAGAAATATACGAGCAATATAGCGAACCAACTCTAGCACAACATACTAAACTGCAGAGATTACGATGGGCAGGGCACGTGGTCCGCATGCATGAGAATAGAATCCTCAGAAAATTATTAAATGCAAGAATGCAGGGAAAAAGACCTGTTGGAAGACCTAAAAAGAGATGGGAAGATGAAGTCGATGAGGATGCCAGGAACTGCCTGGGAACGCGTTCATGGAAAAGAACAGCGGTAAATCGAGATGATTGGAGAAGCCTGTTGAAGGAGGCCAAGGCCCGATTTGGGCTGTAGCGCCATTGGATGGATGGATCTGATTCGCCACGTCTAGTATTGGTCTCATAACCTTACTTTCGAATATATCCATGCAATTTACAAATTTTTGAGTCAAGATCCAAGTTTAACATTCATCGCTCACTATCGGTCGGATTATGGTCCTGTAGATTCGTATATTACTCCTTTGGTGTAGGTACGTCTCTACATCGCTTATGCTATCTTTCGTGATGTTGACTTCTAAATAGATAAAGTTATCTGTTTTTTCTACTTACTATCAGATAGGAACGTGTTGCTCTCTCCGAACGGCTGTGTACTAGAATTTAATTTTCATTATTAACTGACTTATTGATACTAATATAGTGGTCTATGCTGAATTTTTCGTGGCAATCGATGCTAATATTTTGGTTTTTCCTCGTTTATTTTAAGGACCATATTTTAAGCGGCTGTTAACAAGGTGGAAACTGTTAATGGATCTTGATGTCATTTCTGGGACATCTGTCGTAGATGGTCTCTACCATGGATATAATATACCTACTAGTCTCTACTTCGTCATACAATTGATCTTTGATAATCTCTTGTTTGTTATCGGTTGGGGCTGTAGCGTGTTCATTTATGAGACTGATGTTAAAAAAACTTACCTCTTACAATACTCTTTATACTCTTAGATAACTTATTTGTGGTCTTATTTGTTTGAAGTCCATATAATCAGATGTTTTCCAATGCGGTCCCGAAATCATGATTGCTCTTGTGACAGATAGATATCTTCAAAAGAGACGCATTGTCTCTTTTGAATAAATTCTTGGCCAGTCCGTCGTCTTGCACAACAGTGTCACTTCATCACCCTGTTTTAATCCTTGTATTATTTGAAATGGATCTGTCATCTCGCGTTGTATCTATAATTGTCTTACCTATCTTATTCCACTCTTTTGTCATTTTTCTTGTCTCCATATTCTTCGTATGTCCTTCCTTCAGGGCTTCTCATTCAGGCGATGTAGACCAAAAATTTGACACTTGAGTTTTTAACTAAATAGTTGAGGTTAGGTTTTTGTTTTTGTAAAACTGACACGTGAATGTCAGCTTAGTAATCAAATATGCACTGAAGTTAATTAATTTATGAAATTATTTAAATACATTTTACAAAATCCTTTAATAAGAAGTGTTAGCGCAACTCACATTACTCCAACTACATCAATTTTGAGACGTACAGCAATGGATACTCCACAGTTTGAAATACTACCATCACCCATTCAGGGCGAAAGTGACGAAAAAGAGTATAGGGTAATAAAATTAAAAAACAATTTGGTAGCTTGTTTAATATCCGACAAAGCACCTATTCCCAAAGAAGAGATGGACATGGAAGAATCTGGAAGCGAGTCTGATAACAAAATATCAGATTCAGAATCTGATTCTGAATGTAGTGATAGTTCTTCTGAGGCTGGTGAAACCACTTCCACTCCAGATCAAAAGATGGCTGCGGCTGCACTTTGTATCGGTGTAGGAAGTTTTAGTGATCCCAAAGAAGTTCCAGGTAAGGTAGAGAGTATGTTTGTATATCTGCTTCGTTTGTTAGTGTTCTAGTAGGAGAGTAGAATAAAACGATTTATGTAATTCGACCTATTGATACTTAATTAAAGTGATACATATCAGTTTTTGTGTATATGTAATTACTGTCAGTTTATATCATTAGTTACTTTATCATCATGCAAGTTGTATACTGTAAGATGTAGCTGTAGCTTTTTATTTCTGAATTATTTTGTTCTACACTGTAATCCTGATTGCAATATTTTTTGTATTTGTGTGTATATGCATCTTTGTGTAATCCTTTGTTATTAATGATAGGAACATTTTTACAATACAGCATGTTTTCAGGTATGGCTCATTTTTTGGAACACATGGTTTTTATGGGTAGTGAAAAGTTTCCAGCAGAAAATGATTTCGATTCATTCATAAAGAAATGTGGTGGTACTGACAATGCCTCAACAGACATGGAAACAACTTGTTATTATTTTGAGTGTCTTGAAAAACGTTTACATGAAGCACTAGATAAATTTGCTCAATTCTTTATTTCCCCTTTAATGAAGAAAGGGGCAATGACAAGGGAAAGAGAGGCTATAGAGTCTGAATTTCAAATGGCATTGCCTTCAGATCCACACAGGAAAGAGCAACTACTCCTTCAGTTGGCCAAGCCTGAATCTCCTGTCAATGCATTTGGTTGGGGTAATTTAAAGACTTTAAGGGATGATATCAGTGATGATAAGTTGTATGAGGGAGTGCATGCTTTTAGGAAAAGGCATTACTCTGCTCATAGAATGACTTTGGCAATTCAAGCAAGACTGCCCTTGGATACTCTCCAGGAATATGTAGTGGAGTGCTTCTCCAATGTCCCAAACAGTCATTTAGATAAAGATGATTTCAGTGCCTTTAAAGAAGGTGTATTCGACACTCCAGAATTTAATAGAATTTACTATATCAAACCATTACAGCAGGTGATTAAGGTAGATTTAAATTGGAGTCTACCATCACTCAAACATATGTACAAGAGTAAACCAATGGGTTATGTATCCTGTCTTATAGGAGACGAGGGGAAAGGGAGTTTGTTGTCTTATTTAAAGAGCAAGTCATGGGCAACTTCAATGCAAGCAGGTAAGGGATTTATTTCTTATTCAGTTCAATAAATTCATTTTTGGATCCAAACTGCAACAATATAAGCTACATGCACTTTTATAGAAAATATTTGGTCATTATTAAGAACGTTACTTTTAAATTATTTAATGTTGATTATTCTAGTTTAATTTGTTGTGAGTTCTCTCTACAATATATAACAAACTATGAACCGTTTCCAGCTAATCTGGAAAGTAAGAATATACCTAGACAATTTTATAGGTTACATAATTTTGGTAGGTATATTAAATCCTACTAAAGCCACTATAAAGAATTATACTTCTATCTTATTTTTATTTTACATATTACATTAACTTATATAAGTACCAAAGTGATCCTGGAAACCAGTTCCTGTATTGATTACCACAATTGTATAAGAAAAAATTTAGAACCAAATAATCTTGTATTTGATTAGTTTGTCATAGACACTGATATCACTGATCAATATCCAATTTATTTAAATAATAGAATTTCAGACAGTACTATAAAGAAGATCTAGAGATAAAAGTGATAAGTACATATGAAATTTGAAATTAAAATCCAAACAGCAAAGTGAGATAATGTGATTTCTGAAAACAATCCTGAACAGCTGTGTCAAACATTTAATAATACCTCTATCGACTTATCCAATGAGTGTCTCTATATAAAACAAACACTATTACAAATCATACAAAAATTTAATCAGGGATTATCACTAATGGTATCATTTAATCTATAAAACATAGAGATAAATTTAAAAAGTCTGTAACAAAAACAAAGATAATAAAAAGTTATTCTAGGAATATAAACATTATAGAAACAGTCTTAACAAGATTATGCAAATTAAAAAATATGGATATTATACTAAAAAAACTATTTACATTTTGTTTTAATTACATAAAATACATTTAGTATTTCTTATTTCCGTACTTTGTCTTTATGCTTTGAGCTCTAGGTATAGATGGAGCTAAATAACAATGCTCCATCTTACATAATTAATAAACCCATTAGCTTAAATTATAAAGAACATTTTGGAGCGAAGCTTCTATACTGGAGTTGTATTACCTTTTTCTCTATAGTAAAATGCTGAGCATTTTAAGTAAATGTCCCGCTAGATCCTGTGACTTAGCGCCTAACGATTTCTTTTTTTTTTGAGGTTTTCTCAAAGAAAACATTTATAGGCATCAGTTTGAAAGGGCCACAAACCTAGTCGAATTAAGGGCAAAAATACTTAATTTCTCTGCAAACATTACACCAGCCCTACTCCAAAATATGAGGAGAAATCTGTAGGACAGATTTGGTTACTGTTTAGCCACCAAGGAGGTGGAATATTTGAGCCCTTAATTGATTAATCTGCTTTCCTAATTTTTATTTTTTGTTAGGTACATTTTACAAAGTTTGTAGGTTCTTAATTAGGTAGTATTTTTTATGTTTAAGTTTTGGAAGAATTTTATTATTTTTTTATTTAAAAGTACAAACGATTCTTATTCTGATTTTTTTTCTTTTTTCTTGTATTATTGTTATAAGCTTTGTCCATAAAATTTGTACAATTTTCAGTGACAATAAAGCATATTACTTATTTACTTACTTATTTATTTGTATTGCTATTAAGGCTAAAAAATAACCAAAAAATTAGTTAGCATTATAGCATTATAATAAATATACTCCAGAGATGGAATTGCAATAAATCTTAATTGCTATGGTCAACAAAACAATGTCGTTATCTGTATACGGTACAGACGGTATTTGCAGCCTACCACTCTGGGTCAGACGCTGCATGCTAGTTTTGGTTCACCCCGGGCATTTCATTTTCCTGGTACCACCTATAACTGGGAGGCGTTCCCCTATCTGCCATCTGGGGAGGCGTCCGAGGACTAGCAAATCCCATATTGGTCATTCGGTTTCTTATAAGAGTACATTTAAATTATATTTTTGCAGTTTTTATTTCAGAAAGAATTCAAAAGTTAATATCCTCTCTTATACATTTAAGAACTTTTTTAAATGTTTCAGGAAATGAAGATTCAGGAAGTGAGCATAATTCTATGTATGCTATATTTAATGTATCCATTGTATTAACCGAAAACGGCCTAAAAGAGATATACAACGTCATTGAAGCAGTATTCTCATACATTAATATGCTCAGAAATGTTGGCCCTCAGAGAAGAATTTTCGATGAACAAAAATTAATAGCAGATACTACTTTTAGATTTGCCGCAGAGCAAACTCCGGTTGATAATGTAGAAAATTTGTGTGAAGCTATGCAATTTTATCCGCCAGAGGATTATTTGGCTGGATCTGAACTCTTCTATGAATACGATCCGAAGGCTATTACAATGGTCGTTGATTCTTTAGTGCCTAAAAAAGTTAATATTATGGTTACCACTAAAGATCTACCAGAAGGTTTAGTGTTTGATAAAACTGAAAAATGGTTTAAGGCTGAATATACCGCCGTAGAAATTCCCAAAGATCTTATAAAACAATGGGAAACTGTTAAACCTTACCCAGAACTAAACATTCCTCCCGTCAATCCATATTTGTCGACCAATTTCTCATTATTACCGAAATCACCCAAACATCCTGACTATCCTCAGAAAATCATGGATACTCCCAAGTTCGAGATGTGGTATAGAAAAGACGAGAAGTTCAAACTGCCAATGGCATATTATCATTTTTATTTAATCAATCCAAGTTCTGTAGAGTCTGCCAAAAGTTTAGTTTTAACAGAAATGTTTATGAATCTCTTAAGTTTTGCTATAGGAGAAGAAGTCTATCCAGCAAATATGGCCAATATACAACACCAATTCACCTGTGAGGAAAAAGGCATTGTGATAAAAATAGGTGGTTTCAACGAGAAAATTCCGAATTTGATCGAGGTCGTAGCAAAATACGTCAAAAATCTACAAAACTATATTAACGAATGCATGTTCCAAGTGATCAAAGAAACGATGTTGAAATACTATTTCAATAAAATACTCAAACCGGCCAATCTGGCAAAAGATACTCGCCTGAAGTTGCTTATTGGACAGTATTTTGCCCCAGTTGACAAATATTGTGCACTGCTCGATATCACTTACGCCGACGTGCAAGAATTTATTCATAAGTACATCAAGCATTTCTACGTTAAAGCTCTAGTTCAAGGAAACGTTTTGCCAGAAGTTGCTTCTGACACTATTAAAACATTTGTTAAAACCTTAAACTACGATCCACTTCCCCAAAACCAGTATCCAGCTCTTGTTGTAGCTCAAATACCTCTAGGAGAGAAATGTTTGAAGGTCGAATCATTTAATAAACGTGACACCAACTCTATCACTGCCAACTATTACCAAGTAGGTCCATATTCGCTAAAAGATAGTGTGATGATAGACATAATAATGTTTATAATTGAAGAACCTTTGTTCGATATACTAAGAACAAAGGAACAACTAGGTTACCATGTTTACTGTGCCTTAAGGGACACTTACGGCGTTTTGGGATATTCCATCACCGTTAATTCCCAAGCCAACAAATTTACAACTCAACATCTCGACAACAGAATAGAGGAGTTTTTGAAACACACCGAAACAATTATAGAAAAGAGTTCACAGAAAGAATACGAAGAAATGAAGCAAGGATTAATCGAAACTAAGGAAATAGTCGATTCTCATTTAAAAGAAGAAGTAGACCGAAATTGGTCGGAGATCGTAAACGACGATTACATGTTTGATCGGTCTAAGCAAGAAATCGAGGAGATTAAGCAGATACTTCAGGAGGACGTGAAGAACTGGTGGAATAGGCACAACTATTTTGGAACAAAGGGCAGTTTTAGAAAAATCAGCGTTCAAGTGGTCGGTCACGTTCCGGACGACGCTTCTAAAGGGGAACCCGTTGAATCCAGCTTCACCAAGAAAGTTCAGTTAACAATTTTAGATAACGAAATAGCCGAGGCGAAAAGTCCTGATTATTTTATTAGCAACATCGACCAATTTAGATCAAAATTGCAGTTATATCCTGCAAGAATAAAAAAATGAAAATATGTCTAGGTCTTTTCAAAAAGGAAATTTTTATACAGTTGTTTACTATTTATTGTTTATATAAATAAAGTCTAGCAACAATATTTTTTGTTTTTCTAGTCCCAAAATTTGATAAAAATATGCACAATAGTGAAGAAATCAGAGTTAAAGCATCGATAAGAAACAATTCCAAGGATAACCACAACACATACCTCTCTAGCATGGTATTTCCTATAGTAAGAAGGGATATCTCCTATTCGCGTTCTCAAACGACTATAGGTGGCAACACTTGTTTTGAAAGAGGCGAACGCAATAGGGATATCGTTTGTTGTGAAAAAAATCGCTGTAATACAAGCATTGTGCCTTCAAACGAGCAATTTGAGAGGAGTACCCCACCAAATATAAGTGGAAATTGAAGTGATTGATAAGAGCTTCATTCATAAGCAACACGTCCTGGTTAAGCACAAGCAGCATATCGTTCCCCACGTTTTTTGTACGTTTTGATGTGACCGTCTGAGCCATAAATAACCATCCTGGACTCATCACTAAACAAAACATTTTTCCAATCTTTCGTCCAATACTCGTGGTCTCTAGCAAACTCACGTCGGCGTTGTCGATGCTGTTGTTAACAAAGGTCAAGTTGCTGGGCAGCGAGCCCTTAAACCAAATTCCCTCAACATCCTTCTCACTGTAGAAGTGCTTAATATCCACCCGTGAGTATTTTGAAAACGGTTTTGGATTGCTCTAGCAGCCGTAAAGAACCGATTTTGTAAAGAACGGTCTTCTCTGGTCGTCGTGATTCTTCTCGCGCCTGATACTGGTCGTCGTTTCTTAAGATCCAGTCTCTACGAATCGTTGGTATGTTTTTTGGACCATACAACGACCGATTCCACGCTGTCTGGCCACTTCGCTTTGACTCATTCCATTATCAATCAAAGTAACAATTTGAATATATCTAGCAAATCTCTCAGCCATAGTTTTAAATTTAAAAATTGCGCAAGTTCACTAGTTCTGAACAAAAAACGTACAAACAACACATGTATTTTCTGAAGTCGTAAAACTAATATCAATTCTGCGAACTTACTACTCCTAATTGACTTAACTTAAAATTAGTGAAAAATTCTAGGTGGCCTCTTTTTAATGATGCGCACTGTAGTTGGCAAGGACAGACATTCATGCTTACTAGTGCATAATACGCCGCCTTTTATAAATCAAATTGCAAAATCTTCCAAAAAACACTCAACGATACAGCAGGTTCACACTCCATAAATTCTGCAATGAAAAGCAAACAGTACTGCCCAGCTGCCTTTCTAGACGTTAATCAAGCCTTTGATAAGGTTTGCCACACAGGCCTGATTTTCAAAATCAAGAAATATCTTCCGAAACTGTTAAAATCCTAAGTGGGAGAGAATTCCGAACAAGAATGAATGAAAGTAATTCCAATAATTTTCCTATAAAATCTGGTGTCCCACAGGCCAGCGTTCTTGGACCAGTATTATACAATGTGATATAAACAGCAGATCACAGGTACGTTTGCAGATGATTCTGTCATACTTACAGTGGTCGAAAATCCAAATATAGCATCTAACATTCTACAAGTACAACGGAATGAAATCGAGACGTGGCCAAACAAATGGAGAATTAAAATGAATGAAACAAAATCAGTCCACGTGACTTTTACTTTGAGAAGAGACCAGTGTCCCCTAGTTTCACTTAACAATATCCAAGTTCCTCAATCCTCTAGCAGCAAACATCTAGGAATCCAACTTGACTCAAAACTCAATTGGAAAGAATATATTCTTCAGAAGCGGAAACAAATTGACCTAAGAATAAAAGATTTAACTTGCTAGTCGGTAGGAAATCGAAAGTGATCATAGAAAATAAAATCCTTGTCTATAAAGCTTTCATAAAACCTATCTGGACGTATGGAATCCAACTCTGGGGATGGAAGCCAATCGAAAATACCACGAACGATAATTGATGCACCCTGGAATGTGTCAAACCTACCGCTTTATGAATACCTGTTCATACAGGATGTGATCACTAATTATAGCGCGAAGCACCATGAAGGATTAGAATCAGTAACCCCTTACTTGAACTTCTAATAGAACATAATGCCAATTGGAGACTCAAAAGGAACTGGCCAGCTGACCTGAGAAATGGTTAAAGTCGTCTTGTCACCGGAGAAGACTCCAATAGGATCCCTTTGCTCTGCAGCCAGCAAATTAGCTTATAGAACATTATTTGTGTTTTGATTGCTAAAGAGTGTAACTAAATAAAAAAAATATTTGAAACTTGTCGTAGTGTGGACGAAAAACAGACTTCTGAAGAGGAAAGACGGGCTTCTAGTGCTAAATCGCAGTCCTATATAGATTATTTGGTCAAATTTTAAAACACGTTATTGAATTCTTCTATTAATAAAAAAAGATCAAAACCGATAGCACAAGAAAAATCGAGGGTAAATGGGGTTAAAAATAAAACAAAAAAGTTTCGCTATAACAATATATAATTATCTTTAGTACAATATAAAACACTTTATCCTACAACTGCAACGTTTTCCGTCGACAACATGTTTGAAATCTCCACACTTCCCTTCAACTGAGGCTGTAAAGAAAATTTCTTATATTTTTAAAAAATTATACCTTGAGATTGTAATTATATTGATACTCGACACTACTAAAAATTATGGCAAAGAAAAATATGTATTGGTGAATATATCACCAACGAAGTATGCTCATGTGATCTTTCTTCAGGATCAGGAGCGGTAATGACTTAAGTACACTTCATAGTGGAACCCCTGCTTCGATTTTTTGTGGGCGACTGAAAAGTTTCTACATGCTCGTAATGATTTCAGTTTAGTTACTAGGTTAGATATTTTTTTTTAATTTTAGAGGAAGTCACGGCACAGCAAGTTATTTACATTATTTTTGTCTTTTAGGCTTTTATCGATTTCATCAGAAATCCATGAAAAACAGACTAATAATTTGACAAAAGGATAGTCATATTGTATGGTTCCTCTTATGTTCCCTTTAACAGTAATCGTCCACGTAGAAGTTTTTTTGTTTAATGATCTGCTAAATGATTAGCTGAAAGTTAGCTTTGTCTTTATTTGATCGAGCCCATTCACTGTTTGATCGACAAATTGGAGGTACATGAATGGCTGCTTTGTTTTTTGTATGAGTCTGGATTGGGGTTAAAAGTAGAGGTTGTATCGGGTAGTGGTGTATCTGTTGGTAAATGCAAAGGAGGGGGAGGTAGTTGACCTGCATTACATTGCTTAGAGTAGGATATCCAATTTTGCTAATCACTATATCTTACAAGTTCTTTGGAGCGGCTCTTTGATCAGCGTCTGTTGCTTATGCTGGATACTTCCTGTGGTATTTTAGGGAGATTATTTCTAGGGTGTAGAAGTTACTTGGTGGATTAGTGCTGAAGCACAGTCACGACATTTGACCATAATTTCCTCAGGATGTTCCGCTCTGTTGTCATAAATTTGTTCATTTGACGTTTATTTGGAGTGGAGTAGGGTCTCGCTCTATACTCGATAGTAGGCCTGATAAAGGTTTTGTATGTATGAAGGAGAGTATGATGGTGGCATCACAAAATTTTCAGCATCATTCTGACAGGGGGTTAGCACCTTTTCTTATCCTAGTTAAGGTATTTTTGATATCAGTGTTCCAATTGAGTGTCTTTGTAAATTCGACATCCAAGTAGGACACTGATGGTTTGAATTCAAGTCTTTCTTCGTTGATCATTATGTGTTTGTCTTCCTCGAGATGTTTGCGAGAAGTGTTGGATGTCTAAACAGAATAACTTTGATTTTGGTTAAATTTAAGGTTGTTACTTTCCATTTTGTTTTATCACCTGACGATTGGAATCGAGGTGTGCTTGGGCTTTGTTGAATACAGAACGCTCACAAACAATTCAAGCAGAGGTATGAGCGTATTATTCTTAGGAACCGAATTGGTGGAATTTTTTTATCAGGCTTGAGTGTCAGTCAGATCTGGACACCTAAAAAGATGCCAATTGGGTGTCTATGGTATTCATATGACCAGTTCTGAATCCAAATTGGAAGTTTGGATAGTGTGGAATTCCTACAGGTGTTCTAAGAGTTTTTCCTTAAGGATTCTCTCGTAGATCTTATCTATGGAGAAATAGGTCGGTAAAATTCAGTGCTGGTGAGAAATTTTACTCGGTTAGGGAACATAACTGTGCAGGTTATTTTCCGGGAGGTAGAAACATATTCCAGCCAAAGGCTTGCATTGATAATTTTGACTAACAGCAGAAAGATGCTTTTTGGACGTTGTTTGAGGCATTACCTATGGATGTGATCTAGGCAGGGGAGTGCTTTTGCCTTAGCTACATAGCCTCTTGACGGTGTCTATTATTACTGGGACCACTATCGGGTGATGAATGTCTCTTAGGGGTTAAGAAGTAAATCGTTGATTTGCTGCTCGGTATCCTCTCGGAATTGTCAAATTTGCGTTTGGAAAGTATTTTTAAAAGATTCAGCCTTATTTTTGATATTGTTTAAGATAATGTTATTGAATTTTTGATGAGAACGATGTTGGACGTTTTTTCTCATTAAGACTTTTTGCCAGAATTCCGCCGTCTCGGTAATCTTGTAGCTATTTTGTACCTTTCCACTCTTCTGTCCTGTAAGTTTCTTAGAGCAGCTTAGAATTGTTTTGGTAGTCTGCTGAACTGGTGATTTACATTAAGCAATCTTTGTCAGATTACAATCGCCAGATTACGCAATTTTTGCCACTTCTTCTTTTATCACAAAAAATTGTGAACTATGCTGTGGTATAATTTGAATAAAACTTCAGTTCAGGTTCAGTTCGTTAAGGTGTTGTGGAAAATTTGTTAAAATAGTGGACTACTGTGCTTAAGCTAGTAAACGGTTTCAGTAAACTATATATGTTTTGCTCAAAGTAATATTTGAATGTATTTGGAGAGTGGAAGTTATTAATTATAAACCTACTGAAAGAAATACCTCCAATAAGGTTAGATAATAACGAGTAAACTTACCATCACATAAACGTGAGTCGGCAACGACCGACTTATCAAAAAATTTAACTCTTCCTGTTGGATGATTGCCGCTTCATTTTCATTGGACTCTGAAATTTTCAGGCTCAATTTTGGTAGGGCCACACTTCCAGCTATCATAGGACAAAGGTTGTACTGGAGCACTCTCGTTGATACGGGTAACAAAGTTACTGAAAACTAAAAAAAAAAAAACAGTTTCTTACTATTACAAAAACAAAGACATATGATATTTGATAATTATCTTTTGACTTTTCCCAATTCAATTATTATTTGATTGCTTGTAGCTAACAAATTAATAAAGGGTCCGCTAACCACTGTCTAAACTCTGATTTAAAATACACATCATCATCATCATCATCATCCAGCCTTCATTTATCACCTTCACTGCTGGACATAGGCCTTAAACCCCTCCATTCTTTGCGATTTTGTGCTCTTTGTTCTGAATTTTTGGTGATAAGGCTGATGTCGTCAGCCCAACGTCTTCCTCTACTACGTTTGTCTGCTCTTGACCTCCAATTTGTAATTTTGCTCGTCCATCGTGAATCTGCTCGTGAGTGATTCTTATTTCATGATCCAAATACGCATATGCCTCTACCAGTTCTACCACTTTGTCTCGAATAGTTAAATGGTTATTCTTCTTCCTATGCCGTCCCCATTTTCTAAAAGTTTCTCTGTCTTTTGCAACGTGGAATAATTCGTCTACAGTCATGTTTGTCCAGTCTCGAATATTTCGCAGCCACGACTTCCTCTTTCTATCTATTCCCTTTTTGCCATCGACTCTACCCTGCATGATGACCTGCAGAAGACTATATTTATCATTCCTCAGTATGTGTCCAAGGTATGCAGTCTTGCGTACTTTTATTGTTCTCAACAATTTTTTGTCTCGACCCATCCTTTTCAGCACTTCCTCATTGGTGACCCTGGCAGTCCATGAAATTCTCAACATTCTCCGGTATATCCAAAGTTCAAATGGTTATTGGGGACCATATTTGTAATAAACTTAGTTTTGGTCAAGTTCATTCTGAGGCCCTAAATTGTCTGTGATAAGGACAATGTCATCTGCGAGAAACGGAGATGGTTAAGCTTTTCGCCGTCTATTGTTACTCTTTTGTGGTCCCAATTGACCATCTTAAAGGCATACTCTAATGCCGATATGAATAATTTCGGTGACAATGTATCTCCTTGCCTTATCCCACGTTTTATTTTTATTGGTAGGGTTTTATCGTGTATCCTAACAGTCATGGTGGCATTTTTATATTGTAAATAAGTTCAATATAGCTATGGTCAATCCCGCTGTCATTCATTGCTTCTATAAGGCTGTCTATTTCGATCGTGTCGAACGCTGTATGAAAATCTATGAATGTGAGGACAAGATGTTTGTTGTATTCTATAGATTTTTCAATGAGCGTCTTTACTGTATGGAGGTGATCATGGGGACCATAATTTGAACGGAATCCTGCCTGCTCTCTCGGTTGGTCGAAATCTAACTTTTTCTCCGATCTTGATGTCACTAACCTAGTGAAGAGTTGCCACCTTGTATATGTGGTTCAACAGGCTAATAGGTCTATAATTTTCTAGGTCCGTTCTATCTCCTTTTTCATGCAAAAGGATGGTTGTAGCATAGTTTCATTTTTTGGACACCTCTCTTTGCTGCAAACATAGATTAAACAGTTTTCTTAATTTATTTAATAGCATATCTCATCCATTTACGATAGCTTTTATTACAATTCCATCCTCTCCCGGGGCTTTGTTATTTTTCATTTTTTTAACGCTTGTAGAATCTCATCTACCTTTATTTCTGGCATTAGTTCGAAACCCTGATTCATGATCTTCTTTGAAATGGCTGTTGAAATGTTAAAATACACAACTAATATAAAAATACTGAACTACTTCGTACCTGTTTATAACCGGAGAACATAAAGGCTTCGCTTGCGTCCATCGACAACTCTAGCTGAATTAGTTGTTGGGATCTGTTTTCTAGATGATATTCCAGCATCATAGAAGTTCTCACGAAACCGTGTGCTGGTGTGACCATTTTTAAACCTACCGGAATCCATTTACAAGGAAGACCTGTTACAACCAATGTGGTTGTCGTACTTTCACCTCCAACCCTGAAATATAGAATAAAGTCATCTATTGAAAAATTGGTTATGGACTATCTAATAAGACAAAAATAAAAGCAGGTTATTTGACAGATTTTATGGAAAGAATTTAAGGGATATTTAGTATAAGATTTTAGAAAAAGTAAAAAAAGATCAATATCGATCGGTGATTCGATTTTTGTTTTTACAAGCGAAATCAAAGAGCGATTGGGAGCTGTGTACGGTGACTCTTCTTCTTCGATGGCGACCGTTAAAAAATGGTTTAACGGGATTCAACGTGGTGGCAATGGTTTTCTGGGATTCACAAGGCGTGATCTACATCGACTATCTGGAGAAGGACAAAACGGTGACATGGTTCTACTAAGCTGAATTATTAGACCGATTCGAGACCGAATTGCAGAAGAAACACTAATTTGACGAAGAAAAAAAAGTTATGAAATCATGAATGTGTTGCTTGTGTGAGTCCATTTCAAATAGGTAAAAGAAATAAAATTATTTTATTTACTTTTATAACCCATTACTATGGGCTTTTTATAATTTCAGCATTTAATTTACTTTGTACCGTTTGACCTGAAGATGCTTTGCAAAGTTTAGAAAGCGAAACAGGTCGTTTTGGTAGTAAAATTAAATTAATTGTGAGTAAGTCTAATTTTGATTGATAAAATTGACCGAATTAAGCTACAAACTGCTGCCCCATCCACCGTATTCTAAAGATTTGGCTCCGTGCGACTTTTTTTGTAACCAAACTTAAAAAGTTCACTCGCCAGAGTATAAATATACATTGATTTACCTTTTCCATTTTACATGATATTGTCCAACATTTATCGACTGCTCGGAGACTTTATTGCAGGTAGCTAAGTGAAGTTCGCCACCAATTTCTGCATTGTTAAAAACACTACCCTTTATTTGACTGGTATAGATGGCTTCCTCTGGACTAACAAGATGATTCTGAAACAAAAATAACACATTTCTATTTTTTTATTTAGATTTTTACATATTAGATTAGGAATTCAGAAGCTCCTCCAAAAGTACCGTCTCTAATAAGTGTTATGGTATGAGTGAGTGAAGGCTTTAGTGATGCAAATCTTTTGGGTAATGTCACCATTCTGTAAAAATATCTTTGACAGTGAGAGGAACATTATAACCTTTTCTTTTCTTGTCGGCGAGGAGTAGTTACTTTTTCTTTTTAAGAACTTTGTTTCTTAAGTTTCTTAACTGATCCACAGTTTTCTTTAGGAATAACCTCTTTTAACAAACCTTGATTATCCATTCCTGGACGTACCTCTCCTTCGCGTTTCCATTTTAATTTGTCTCTTGCTACCTGGTGCCATTGTATTCTTTCCTATTCTATTCTTCTTCTGGTCTTCTTTTCTATTTGAATAACTTAGGGTCGCTGCAAATTTTAATTTTATCGGTGACTGTATTCCATAATGCAGCTTCCGTTGTGGTAATCTTGTTTGCAATGATACCGACGTGAGAGGGTACCTATGTAAACGAAATTCGATATTAAGTTAAAAATCTCCACGCTACTGACGTACATTCTACTACGATACTGCGCGAGGTTGCGTGCACTCGGTTAATTTTACATGCGATAATACCGCACTTATAAAGCAATGTGAAGAAACCCGTTATTCTATTCTAGCTAAGCAGAAAATACATTTTATCCAATGTACAATCCTAGAGGTTACTCAAAATTATGTCGCAGGCCATATTGACTAGTCCGAAGGGCCATACTTAGCCCGCACTTTACTTATGTTTGAGCTAGACGAAACCTTGCAGTTATCCGGCTCGAAGGACCATATAAAAATAGTTGAACTGGACTAAATCTTGCAACTGTCCAACCCGAAGTATCTCGAATATGTGGAACTTTGATACAAGTTACATTGTGTTCCCAATTAAATTCCGCTGAATGTAGTGGGACTGAGAGAGATCCAACTTCCCAGAAATCTAAACCAATGAGACAGAGGATTATGAAAACGGTACTTTAAAGAAAGATTTGTAGATATTGTACACCATAAACGGTATTTTGAGTTGAGAACTAGATATAAACGATGTTGGCAAATTTGGAATACTACAATTACTTGTTTAGAAAATCGGTCTATATACAGGGTCTCATACTAAAATATGATTGCTGTATTTTATAAAATAAATGTGCAGAAAGGTAATTTTGAACAATAATCACACTTTTACAATCGCTTGATACGCCATGTGTCTTCAAAATGTATGTTAAAACGTAAAGTACCGTGATGATCTTTTAGAAAACAAAACTAAATTAAAATATTGGACTATATAATACAACTTACATATTCAAACGTGGTGTCTTCGATAACAATCGGGCACGGCGACATAAACGTTATATAATTCATAATTCCAAACTTCTCTGTAACGTAGAACTGATCTATTTCAGCCATTAGCAAAGACATATACTTCGTAGACACTTCAAAGGGTTCAATAACAGACAATTGAACCGTTTCCAACTTGATACTATGAATGTTCTTTTCGCCGCTCAGTACATAGGTCAGTCTGACTTGAATGTTGCATTTGCACATTATGTTGGATCGCACGTAGAAATGAGTGTTGATTTCGTCGTGTACGTTTAAAGTTGTGGGATTATTAAGGACTAAGTTAAGTTTTTTCTGTTTGTCGGAAGGTTCTGTCGACAATTCAACTGAAAAACATAACTGATTAAACATATTATTATGATTCGCACATATAAAAGTGGAAAACTTGAATTCATATAGATTACGCAATGGCGAGAAAATTTACAGGGTTGGAACTACAAGGAATAAACATACAGTGAATACAACTTGCAATAATATACATTCAATTTATAGTCCAGAGGCTACCCTTAAATTAGACAATTTTTGATCTCATGACTTTGTGTTTAACAATGTTTAAACAAAAAATTCAAGTTTTTTATCATATCTTGAAAGTATATTTGCATTCAAAAATAGCATACTTATAATATTTATTATTGAAAACTTACCATTGGCAATTTCCTCTTCGATCCACACATCTATTTTCAAGTCTTGAACTTCATCCTCTTCCTCGTTCTTCACATTTATCTGAATTATATACCACTCTCCTAATAAAGCAGGACTTTGGTGTTCGAATTCAACTTGAAGTTTAGATTCTCTGGGCACTATCGTCGCTTGAGGTAATAGCTGAATGGTGTCGAAATTGATTTTATTTTTATTATATTTGAAATGGTAGAGCTCTAGATGATTGTCGTTGCTGGTCGTGGTTGCAGAATATTTCAAATCTATGCAACATTCTGGTGTGCTACATAGGTAGAGGTTGATTGAAGAAATCTAAAAGAATAAACCATATCAAGTAAGAATACTCATACTTGTTTACAGCAGATTATAGTCAAAATGAAACAGTGTAAAAAAAATGAGAAATACATTAACTTTGGTTCGCACTGGAGCATATTTCTATGTAAAAATCAACGTTTTTGTTACATCAACCCTAATGTCAGGGTCGTGCCTACTCATTTAGGGGTCCATTAATGGAGCTGTTTACAGCAAAGATCAAGTAAATATTTTCTCCATCAGTCGATACTATAAAATTACAAGAATCTGTCATATCACTAGGAACACTAATACAACCAAAAACATACTGTTCTCGTCAAGGATCTCTAATGGCTACGTTTGCATTTACCTTTCAAGGAAACAAATCGTGGACACGTTTCTGAACAAGCAAAAAGACTAATTTATCCCGCCAAAAAATTACTTGTATCTAATACTTGTCAGACTATCCCCCACTACATCATTGAAAAATTTATTACTAGTCTTGAATCTCAAATTATTATCACCGATATCTCTCTTAAGCTCACATCTATGTCAACAATCATAGCTGCACACTGTACTTATGTAACCTCACAATCAAGTACATCCTAAACCTCCATCCACATAAACCAAAACACCCTTCCTTCATACAGCAAATTCTCTGAACATAAAACAGAAACTCATCTAAATGAAACTGCAAAACCTAACAAAAAAATGGATTCTGCAGACATTTTCACAGAAACGTAGTCAACTTGAAATATCAACTCCATTGTGTACTCAAAATTTACAAAAAATCATTACTTAAACCATCCAAGGAACTGGGTTTAATAAACATATTTACACCACAGCAAAAAATATGAGGGACCGAGGGACGTGTGTAACAACAAGATACTTGGAAGAAAAGGATTAAACTAAATCAAATAGTGCAGGAAAAATTGTTAAATATACTAAATACCTATTATTTACCTGAATATCCTTATTTATGTCCGAAGGATCAGCTAGGAACTCGACAATAAACCTCTTAATTTCATCCTGTTGAAAACTTAAAGACTCGTCATTCATAGTTTGGACACTATATTCATTTGTTTCGTTTTCAGCACTGATTGATATGGCAACTTTAGAAAGAGTTAGTGGAAATGGACACGTAGACCTAAAATTTATTATATTATACAAAATTAGTGTTACCACAGCAAGATCAACAATCTTACCTTATAAAAAGCTCCACAACGATTTTTTGGTCGACTTCATATGTTTTTTTCATAAATCTCGCTTTGACAGTCAGACAAGTTGTAATGTTAGTTACATCCAGTGAAATTTTTAAAGATTTTTCAGTGACAAATGATTGCCATAGGATTATGGCCCCTTGTAAGATGTTCTGAGTTAGTTTTGGATCACCGAACGGTATTTGTTTCTAAAATAGGAACATTAAATATATATAAATATGGGTGAAACATACCCTACAACTAATCTGATACCCTTAAAAAATAATTGCTTTTTTCTGAAGCAGAATCCATTAAAATACCTTTCAAGCTGATCCAGCTTATACCCCTATACTATATTAATATATAGTAGCTATTTGCAGGTACTACATTACATACTAACCTTTAAAATCCTAATTAAGTTATCATATATTTTCCTTTTTTCATTCAGAGGTGTGTTAATATTCACTCCTAATATCTCAAATGCTAGTAAAATGTAGTCTTGTACGTTGGCAGTCAAATAAGAACATAAAATTGCCTTCTCTAACACCACAGAAACTATAGTCCACCATTTTTCGTTTCGGAAGTCCCACAGCATGTGTGTATACAAACTGAAATGGAACAAAACTATAACAAACTTAAATTAATTTAAGAAATAAGTAGGTGGAAGGACAGAATGAAAAAAGTGGAGTAATAAAGTATGTTGAAACTTGAAACAGGTGTTTGACTGAAATAATATACTTATGATATGAAAATACAAGTATATATATATATATATATATATATATATATATATATATATATATATATATATATATATATATATATATATGGTTGTGTGTGTGTGTGTTTGTGTGCATTATTGACTTCGGAGTCTCTGTCCATTCGCCATCTTACCTTTAATATATGGTTAGAAATCCAAGTGAATTAATAAGAGATAAATTTTGCAAAGATACATACTATAGCAACTTCCAGCTGTGAAGTTATGAATATTAAAAAGAAGGGTACTTTAGTATTAATAGATCTCTGTAGTAGCATTCTAACATGGAATGTAAAATATTACATCGCTTCAATTAACCAAATATTACTTTGTATATTAACTTTTAATGGCCTCCCTAGTTAAAAAATATTCTTATAAATTCCTAAATATTCATAAAATGTCCATCTTATATTCTTCAACATAACTGCTATATCGATCTCAAAAAATTGGTAATTTTTAGGCAGAGTTTTTCTAAATTTTGACTCCTTTCATGAATCTGACCATAAATTTTGTTATGAACTTATTCCTACACATGATTTCAGTCTAATTTGACAGAACGAGATGGCCACTGAATCGTTCGTACATAACAAATACTTTTTGAATTATGCCACATATACACAAAAAACATGTTCACTATACAAATTGAATTGTAAAATGATGGTTATTAAAAAGAAATAGAAAAACTTACGTTAAAGCCTTTCCATAGTCTTTACTGTCATAATACTCGTCAGCCATTTGCAATACTAAATGTCTTCTAGTTCTTGGACACCTGTAGGTTTTGTACTGAGAAATCGCTAAACCATACAGAGCTATGATTAGGTTCTGAAAACAATAATCTTAATAAAATTCATACATTGAACAATTATTAAAGTAGTTAGTAGTTTACAAGGACAAACTACAAAGGAGATTTGGCATTAATCAAGTCTTCCATAGATAGTGGTACCTAAGAACAAATTAATGCTGGTTTTGAACAAACACTAGTTTGGTTTTTATAGTCGTTACGAACAAAAAAATATGTTAAAAGTTGAACATTCTTCATGATTATATAAACAAGTGCAAAATATCTTACAACAATTTAGGAAAAGAAGTGCAAACAAACAGAGTGTAGTCTTAAATAGAATAGTCTCATCCTATTCAAGAGGTTAAATATTATACTTAAAAATATTAAAAAACTAAACTATCAAAATTTATATAAACAACTTCTAATATTTCGTATCTAGCCAATTTATAATTGTTAAATAGAAAATAGTGGTACAGATTCAAAGCTTCATATTTGTTCACAGGTAGCCATTGCATATGCAAAATTACAGCTACTGAGATATGAAATGATCAACCAGCCATTGCATTCACCAAATTTAGCTTGGTATGACCAGTTAGTGATCCCAAATTTAAAAAAAATGGCTAGGAAGATATTTTTGTAACAAATAAAGAGGTCATAGTTTGCATTATTCGAATGAATAATATTAGCAAAATTATCTTTGGAATGGGTACTAAAGTTAGAGAAGCACCTTAGCAACTGTATTAAGCAAAAAAGGAGACTATATTGAAGAATAAATGAGAAAAATAACAGGATTGTGAATGTATCTTCAATTTACTACCATTGTAATAAAAAAATAATATTAATATTTACTTAAAATCATGGAATAATTACTTACAGAATGATTTATCTGTTTCTCCAAGAACTGTAGTGCTATAATACCATTTCCCTCTACTTGTGGATCAGGAGGATCTGAATTCAACTTCCCAGGTCTCCAAGGTCTTTGTCCATAAAATTCTATTAGATTGGCACCTTCTAATGGATCAGGTTGAGGATAAGCAGTAACCTTCTAGATGAACAAATAGCAATCTTAATAAAAATATTACCTAAAGAGCAATATTCAAACTTACAGCACACAATTCCTGACATAACTTCTTTCTTTGCAAAGAATACTGAGCCGCCTGATAATAGTATATTCCTGGATGTTGTGTTAGTACAGCAGGAAGCCCCATTTTCACAGCTTCATCAAATATATCACCAAAAACTGAATACCTTAAAATATTTGTACAATATTCTTATCTATATACTGTCACATATACATACTCATTAAAAAACATGGTAATATATCTATAAAATATGCTAAAATTATTACTAACATTGACAGGTTACTAAAAACAAGTATAGACATGTTATATAAAAATGAACATAATAAATAATATGATTTCTTGTTTCCAGTTACTTATTTTTACCTATTTCCATTAATTCTTTTTCTCTGCTATTTAATAATAATCATAAAAAACAAGCAATAAATAATCATACTTACTGTTTTGATAACCAAGCATAGTGCTCAAAGGTTAATTCATGGAATCCCATTCTAGCTTTAAACCTATCAATATGTGACTTGAATTGGGAAATGGCATCACGGGGTAGGTTTAGAGCAAATAAAAGACGACAGAGTTTATAGTTGATAAACCCAGCAACTGTTCTAATTTCCATAGCATTGGTGTCCACTATCCTAATTTCTAACAGGCTATTGTAAGCATGTATGTAGTGCCTGAAAACATAAATATATTATGTCCAGCAATAGTAGAGCAATGGATGAAATAATGAACTTGTTAGTCCTATCATGTGAGAATTACCTTACTAAAGTAGTTCTTACACTCTAAAACAGTTTTAGAAACTTACTTATGGGCAGTGTGTAAATCATCCTTTAACTCATACAAAAATCCCATCTTAAACTGATGTCTAACAAACAAAAACTGATGATTGGTTTTACTTAGATGTTCTTTATGAGATTTAACATTTTTGGCTTCGTTGTGGTAATACATTTGTGCGAATTCATAAAATGCGTTCTCTAATCTCACAGCATAACCTTGCAGATGATCTCCATGAGGCAAGACAAAAAGGGATTGCGAGCTTAAGTCACAGCTTGTACATAAAGCAACTGCACGTTCTGCTGCGAGTGCATCTTCACCGGGAGGTAAAGGCGGGGAGTTTTGTATAAGCACAATTGTTAAACGAGTATTACGACCTTCTAATGCTGCCCTGTAATAAAAACAAAGTTAACATAACCAAATATCCCTGCAAACAATATATTTACCTCATGGATTGTACCCTTGATGCACATTCTATCATTCGTTCGCTCCATTGCGGATCATTCCAATCTAAGTCATAGAAAATTACAATAACTGCAGGCACCTCATAGAGATGCTTGTTCATCCAATTTTTCTTAATGATACCTTTTGGAATGTACCAGTCATAAGAAGT
Organism: Diabrotica undecimpunctata; assembly: GCF_040954645.1. NCBI lineage: Eukaryota > Metazoa > Arthropoda > Insecta > Coleoptera > Chrysomelidae > Diabrotica > Diabrotica undecimpunctata. The sequence continues at coordinate 8,707,225 of NC_092804.1, forward strand.
TCTTCGTGGTTTGATCACAGGAAATTCATGGGCATTATCAATTAATTTAAATAAAACAGGAGCCCTTTCTATCCTTCTGTTACTGCTGAAAGTTTCCCAAATGGATTTATGAACTGCATTATTAACTATATCTAGACCTGATACGCCTACTAAGGCCAAAGGTTTCACGGTAACTTCTAGCGGAAGCTCTATACTATTTTGTATAATATTGGACTGCATTGTTATTTCGACATTAAGTTAATTTATTCATAATTTTACCAATTTTACTTTAAATCAAACGAAAATATTTAGTTGTTTAGGAAACTGTCACTGTCAATCCACTTCCCTTTTCCCTATCGGTCGGCTAACCTTCAAACTTCTAATTTGTTCTTTGTTCTGCTCCGTTAGTGGTTTTGCAGGCACCAATTTAAGCAGTAAAAAATCAGTTAACTACTTTATAAAAAAAGTATATTAATAATAGTTTAAATAAGAGCAGGTTACAGCTTCAATGCATTCATTTAATTAAATAATATACATATGCAAATAAAATCAGTCATAAAGATATAAATTTCAGGTTCGATCCTCTTACTTTTACCTGTGCTTGTACCACAGAATAAAAAACAATCAGAATGCCCACATTGCCCACTCTGCTTGAAAAAATAAGTACGCGCATCTCGTTCGCGCAGACGGAACCAGCCATGTTTTAAACGGAACTAGTGCTGTTCAGTGACATTAGTGACATTTATTTACGGCAACTATAGACATAATATGCACCATTTTATTCGTACTTTTAGTTGAAGAATAGATTAAATTATTTCAAATGTACTAAATTAATAATATCTAAAAATTGAAATTACAGTTCTGTCGTAGCTTGTCACAAATTTCTCAATTCGAGTCTATGTTTCCGTTTAAAATATGGCGATCGCGTGCTGACAAACTTCAAAGGCGGCATCTGAGAGTGGACATTCTGATTGTTATTTATTCTGTGCTTGTACCTTGGTAATAAAATTTCATATTTGTATTAAATTGTAAATTTATATTTGGTTTAAATCGATAGTAAAACGCTTAAACCTATATAGGTCTTTTTTTTTCAAATATTTCAATAGCAATAGGTATCTCTAATAATACTGCCTGCAATCTTTGAAATTGTATTAGGACTTTCCTTTATGTTTCAGCACATTTTCTGCTATGTCCCATATATAGATTCCCTCATTAGACATTTTTTATTGGGTACCTTTGAATGTTATTTAAAAAAAAATAAAAATTGAAAAATTACCTGGGCCATTATTATATCATAATATGTAGTTTTTTGGTTCTTATAACCTACATACAAAATGTAGTGTTGAACACAAAAAAAATAGTGCTGAAAACATACTAAAAATTACGGAATGTACCCCTTAAAAAATCACTAACACTAGACTACACTGGGTACATTAGCAGAAAAATAAAAATAAAAAGATAAGTTTTCTTTTTCGTATTGACCATCAAATGAAAATATTTAGCGTAGTCATTTAATCTGTTGTTTCAGGATACGAAAAAAAGAAATTTCTACGTCTTGTGGACTTGTTTAGCTATACTCACTGCAATTAAATATACCCATTCTGCACCAAATTAATCTTTACTTTTGATTTACCACTTACAATTTTGTTGACTGCAAGCATAACCATACTGTCACTAACACTACTGTCCAAAGATACTTTTGTTCTACAAAAAATGTTCAAACAATAAACAAAAGCCCTTTTACCGGTTAAAAAGCCAGTAACAGTGGTACGCCTTTGAATTCAACCTCTTTCTTCAAGTTCTCGTTCCTGAATCCTCTATGGAGTGGTGAAATCGCAGATCCAGCCCCGTTAAAGGATATATCCCCACTCTCTATTCGTTTCATTTCTAATTTGTTTATAGTGGTTGTATGCCTGTTGTCTTTGTTGTATTCTGAAGTTTTAAAAAGGCTTTCACATTTTGTCTTCAATTCCTCCCTAAACCATTTGTTTTCTTTTTTGATATGTCGGTGTTCGTTACTTTCCTCTCTCCAAGTGATTCTATTGCTGCATTAATTATGTTATTTTTGAGTTTTTTCCAGCTTTCCTCAATGTTATCGTTTTCTAATATTTCATTCATAGCGATTTTCTCTGTTATTAATTTTCTGTATAAATATTTCATATTTAGTCCTTCGACTTTGATTTTTGTTTGTGTTGGTTCCCCTCTCTTGGGTGTTAAGTATCTTAGGACGAGTTTTATTTTACATAATACTAGATTCCTATTTTACAAAGGCATTTCTTTTGAATATATAATTGTAACAAGCAAATCCAAACTTTATACATGGTTGAATAAAAGTTACTGCTTTCCAAATCAAATCAAATTTATAACAAATATTAAAAATAGTTTTTAATCGTTACAGTATTTATGTTAATAAATAAGAAGTGGACACCTAAAATAGACATAAATACAAATGTAAATGAGTGGATAGTTATAACAACTTGAATGGAATAGATAGACTTAATTGATAGAATCGGAAACATGCCTATTGCTCAAGGAGCCTCTGCCAGTCTGTGCTGTGCTGTAGTAAATGTCGTTTATGAATCTTAGCAAAATACAGTATCCAAAAAGATCTCTTTACAATTTATAGTGTAGATAACTTTCCTCAAAAACAATATATTATTTCTTTGTTTAAAACCTACGACAACTATTTTTTCATTATATTTACACATTAGATACAATAATGCTATATAAATTAAAATTATGTTGTGTTTTGTCGAATATTTATGACATACGAGTAAATTTTCAGCGTCTGTAATGAAGAAAATGTTTGTTAACATTTTAAATCGTAACAAAATACAGTAGCTCAACGTTATCACTAATTAGTCTGATAATTTTCACACTCTAACAATGAATGATAACTTTTATCAAACGAAGAAATTGTTTAATCCTAATACATAGTTATTTAAAATATATACAGTTATACACTTTCTGAAACTATTTTGTTTCCAATCGTACATAGAAACCTGTAAATATTCATATTGCAATTTACATCTTCTATTGTGACAATCCTTTTCGATCTACCAAATTTATTATAGATCACTTCCCTACGCTTTGTTAGACAAACTAAGACATACGTCATCTATATTCCATGTCGGCCGATGGTACACTTCGACTTCAATTTCCGAGTTATCCCTTTTTTGTGTCGCACCGCCGTTGCGGATGGATACAGGAGAGATAACTTTTCTTACGCTGTTACCAGAAGTTAGTTAGTTCTAGTTTGAAAACAGCTGCTACCCAACCGTAACTTCGTAAAGGCTGTTTAAAATTTAAAAGAGATATTTATACAGAATGATTATTTGTATTGAGGATTTTATTTAATTTAGTAATCGATGGTTTGATTTTTGTTGTATTTGTCAATGTGTAAAAAAGTTCAAATTTTAATTCTCATTAAAGTTTCTTTTGCTAATGTTATATTTTATTTTAATTTTCCATTTCGTCTTGTTTCCCTTACTGATGCGCTTTCTTCCCAATGATAGTCCTCTTAGAATTGTATGTAGTTATTATATATGTAAGCCATTTTCTTGAAGAATATTAAAAAGAAGTATGTAGGTATTTCACTCTACCGAAACTTCATCGTCAGTGTTTTACCAGGTATACATAAGTCAAGACACTACATATGTGAGTATAAACTCTTAAAATGGTATAAACTTTGGTGTGTATTTAAACTTTGTTAATAAGTTGGAGTGATGTTAAAGTTTTTAACAGATACCCTACATGGCAACATAAGACTCCCAAATTTGGGCGTTTGCTGACCCTGATATAATGTCTCTGTATAGCTCTAGTTGCACTGAGCTACAACTTCATCGATGACTTCATCAACCGAGGACTGGCGTTGCTAAAAAATCGTCAGAATCCAGTTGTGGATTAAAGCTAAAGTGGGCCCTACGCAACATTGTAATTCCAGACCTATTTTTTAGTCCTGGAACATATTTTGCGTTTGGTAGTTTTGTTTTAAAGCATATAGTATGTGGTCCCAATTAATTTTAATTAACTTTTCTTATTTTCTGGCTTTTTTAACATTAGTACCTGCAATATCTTTAACTTTTTCTGCTTCGTTTCCTAATTTACCAAAATCATTTGTAACAGTTTGTATAAAATCTATCAATGAACTATATATTAAAAGTGCTCCACTTAGGGAATCGTCTTTTTGTCGATTTGTCTTGTTTGAAGTATTAATCTCTCTAAAATCTATTCCCATATAGTAAGTAACAATACATACTCAAACGTATTAAGTTTTTTATGTAAACCAGCAGATTCGGATCTTATTAATGATTTGTCATCTTTATTTGAAAAAAAGAACATAAACAACGATTAATTTCTTTACTGCTTTTCGTTTTCTTTTTTCACTTCCACTCAAATTTTTATATGAACTCATTTTAAGACTACATACTAAAAAGAAAAAAGAAAATGATCAATTAAAATTATTTCTACTTAATACATAATCACAAACAAAATCACAATTTGTACTATATAATATATATTTTAATTAAGTAATGTCATACTTTTATAAAAATTTACATTTTTATTTTATCAATTCCAGAAAGTAATAACTATGAATCTTAAACAATCTGTTTGCAATCAAGTCTAGGTATTTCAGATTTTAAATATGGTATAATTTCACTATTTGAGAGAGTGAGTCATCGTTTAAAGGCCCAGAAATGCGGAAAGCTGTTTGGAAATCCAGTGACGTACACTTACTTTTATTTTAACGTTAATTATATTTTATTTTTCAAATATTAATGTTCGAAATAGGCCACAATATATTTATTTACAAGTTTTTACTGACGTTTCGATCTCTATATCCAAAGACCGCTTTCAAAGATATAAATGGTAGTTATATTTATTTTATTTGTTTATTATTATATATTTTTATAATCTTATATTGTTTATTTTCTTTTTTTTTCTATCTTTAAAAACGGAATAGAGATCGAAACGTCAATGTATTAAACATGTAAATAGATATATTGTGGCTTATGTCCAACCTTCTCCCTAAAAATACAGAATGCCACAAACAAGCAGCTATAGAAAAATAAATATATCTGTCATTTGTATGTTTGAAAACGGTCTCTTTATGGAGATCGAAACGTCCGTAAATTAAATATTTGAATAAATATATTGTGGCTTATTCCCAACATCATTTCTAAAAATACAGAACGACAAGCGAAAAGCCATAGAAAATAAATAGTACTATCATTTGTATAATTGAAAACGGTCTCTGGATATAGAGATCGAAACGTCAATAAATAAACATATGAATAAATATTTTGTGGCTCATTTCCTACATTCCCCTAAAAATACAGAATGCCACAAACAAAAAGCTATAAAAAAGAAGTAATTTTGCAGAAAGTTTACTGATGCCAACCGGTTGTCGCGGAAGTTACGCTAAAACGTCTTTTGACGTGTCCGTCCTTAAACAGTTACACAATGAAATTTTTTTAAAACAAATTTTAAGACAGTTTCCACACCACCCCAGACGTATGTCTTGTGGCGCGATACTTTTTTTAAATGGGTGTTCGCCAAGAGCCATATTGTCTTATTAAATAAAATGAACAAAACACTTAAACAGTATAAAAAAAAACAAAATAAAATCCTATTAAACAAAATAAAATTCTATAAAAACAACATAAAAATAATGTTTGATGTGTTTAAACACAAACACTATACACACTTACTATGTTCTTCTCGTTTTTTTTTGTTTTTGGTTTTTTTTATGCTGATGTTCTTATTAAACTATTAGAAAATATTATTCGCTGTCTAAACCTGAAGATGCAGTGCTGCTATCGCTGTCATTATCTTCACCACCTGGTGTAATTATAATTGGCTCTAGTAAAACTTTGATATGAGTGTCAAGTTCCCACATACGATGTTCTTCTTTAATTATGTGGCCTATACATTTAGCCCATTTCGCTGGAGTTACATGGAGGATTGCTTGAATCAAAAGTTTCTTAATTTCGTTTAATTTGAACGTTTTGTTATTGTGGGCTACATCTCCTTTCACTTGCTCCCAGATAAGTTCAATGGGATTAAGTTCGCAATGATAAGGTGGTAGACGCAGAACTTTGACACCATAATCTTTTGCAGTTTCATCTACAGCTTATTTAAGATATTCAATTTTCCTTAACCGTGCAATGTCAAGGAGCTAAATTTTGAGCATTGATTCTTCGTATGCAGTCCCCTTTTCTGTAAGCCATTCTTGAATCCTCCCTTTCAATTTCTTTAATAATCACCTGTTTTTTTCAACTCAAATTGAAGAAAACCATCATCAAGAAACCCTGTATCACTTCCTATATGGGTGACGATTAAACGCCGTCCCTTTCCTGATGGAGCTTTTAATCCTGTATATCAGCCTTCTATAAATGCTTCGCGTTTACTTTTGACATTTAAATCTTGCCAAACTTTTGCAACTGTATGACCTTTTCCAACCTTGGTTAATCCAGGTTTCATCCAAATAACATATTTTGCGTCCAGTGCTGCGAATTTTGCGTATTTCTTCTAAATATTTTCTTCTCCGCACAATAATTTTATTTTTTTCTAATAGCATACTTTTTCTGTTGAGTTTTACATATCGAAAGTTCATTTCACGCATGGTCCTGGTTAAGACTCTACGAGATATCTTGGGTAAGGAGTCATCGTTTTCGAGCTCTTGAGAAATATTTTTCAGTGTTGGAATTTCATTCCGAAAATAAAATGAATGAATTTTTCGACGTATAATATTCCTTGTCTCGTCATCCAAAACAATGCTTTTCCTACCTCTAGTTTTACCTTTTTCTTGCTTTTTATTTTCCGATGTATTTTTAAGTACACGATAAATACAGCTAACGGATACTTTTGTTAAACTGCTACAGATGTCGACCGCTTGGCTAACATTTAATTCCATTTTTCTGCCGAGAATTGCTTCATAAACGTTTCGTATTATTACCTTCTCTTCGGACGTTAACATTTTCCGTCTCTTTTGCGGCATTTCATTTTTGGAATCAACATCAGAATTTTGCAGTCTTCTCTTGGAACAACTCGGTTTTTCGTCCAACTCCAATAAAACTCAAACCAAATAATCACAGAATATAACTAAAAATTTACTATAAAACGACAAACTATAACACTCGTATTATCAATAACACGTTTTATCAATAACACAAACTTATCGCATAAAATACCCTACTCTCAGATACGCCAATGTAAATAACCTATTGTTGATGGGCACTCGCTCGACAAAAACTAGTTTGACGGCTTTCTGTGGATCTGAATTGAAACGAAGTTCCGTCGCTAATTCCAAAGTTGCCAAACGATTGAAAAATATTGTTTTAAAATATCGATTTTTATTTTATAAATTTAAATATGTAACGAAACGGAACATATAAATAAAATTTATTTCATTACAATTTTGTGCTTAATTTTTACTATTGAAAAGATCAGGTTTTTTTGTATTTTTATGACGGTAATAATCGCTGCATGGAAGAATACAGGTTTTGTGTGACCATAATTACTACTTGTGAACAAGAATTGGCTACACTGTTCGACAACTTCTGGTCAAGTCTACTATAGAGAAGCACAAATAAATATACTACTTTATATATTCTGTAATTTCTTATGAGGAAACGCAAATTGCAAGCGAGAAAACAGGCAGTTTTCGAGGGCCGCTGTGTACATTTAAATTTGAGGATATTCCGCGTTTAAACTATGATATCACTCTTCTAAATTGAGGGTTTCTACTTTAGCTACGTTTGACTTTTCAAACCTATACATTGTTAAGGCTCGATAGGCGTAAGGCTCGATCGTACGAGTATTTACACACATCGACACTCGCGGGTATAGATGCATAAGCATGGGAAGATTTGTCTCTACTTATCAACTATATCAATCAACGATTCGGCATAATTTGGATACGTTTCGGAAAAATTTTGATACGTTTTGGCAATAATTATGAATATCACGTTTTTCTGTTAAATAAAAATAAAAATCACTTATAAAAATTAAAAACCTAATTTTCGGGCCCAAAAAAAAACGGGCCATAGGCATGTGCCTAGGTTGCCTAGGCCTTAGTCCGCCCCTGTCAGAATCGCTACTTGAAGATATATTGGGCTGTTATACATAAAATCTTCGATTTTATAGGGAATCCAAAAATGATTATGTTTAAGTTGGGAAAATTCTGAAGGTGGAACTATAGTTTTAGAAACATTGAAACGTTTTATTTGGATCTAAAAATGGTTAATTAAAACTGAACTACATACAAATATTTAATCCTCAAGGCGTAAACAATTAAACAAAAAGGAAAATCAGTCCAAAAATTTTTTGGTGGTAGTTTCACATAATAATTACCTTTTGGATTCTTCTTCCTGAGTTCTGAGTCAACATCTAATGATGAATGACTAGGCAAGTCTATGGATTCTGAAGGTTCTTGTTGTTCTTCGTCTGATAACAACTCATTCTATAATTTCAAAAGTTTCGCTTGCTTCTTTTCCTAACTTTCTGCCATTTTATTACAACACAAAACACAACACAATTTTGTATATTCACAACCAACCTTATTATGCGCCGTAGTTTCAACGAATGGACTGGAAACTAAACAAAACATCTACGATTTTAGCACAGCGACTTGTTACAATTCTAAAAAAATTACAACCGATATTTGGGTTTCGCGGCGCTCATTCGTCAGAGGATCTGAAACCCATAAGTGGGGCGTCGTTTTCGAAATACATTTTTTGGGGATTTTTTTAACCTAACGCTTTATAACAGCCAGTAGACCATATCCAGTGTAAAAACCTAATGATTCACTAGTAAAACTGTTCTAGTAAGTAATTGAATCGATCATTTCTGAAAGGGCTTAAGTGCTATTTCGGCCATTTTCCTTTATGCAAAATTAATTATTGACCCAAAACCTACCGTTTGGTGCAGAAATGAACTAAATTTGATTATTTCTTACTTGCATTTCCGTGTGAGAAAATAATGGTTTAGCGCAGAAAGGACTTAAGTCAACTAACTTAGTCCCTTTAAGAAATAAATATTTAGATTTGTGTCATGCTGTATTTGACCTTGCGCTCTGTTTTGGTTTAAAATGCAAGCCTTGTGTCGCGAAATATTTTCAGTGATTTACCGGCTTCGATGAGTAATATAATCACATTTTCTGGCAATATGTCTAGTTCGGACGAAAATAGAAGCACTGAAAGTAAAGGGGAGCCACCTCAATCAGATAATCTTAGAAAAAGACGGCGAGGTGTGAGAAATGATCATAATTACGAAAGAAATTTAATCCAAAAAGGTAGGTACTGCGTATACAGATTATAAAGACAAGATGGTTGCTGCCAGACAAATCGGAGGGACTTGCAAGTAAGTTATATATTGAATAGCCTAGGTATAGTCCGTCTAGAAAGTATCCTGAAAAAAGAAAGTAGAATTATAATTTTACGGTATTTATTTCTATCACTTGAAATATAAAATTGCAACAAATAATCTATCTCATTTACTTATACAACCTCCATTTAAATCTAAACACTTAAATAAACGTCCAGGTACACCCGAAACTAGGTCAAGGCCATAATTTTCGGTAATGGTGTTCCAGGCCTGTAAAACTGACCGAATCAAACCTTCTTTATCTCGTGGCGCTGCTCGTTCCACTTCAATCTTCATCAGTCCTTATATGTTTTCAATGGGGCTAAGATCTGAAGATGTTGCTGGCCACATAAAATCCCTCTGGATATAAAACATGAGCCGTTTCAAGAAGAAAACCATTTAGGATGTCACAATATTTTGCACTATCAACAGTACCATTAACTATACAGAGAGGTGGAGCACCACGCTGAGATATTGCTCCCCAAACCATTATTTTAGTGGGAAATTTGGAAATTTGAACGGTAACATTTTCTCTTGATAGGACTTTTAGAGGATTTGCACCAAGCTGGCGCAAGAACTTTCATCATATATAAATATATCATTATTAAAATTATCTTCTCGACAAGGTTGACAAAAATCTATTGTTCGTTGCCTTTGCAGAGGTGTCATTGTAGGGATTTTTTTTTGGATTTCTTGATATGTAGTCTTGCTTTTTCAGTGACATGCAGACAGTTTCTGGGCACACTTTTATTCTTCGTTGATTTCCAAATTTTTTCGCTCATTTTCGAAACACTAGGCGTGGATTTTGTCGTCCTTAAGCCACTAAAGCATTTAAATTGTTTCCGCGAATCTTACGCGGTCTACCCGGAACTGCTCTATTTCTCATATCTATGCCATTTTTTATCCTCTTTATTGTCTTATACACTGCCTTTTTTGCTAGTTCAATCAATTGCACTAATTTTTTAAAATTTCGGACACCCTTTTTATACAAATATTCCACCACTTTTATTTTTTCTACTTGCGACATTATTTCACAAATCTTAAGTCTGTTTACAAACAACAATATTTAACAGGTAGTGTTGTCATGCGATTTTGTCTATAACCTACTATCGGCACAACCTACTTGATGCATTACTTTTGTCTTAAAATGTTACAAAAAGAATATCTATTAAAATTAGGAAAAATATAAAATTCCGGATACTTTCTAGACGGATTATATATAGATGGTTATTTTTTACATGTAAAATGCAGTGTTTTACTAAGCTAAACGATGAGCAAAAGAAATAGTATTTGAGAATTTCTACAAAATGCAAAACAAGGATGAACCGGATATATATTTTCAAGGCCTGATAAATCAAAAAAATGTAGCAAAACGAAGAATCCAGAAAAATGAAAACAATAAATTAAGGGAAGTATCTTTTGATCATTTTATTCGCGTTGGAGATCTGAAAGTAAAAGTGTGTTGTAGGGCTTTTTTTAAATTTGCATTATGTATCTGAAAATAGAATAAAGCGAATAAAATCATTAATTAAAAATAATCTGACTCCTAGAGATAAACGGGGCAAAAATATTAAACGGGCAATGCCAGAAGATTAAAACATATTAATTCGTCAGCACAATCAAAGCTATCCAGTAAAAGAAAGTCACTATTCGGGAAAAGAATATAAATATCTAGATAGTAGGCTTAATATAAAAATTATGTAGGACATGTTTAGATCCAAGTATCCTGAAACGAAAATTAAATACAGCTGTTATTATACATTTGTTTGCGAAAACTTTACTTTGAAATTTGGCCGTCCTCAAATAGACACATGCGTAAAATGTGAAGAGTTGAATTTAAAAGTTCCTCTCTGGGAGATGCCTAAAAAAAAGTGGCTATTTTAGAATTGTTGGTACACAAAAAAAGGCCAAGTTTTATACGAATTTAAAGGATACTGTTAAAGAGTGTCACGATAGGAACGACGTGGTATTGCTCGCATTTGACTATATGCAAAATGTTCATCTACCATATATACCTGTACAAGAAGTTTTCTATAAGATCCAATTAACGGTTATTGAATTTTGCATACATAATCTTAAAACAGAAATTTTTTTTTCTATATTTATCACGAAGGACAGGCCAATAAGGGCCCTAATGAAGCATGCCCTTCTTGCCCTGTGATAGGGATTTCGGTGTCATAAAAAGGTACTTAAAAAAATTGAAATTCATAAGTCATCATTAGACTTCGGCAAATATGCAAATAAAAATGTAGAAAATATGCGCATAAATATGCACGTGTTTACCCGAAAATATGCAAATATTTTACAAAATATGCATACAAATAAATAAAAAAATCGTAAAATAGTAACAATTTTATTTAAAAAAAAGTGTACATAACTAAATATTTCCTACTATTCATTAAGATTTACATTTATTTTAAGTAACTACATCATTTTTAAGTATGAATAAACTTATTTAGAATTATGGTAACAATAAATGACCAAGTGGTGTTCAAAATTTTCTAACAAAAACTTGTGGCTTCTGTCTGAGTACATATATTTATATATGGAAAAACTTCGTTCAACATCAACTGATGTAACGGGAGCATTTTTCAAACTAACCAAAACATTTGGTTCTAAATTAATTGTTTCCGAAATATTTCCAGCTAGAACACTGACTACTTCAGAAAGAATATGGTAACCTTTATTTTTTTCCATAGTAGCTTCAAATTTTTTTAAAATATCTTTTCCAATATTACCTCTAACGTTCCGACAACATGACGCAAATTCTTTTATTAATGCTGTACTTTCGAACAATGACAGTTTTGGTGATTCTAACTGAGTAATTGTTTTTTGAACAAAACTAAAATTTGATTTTATAAATGAAAGTTCTTGTTGAAGCAAGTTACTCTGAAAAGTTTGTTTAGAATCCAAAAGAGATTGGGAACTTTCATCTGTTAACGTATCAATTATGTTCTTTATTTTAACAAAATGATCTGCATAAAAATTAGCTGCTTCTAACCATGTTCCCCATCGCGTTAAAATAGGTTGTGGTGGAAGAGGAATGTTAGGTAGCATTTCTTTATAAAGTTGAATTCTTATAGGAGATTTAAGAAATACTTTTTTGACACTGGATATCATGGTATTTACAAGAGGAAACTTTTTTCGTATTTCCTCTGCAACTCTGTTTAATCCATGCGCTACACAAGTAACATGTATTAAATCTGGGAAAAATATTTTTAAATTTTGTCCTGCTTTCACCATATAAGGAGCAGCATCCGATAAAATAAGCAGTAATTTATTAGAAGGAATAGTTGTCGGAAGAAAAAAAGTTGCTAATGTTTCTTGTATAAAACGCGAAATTGTTAAAGCATTTGTTTTCTCAAGTTGCTGGCATGAAATAAGATGAGATTTTGGTAAGGTATCTTCTTTAAGAACACCAATCAATAAATGAGCAATATACTTTCCTGAGGAATCAGTGGTTTCGTCTACAGATATGTAAAAATAATTATCTGCAATTTCTTCCTTAATATTAATTAACACCGACGAGTATAGCCCGTTCACATTATTTCTTCTTAGAGACCGATCACTTGGAACATTAAGTTTGCAATATTTTTTTAGAAACGAACTAAAATTTACATTTGCTAATTTTGAAAGCGGTATGTTTGCAGACACTAATGCGCGACACAAGTCTTCATTAAAAGTTTCTTGCTCATCTAATTTTTTTGAAGTAGATTAGCCATTGAAGTTTGATGTTTTCCTCCTATTTTTCCTTTTTTTGCAATGTGTGAAGCAGTTCTCACATGTTGGTCTATCTGAAATTTCTTCTCACATGCTATCTATAAATAAAAATAAAAACCTTTATTTTAACCCAACCTTTAAAATATAAAAATATACAAGGTGTTTTTGGTTAATCAAATAACTGGTTTGGAAAAAAAAAACACTCGCTAAGTGTTTTAAATGCAGTATTAATCCACAAATTAGTTTTTGTTACTAACCATTAGTACATCATATAACTTATTTTAAAATTCAACAAAAGTTTTTTTTTTGTTAATTCAATTACAATAAAAATAATTGTGTTTTAGAATAGCTGACTTCATAAAAAAAGTAAAGGTGAAAAATTTTTCTAAATACACACCATTGTATTGTACCATGGACAATTTTTTCTCACTAAAGGAAGCTATTTTTCATTTAAAAACAACCTACGAGTACTAAATTTCAAGTAAATACGTTTATTGGTTTTAAAGTTATTGTTGTTATTAACTAAAAGAATTTAATTTTTTTTAATTTTAACACCCTGTATCTCGAAAAGTAAATAAGTTTGACCCCTCATTAACTATATCGTGTTGTTCAATTTTTCGAGAAGTATCTACAGTCAAACGTTGTAAGTGTCGTTTGGAAACACCCTGTATGTATGAAATATAAGATATTTAATAGAAAATATTAGATACTTACAATTTTGCCACAGACTGAACAGTAGATTTTTCCCATATCCATAGACAGCTCTTTATAAGGTTTAATCCAAGTTGAAGCACTGGTTGTTTTAGGCATTATAAAATCACAATCTTCCTTTTTGTTACGCACAACGAGTGTTTACGCTTTGAATATCAAAACAAAAATGATTTACAAATCTGAGCATCAAATTAGAAATGTTTAGGTACCTAATTCAATAAACTGGGAGATTTTGGAAAATCCCTAAATTAGGAACAAAACTATTAGCCGTTTACCTGCTGTTAAGATACAATAAATTGTAGATAGATTTGGGGATTAGATCATAAAATGCAAATGAGCGAACCCTTAGCGATTATCCAATAACTGAATGCCTCAGTGACCGAGACTTTCTAAGAATGTTGAGGGCTACTTAAATTGATCTTCTTTGAAATTGTAAATGTTTTGTACCTGTAGAGATTACGTACTTAGATCATTTCTTGATTAAAATGACTACAAAATTTTATACAAGAATTGAAATAAATTGGTATGTTTAAAAATTTTCAAATACAGTATAAAAATCTGAACTTTTATGCACTTTATGCAAACTTTTATACAAATATGCCAAAATATGAAATATTTGCATAAAATATGCACAATATGCAAAATCTGCAATATGCATATTTGCCGAAGTCTAGTCATCATCATCATCCTTGGCTCGACAATCCTCTGTGGATCTTGGCCTGCTCTAAGATTCGTCGCCATTCTGTTCGGTTTCTGGCAACATGTTGCCATCTTCTGATTTTTAATATCCGTAAGTCGGTTTCAACTCCATCTAACCACTTAATTCGCGATCGGCCTTTGCTTCTTCTTCCTACAGGTGTTCCTGTGGTTAGCTTTTTAGCAATCGTATTTTCTGGCATTCGTATTATGTGTCCAGCCCATCTAAGTCGCTGTGTTTTAATGAACGTTATGACATCTGGCTCATCAAAGAGCTGATACAATTCAAAAGTATACAGAAATTCATAAGTACACGGAAATTATTGTTAATTCAAGTGCAAAAAGCAAGTTTACTGTAAAAGAAGTTCAAACTAGTGAGATTCTTGATTTTAAGCAATCGTGGTCTAAGTATTATAAAAAGACAAGCCTGTCCACCGAATCCCAACAAATAAATGTTCCTCGATCTCAAAAAACTCATTTTGCAAATTCGACCTTTAACCATTATGTATATAGCTCCGAAACTCCAGGTTATGTAAAAGCATCGGAATATATTAATAGCATTTTTGGTGTTAATCACTTCCATTTGGCTTTACCGAAAGACAACAGCCAATTTAATATCGAATGGCCCAAAATACCAGCATATTCTGAAGACATGGTGCCACTTTTGGAAACAAAAATAGGCCATTTGCAAAGCCTTAACCAGTGGGTACCAAAAGAAAAGCAAGAGTTTTACGTCAACATAACAAATTCTTGGAAGATCAAGAAATCCAAAACCAAAGCATCTTAATAGAACTGAAAACCATGTTTTTTTCGATTTTGTTTTAAACTTAGTAAGAATAATGTTTTATTTCTATGTTTTATATTATATTATTACTTTAATTTTGGTTAAATATATTTTTGTGGCTGTTTTTCACAATAAAATTTCCATATTATAGGATTATATAAAAATATAAAAACTTAAATTTGCTTTATAAAATGTTTATTTCTGAAAGGACCTAAGTAAATTTTTTTGAAAAATCTGTCCAATAAAGAAAATCCAAAATTCTAGATTGATTTGATTAATACACACCTTTAACCGAACCATAATAATGATAAAAAAAAAGTTTGAAATATCAAGAGGTTAAAAAATAAACAACATTTTTCTGTTTTTCTCAAAACTTGAAAATATCGCTTAGTCCCTTTAAAAAATAATCGATTCAATTGAAGTTACTAGGTGTCTATCAGGTGCTTCTTTGACGTATTCCTGGAAATTTTCGGTGCAAATAGTTCATCTACGTATTTATTTCAGTTGTTTTGTGTAAAATAAACGAACAATCTGTACATATAATATGTTCGCTTAACTTCCCATACAAAAGTTTTTTACCTCATCCTTTTATTTTTTGTTTATTTTTATTTACCCCGAAACACAATAATGTAGACATAAGAAATCAAAGAAAATTGAATATTGTTTTCTTAACGCTCGAGAAACTAATAACTTCCACACCAAGAGTTGTTCCTTTTAACCGAATGAAAACTTTTTCGTTCATTCGAAGGCACTTTGACATTTTTCTTTTTTTTTTGTACTTCAAGAGTGGCATAACGGATGAATAGCGAGTTGAGTTTGGCTACTACTGAATCTTAAAACAGATACACTTCAATGAGCAAAATAGGCCAGCAACGTCATGAAATGTGGCTTTAATTATTCGAGGAAGGAGAAATAAGTTCGTTACGTAAGTTAGATAGATTAGGCAAATAGATATGTGAAATATGGAATTGGCAATATCTCTAATTGATAAATAGTAATTAATGCAATAAGGGCGTAAAGTGGTACTTTTTTGTGGAATGGAAAAATGAGTGAAAAATAACACTTTATGCTTGTGTTGCTTACAATCTTTTTTCTACAGACCTATACACATATTTAAATCAAAATTGATATTTGGAACATTTTAATTAAACTTCTTCAGTAAATATAATCTAGTGACGACTACATAATAATTGAGTTGATAATTATGGACAATAATACTGTACTGATTGAATTAATTCGGACAAATTAAAAAAAAAAGAATTTTTTCTAAAACTATAGCTTTTAATCATTATATAGGGGAGAGTGTTGTACCTTTGTACCTTTGTACCTTTGAAGCATACAGAAGTAGATACAACCTTTATCTATAAATGACAAAGTATAGGTCTACAGATTCGTTTCACTTACATTTAAAAAAAAAAATTTTTTTTTGACAGGTACAACATTATGTTGTACCTGTGGTCAGAGAACAAATTACCTTCGATTAAGAAGAAACAACATAAACAAACGGAATCTTATTTGTTACATGAATTATAAGATGACAAACATGATTACATTACATTGTATGTATCAAATTTAACATTAAAGGACATCATATTTTATTGTCGTTGTGATGTTCCAACCAAATCTGGAGAAGGCAGTTTTTTTATTATATCGCCTTCGGAGACACAAGAGACTTCCTCATCTGAATAGACAAATTTATTGTTTCCAATAACTGTTTTTAAATATTTCACCATGTATTCGTCATCTAAAACCTCAACTATCTTGGCAACATAGTGTGCAATATTCTTTTTACTGGCCAATTTTACGAGAACAAAATCACCTTATTTTAATTTAGAAGAGCTCAGTATCTCTTCACTTTCTTGTTGCTCTAATGAATAATTTTCATTTTTGTTTGCCACAAAAGTTTCTAAATCCTCGTCACTTGAATTCTTTGTTATATTTTCATCTCTTCATCAGATTCATCTGAACTATCGCAGAGAACCTTCCTTTTGACTGACTTTGGTTTTTTCACCTTACTTTGCAATAGTTCCTCGTTCTCCGGGGTGTCTGTCAAAATTCTTGTTTTACCACGCTTTCGTCCCTTTTGAGACGTCTTTTGAGCTACGGCTTTGGGGAATGGGCGCACTACAAACGGGCTTTTGAAGTCAGCGTTATTTGCCTTGTTATCAGACTGCAGTGGAAGTGCCGGTGTCAAGTTTGATGTTGATGGATTTGCGGATAGTTGAAGGCTTGATGAGCAAGATGCCGTATTAGGATTCTCTTCTGATTCTGAATTTGGGCGATTTGTTACATAGGACGACAGATATTCGTGGTCGCCAAATATATTTTTATTAACAGGCCATATCCCTGTTTTTTCAAATCCTTTGACAATGTTTGCAATTTGCTTTTGCAAATGCCTTGCCTACGAGTTCAGCTACGTCATACAAGCTTATAGGACGTCCATAATGGGTCATCATCCACTCATTAGCTATGGTGTTGTAGTAGGTTTTGTATGGTCCAAAAACAGTCCTGTCAAGAGGTTAAGTTCTGTGCGAGGTGTGTGGCGGCAACGTTAATAGCACACTATTATTTTCCTTCGCCAAATCAATCACGGAAACTCCAATATGGGACTCGTGATTATCGAGTATTAGTAGCACTTTTTCTTGCTCTCTCGGCTTAACGTGGGCTATAATATGCTGCAAGTAGTGTAAAAAAAGCTTCTCGTTTGACGATCCTGATGGATTTGCGCCTCCAATTGAACTCAGTGGTGCACCATATAACATGTGATCCTTGAAAAACACACGAGGGAGTATCAACATGGGCGGCACATGGTTACCGATGGCACTAACCGCTGCAATCAAAGTTACATTGATTCCTCTTTCTCCGGATGATATACTACCCAGTTGCTTTACACCTTTTAAGGCTATTATCTTAGGTGGGGCATGGACTGAAGAATTCCCGGTTTCATCTAAATTATAGATGTTGGCAGGGGAAAACTTATAGCGTGACATTACTGCTTTAAGATTGTTGAAAAAAGCTTGGATATTTTCTTTGTTAAAACTGGTTGACCTTGCCAGGCTTATATCCTCGGGTTTTCTTAAGGACAATGATGAATGCCGATTCATGAAGTGTCTTAGCCATTCTTTGCCTGCAGTTGCATTTGAAGTAAAATTGAATGGTGTTTTTATCTTGTTTTCATGTCCATAATGAGCAACGCTGCCTGTGTTAAGTACTGCTCCAACTATGACTCTTGTTTAAGTGAAAACACTTTTTTAACATCGTTGTTCGCGTTGTATTCGAATGTAGGACGTTTAGAGTTTACATGAATTCGAACATGATTGGATAAGGTTGATCAACAAATATAATATTTTTTGGCAGCTTGTCGACCCGGAATCTTATTTTCGAGGACGTCTTCGACAGCTTTCTACAAAGCACCTACATCCACTTTGTCTCTTTTATACTCTTATACTAAACATAGTATATTTCTTACCTGGGAAATTATAGATGTAACCAGCAACAACTTTGTAACACACCGAATCTTTATGTTCTCGCTAATTATTTACTTTTCCATCCATCCAATGGTACTACAGCCCAACTTGGCCTCCTTCAACAGGCTTCTCCAATCATCTCGATTTACCGCTGTTCTTTTCCATGAACGCGTTCCCAGGCAGTTCCTGGCATCCTCATCGACTTCGTCTTTCCATCTCTTTTTAGGTCTTGCAACAGATCTTTTTCCCTGCATTCTTGCATTTAGTAATTTTCTGGGGATTCTATTCTCATGCATGCGGACCACGTGTCCTGCTCACCGTAATCTCTGCAGTTTAGTGTATTGTGCTAGAGTTGGTTCGCTATATTGCTCGTATATTTATCTATTATACCTAATTCGCCAGTTGTTGTTTTCACTTATTGGGCCCAGTATCTTACGTAATATTTTTCTTTCAAACACATTTAATGCATTGGCAGATTTCTGTGTCACCACTTATGTGTCACAACCATTCACAACCAATTATTTACTTTTAACACAAAAAATTCGCAAGCCTGACTAAATTCCAAAGTCTTTATATTTATGAAGCGAAACTATTGTACCGATCTCAAGTGATCAATAGCAGAATGTTAAAGCAAAAATTCTTTCCAATACGGAGAAAACAACAATTTTACCGACAGTGTCCAAAGGTACAAGCGCCCAAAGGTACAATACTCTCCCCTACCATAAGTAGACTGAAAAATGTAAATGTTAAATCAGGTTAATCTCAATATTACCCAGTTAATATCGAGATCGAGATTCACCAGTCTAGTTGGTTAATATCCGAAGATAAACGATCTTCAGCATTCAATCGGACATTAACCGGCTAATCTTGACATTAACACAAGTGTCTTGTTAAAGTCCACATTGTTCTGATGCGTAATCAAGTGGCATTCGTGCAAGAAGTATTGTTATTTGAAAGTGAAAATTTAAGTTTTCAATATGTCCAATGAATTTAAAGATCGGTTTTACGAGAATCGTGATAAAATTATTTCCACAAAAAGGGATGACAACAGCTAAGAAAACAGTGTTGTCATATCGACGTTTATATGAGGCGCTCCGAGGAAAAAGGGCGAATACGCCAGTTACAGTTTTTTTTTTAATGCAATGGATAGCCTGATCATTATTCGAACAATGTACCACCATAACATGGTTTATTCGTCCTTTCTATTCAGAACTATAATAGGTTGACTTAACGGAAGCAAACTGTATGAATCTTAAAAAGTATGGTAAATGTTCCGTGGAACAACGGCGAATACGCCACCGCTACGTCGGTACACAGCTAGCCCTCCCACTTCTGTCTTGCCAAATTTCTGAATAAAATTTCCGTGATTTCCGTCTTATTTTACCGTTTTAAGCTACAGTGTCGTTTTGCTTATCAAAACAAGTAGTTTTTATTTTGATTAGTTTGAATAGTTTGAGTTACTTTACTAATAAAGTTAAAATTTTACTGCTACAATGTCAGAAAGAGAGTTTACAGAAGACCAAAACAAAGGCTACACTAGAAAAAGGTCGAAAACCGAAGACACGTGGCAAAAGAATGTGAATAAAGTTAAAAGAAACTCAGGTGAAGAATACAGCACCATTAAAAACAGAAAACTTGTGCCTAAGCGGACTGTGGGAAGTCCCTGTTCCTGTGGATGTTTTGAGAAAGTAGGTTTGGAGAAAATTAGTATAATTTTTAAAAACTTTTGGGAATTATCTGAGTATAACCTACAAAACACTTATTTATCTAAAAGAGTGAAATCTGTTTCTGTCAACCGTTGTCGCATTAAAAATCGACCTAGTCGAAAGTTACGTAGTATTGAGTACAGTGTACTTTTTGAAAGCAATGAATTTAAAGTCTGCAGAAAAGCATTCTATGCGATTCATGGTGTCACTGAAAAGAGGGTTCGAACTGTTTTGAATAAAGTATCCACAAGTGGCACTGTAGAATTGGACAGAAGAGGAAATAAAAATCCAGTTAACAAAGTAAGTGTAGAAATGAAAGAAACTGTAATGTTACATGTAAATAGTTTACCCAAATGTTCAAGCCATTACAGCAGAGCAAAAAGCCCTTACCGAAAGTACCTTTCCACAGACTTAAACATAAACAAGTTGTATGACCTGTACTGTGAGTGGATGACAGAAAATCACCCTTTAATTGAACCTGTCAGCTCACGGTTCTATCGTGACACATTTAATAAAAAATTCAATATTGGTTTCAACCCTCCTAAGTCGGATACTTGTAATTTTTGTGACAAAACAGATATGGAACTTTCAAATTGTGATGATTTACAACGTAACCAATTACAAGTTGCCAAGGAACTTCATTTAAGACGAGCCAAAGCAGTTCAAAAAATACTTAAAAGTTATAAAAGTAATAATGAAGACTCAGTTTCAGCAATTTGTATAGATCTGCAGCAAACTCTCCCTACCCCTAAACTGACGACATCTGTACAGTATTACAAAAGGAAGCTTTGGACCTACAATTTTGCAGTCCATGATGTTAAATCTGGAAAATGTGTTATGTACATGTGGAATGAAAGTACTGGAGGTCGTGGTTCATGTGAAATAGCAAGCTGCTTGTCCCATTACTTTGATTCTATGGATCATCAAGTCAAAAAAGTTGTGCTATTTAGTGACAATTGTGGCGGCCAGAACAAAAATATGAACATTGTTTTAGCTTGTTTGAAAAAAATTCATGAATTAAAATTTGATTTCATAGAACATTACTTTATGATTCCTGGACATTCATATTCACCTTGTGACAGGGATTTTGGTCACATTGAGTTAAGGCTTCGAAATATTGATGTTTATTCTGAAGACCACTATATTGACTTAATTCGTTCATCAAGGAAGATCAGACCATTCAAAGTAGTAAAAATGACATCATCAATGTTTTTTGATTTCACTGCTCTTCAGAAGTTAATTACAAAAAGAAAATCAACTGCTAGTTTTAAAGATGGTAAAGTATTTCTTTACTCCAAGTTGTTCAAACAAGGGTTTTCCATACAACCAACGTACCAAAATGTTTTATCCGAAAAAGTTGTTTTGCAGAAAGGAAAAGTAGGAGAATATCAACGCCATTTGTTTGATTTATCTGCCGCAGTTTTGTCTCCTAAATACCAACAGCCTATAAAACTTTCAGAGGAAAAAATAAAAGACATCAAGTCACTTCTTCCATACATACCGCTTCATCATAGGAGTTTCTTTGATGAGCTGATCTCTCTCCAAGAATCACAAACCAATTTGGCAACGCTAACTGGAGAAAGTCAGGATGATGTTATGGATTTTTGCTTGAATTAATAATTTATTGTTTGGTGTTTTTTTAGTTTTTGATTTATCTTAAACAGAACAATTTTTAATTAAAAAATGTTTTTCATATCATATCCTTTGAATAAAACTTTTTTCAATATCCTGAATTATAATTTTGGTTTAGATGGGGTGATCTTATTTGCTTAACAAGCAAAACTTTTTATAAAAAAAATAGTTTTTACCTAACCGCATTACAAAATTTTGATGACGTGTATATTCGCCCTTATTGAATTAAAAACACTTTTTCAACTTTAATCGCGTTTTTCTCAAAATGCCCATTTGGCGTATTCGCCGTTTGTCCACGGAGCGCCTCATATGTTGCCGAAGAAATCTATTATCGAAAATATATTTCAAAAGATCGTTTGCTTCAACAAGCAAAAAAATGAAACTAAATTCCAATCAGTTATTACCGACTGTAAGGTACGAGTCCTTCTTCATAAGACTTGTCATATGTCTTATTTATTTATTATTATGTTATTGTTATAGTAAGATGTTATTTAATACAAAAAATTTGAAAAAAATACATATTTAACTAAATCAACTGTCAAATTATATTGTCGAACTGGCCTAGAAATAAAATTTAATTTTATTAGATGAAAAGAATGCAAATGTGGTAGAACACTTTGATCCCACATAAGTACTGAAACGGGACGTTTTCTTATAAAAAGGAAAATGGGAATTTTGGCGTCGTTTCCGAGGATTTTTCTAAATGTAGATATAGTGTGCCTCTCCACTCAACATATTTTACTTGTCGTTCGTTTCCCATACTAAATAAAACGTATTCTTTATAAAATATGTAAAGTATATAAGAAAAGGCTTAAAAATCAGTTGGATTTTATGGCTTAAGAAGATATTTTACTCCATAAAGTTCCTGTTATAGTATCACTAGAAACTAGAAAAAGATACTGTGGAAATTCTAAAAATTGCTAAAAGAAATTCGTGTCAAGGGAAATAAATATACAACTGAATGAAATCTTTATTGAACTATTGAAACCCTAATATTGTAAAATTTGCTACCCGTAATGCATAGTAGTAAAATTATATAGTAAACAATAATATGGACGTTAACGCCAGAACATTAAAAACACCACATAAAACTGATAAGAATATTTTTATTCAAAGAGTATGCTTCGACCATTAACCCAATAACGCCCAAATGATTTTATTCCAAGTTTCAAAATTTTACTTATCCATAATTATCAGTAATCTTGTTTTTAATAAGCAAATATTCATAGAATTAATTACACCTTTGCGGTTTTGTACGTTGAGAGTCGTTATTTCAGTTTTTAAAGTGAATATTTGGATTGTAAATTAACTAAATTTTGGACATTTAAACATAAAGGTGTAGTGTATTGGAAACTGCAGTTTACTCTTGCCTACGAGTAAGCGTAAAGGTTCAATCCAGATTGAACTTCCACTTCTGTCTCTTTCTGATGACGTAGACGAATCTCTGAACCTTCTTATCCACTGCATTATCTCTGCAGTTGAACTACATATTGGCAAATCTTCTACAAACTATACACGGAAGAAAGTACCATAATGGAACAAGGATTGTGAATACGCAGTTCGTCAATGTAAAAAAGCGTTAAACAGATACCGAAGAACTCGAAATGACGAAGATTTTGTGCAATTGAAAAAACTAAAGGTCAGAGCAAAATACGTGCTTAAAGAAAATAAGCAAATTTCACGGAGAGAATATACTTCGTCACTAAAATCCAACACCCTTTCTGCGCAAGAATGGACGAAGATAGGACAAATGCAGGGCCGTAAGATAAGTTTCGAAATTCAAAGTATAAATTATCAAAACAACGTTATCAATGACAAAAAACGAATTGCCAATTTACTAGCTGATTCGTTTGAACAAAAATCCAAAGGATAATACTCACCTAAGATATCATCAGGCAAATTATCTGGAAAGTTCTCCTCAAGAAAAACTGCACAAGAAATTGATCTTATTAACACACCCTTTACCTTAGAGGTACTATTGACGGCACTTGGTTTGTGTAAAAACACAGCCTCTGGTCCAGATGACATCTCTTTCATATTCTTAAAGAAATTATAGTTATAATTTTCCTAAGCGATGGCGAGAATCATATATTATACCAATTAAAAAAGTTTATAACCAAAGACAAAGTTTATCTAATTCATATAGACCAATATCGCTGACCAATATCGCTGTCCGAACCAAAGAACAAAAAATGAGATTGATTTCATAATATCAAATCGGAAAGATATTGTTCAGGATGTAACAGTATTGAATAAATTTTCAACAGGGAGCGACCATAGACTAATTAGAGCAAAAACCACTTTTAACACTGAAGTTGAAAGAACAAAAATGATCCTCAAAAAGAAAAGTGGAAGGTGGCTGTTCCCAGAAGATATAACACTTTACGAAGAAAATATTAGGACTAGTTTGGATACACACGACTTAGAGAATATCAGCATCAATGAAATGAACAATAATATTACTCAAATATTGAAAGAAGCTGAAAAGAAATACTGTCCTCGTCCTGAAAATAATAACAAAAAATTAAGCCACAACACAAAACATCTTCTAAAGGAAAGAAGAAAACTTAGGGAAAATCAGGATCATAACCAAAATGAACTAAGAATTTTGAATAAGAAAATTAAAAAGGAAGTTAGAAAAGATCTGAGACGATACAATACGATGGAAATAACTAGAGTAATAGAAGAAAACAAAAGCTTGAAAGTACTCAGACAGAGCATGTCCATTGAAAAAAAAAAAACGTCCACAAATTAAGAAATGAACAGGGGCAAATCATTGAGGATAGAGTTCAAATTATGAACACGATAGAGAGTTTTTATAGACAACTATACAAAGAACAGCAATGTAACCGGAGTGGATCATTACCAAAGATAATCAATCAGGGATCTGAAATTTTACCGGACGTAACACCCAATGAAGTTCGAAGGTCAGTGCAAGAAATGAAAAACAATAAGTCCCCCGGAGGCGCTGAAATAGTGGCAGATGCCTTAAAAGTGGCTGGAAAAAGATTATGGCAGGTCCTTGCCAAACTATTCACTAGATGTTTGCAGGAAGCAATAACATCAACCCAGTGGTATAACGCAGAAATTATCATACTTCATAAAAAAGGGGATGCTACCGACCTCAGGAATTACAGGCCCATAAGTCTACTTTCACATATTTATAAACTATTTACAAAAATAATTACGAAACGACTAGAAAATAAATTGGAATTTTATCAGCCCATAGAACAGGCGGGTTTTAGAAAAGGCTATGGAACAAACGATCACCTACTGGTAATAAAAAATCTTATAGAAAAATGCACTGAATATAATAAACCACTAGCTTTAATATTTGTCGACTATGAAAAGGCATTCGACACCGTAAATCAACAAAAAATGTTGGAAGCCTTGACAGAATGCCGAATTGACTATCGGTATATAAATATAATTAAACACATATACCAAAACGCAACAGCCAGTGTTAGAGTGGGTGATCGTCAAACCCAGAAATTCCCGATACAACGTGGAGTACGCCAGGGGGACACCATATCGCCGAAACTGTTCACTACGCTTTTGGAATATATATGTAAAAGGGCAAAACTGACCGACAAGGGCATAAACATAAACGGAGAAAAGCTTAGCTATCTAAGGTTTGCAGATGATATTGTACTAATAGCTGATAGGATAGATGAGGCCAAAGAACTTTTAAATCAGCTCTACCTTTCCTCGCTAGAAGGGGGATTGAAAATAAATATATCTAAAACCCAGATGATGACAAATCTTGTAGTCAGCGAAGATATATGCGTAGGAACAAGATCCATAGACCAGGTAATGGCCTATAAATACCTAGGTCATGAGATTCGCATAGGAAAAGATAACCAAACCGTTGAGCTTCTCCGTCGTATAAGACTGACTTGGGCAGCCTTCGGCAAGCTGAACCATATTTTCAAATCGTCTAATATCAATATGCCTTAAAAGAAAAACGTTTAATCAGTGTGTTTTGCCAGTGTTAACTTACGGTGCGGAAACGTTGACCATGCCAAGGAGAACAGTTCAAAAGATCCGTGTGTGTCAAAGGGCGATGGAGCGTGCTATGTTGGGCGTTTCACTACGAGACAAGATCCCAAATCGCCAGCTACGACAAAGAACAGGAGTGGCTGATGCAGTAGAGAGAGTAGCAACACTAAAATGGAACTGGGCAGGTCACGTGGCTCGAATGACAGATAATAGATGGACAAAGCGGATACTGGAATGGAGACCAAGAGATGATGCCTACCGAAGCAGAGGTCGTCCACCAACACGTTGGACTGACGATCTAAGACGTTGTCATAGGAATTGGATGCAAGAGGCACAAGATCGAAATAGATGGAAAATTATGAGGGAGATCTATGTCCAGCAGTGGATAAGCGAAGATTGAATGATGAATATCGCTGACGTGCACCAAGTGCAAATTAATCGAGAAAATGGTAAACAAAAGATTAGTCTGGTTTTTGGAAAAAATTGAGTTATTTCACCACCAAAATCCGGTTTTAGATCTCACCGTTCCACATCAGATAATTTGGTAATTTTACAATCACATATTTCCGACTCCATGGCCTGTAAAAAGATTTATTAGCAGCCTTTTTTGATGGCGCCTTTGACACTGTTCAAAAATCTGTAATACTCCAAAAAACTTCAACAATGTGGACTTGGTGGAAACATTATACTACTTTGTGCCAAATTTTTTAAATAATAGAACTTTTAAAGTTATTTTAAACAGAAAACTGTCATTTATTTGTATTCAACATAATGGAGTACCACAAGGTTCTGCTATAAGCACAACTTTGTTCAGTTTGGCATTTCGTCAATTGACGAAATGCCCCTGAAGATGCTCTACGAAGCGAAAGTACTTGGGCAAGATTTAATTAATAAACTGTGCTCGATATCTGCCTTTCATTTTATCAAAGTTGATTTAAGAGAGATTCAAGTGCTTTATAAACTCTAAATTGTAATTATGTAAAAAAAAACAATTTTTACACAATGTTACAGTACATTTTATACAATATGTTGTGGGTCCAGCTTTATAATTTTCTCCTTGACATAGCCTTTGCTTTTCATGTTTTTGTCCTGTGTCACGTTTCATGCACCGTCATGTTAAATACAGTGGCTCACTGGAAAACGGTGCGTTAAACAGCATACGAAGGGGTATGGGTGTATATAAAAAAAATGTGTGTACAGATATAGTGTTATAGGTATATGCAACCCTTATCTGCGGTCTTGCGGAAAAGTGTACTGTACCCGAGTAGTATCTTTTAACAGATATATCATTAGTGTGATTACCACTTAAAGAGCTCAAAGCTAAAAGGATGAGGGTCCATTATTTGTCATTATGGAGATAATACTAATTTCTTGTACTTTATTTCATGTAAAATATTTTATAGTGTCTAACTAATCAAAAAAAGAAGACGGTGCTACATATATAGGTTAAAAGGATGACAGATTACCTAGTTCAGTTTGTTGACCACAGAGGTCTCTTCTATTCGTGGTGTTTGTTGCCCAGATGATTTGTAAACGTACATACCTGTGGTTATTTACATTTAAGTGTTTAAGACTTGAGTGCATATGAGAACATAAGTTTAAGTGGAAGACAAAATATTACTTCTAAGTTCAACCTGCCCTCATTACATGACAAAGAATCAATGCATCTTTGTGCAATGACTTGCAAGTAAAAGAGCTTAAAATTATCTGCGATTCCTGTGCAGGCCAGAACAAAAATTACGCCGTTTTCCGTATGCTTCACTACATTATACACTATACCACAGTATATTGCTTAAAAAGAATCAGTAGGTTCACTCTCACATTTTCACGGTTCCAATTTTGAATCCACTCCTAGGTCCGTGCCGGTTCGTGCGCAATAGATTTGGCGAAAAATGCTGCTGTTGCAAGATTTAAAATATTCCATTAGTTTTAAAGAACATTCCAAAATTATAATAAAATAATTATTATTATAGAAGTTCTTTGGAAAGTGGAAAATAAATTTCATAAATGGTTAAATTCTTCACATACCCACTATACACACTTCTAAAGTTTGAAAAATCATATTGCCTAATTGACTTAATCTATTTAAATAATTAATCATAAGTATCTATCGTGTTTGTCAAAGTGAAATAGATTTGTACTAAGTAGTACTTGTAAAGAATTTCTACGTCCTTGGAGATCAGTATATCACTGTTCCAGAAGTATAAACACATAATTGTAAAATTTTGAAAAATGACTTTATTATGTTGGAGAGGTTAAAACTGCATTTTCTATATATTTTTAAATCACCATAACTGTACTTACGGATCACCGGTCATGGCGAAATTCGTAAGTAAAATTACGACGATTTACAAATATGTTGAAAATGCAGTTTTGATCCCTTCGATACAATAAAGTCAGTTTTCAAAATTTTAGAGTTATGTCATTATACTTTCGGAACAGCGATATATGCTATCACTTTTCCATAGTTTTCTGGAAGTGGAATCTGATTTTATCTTTCAAAATTATGATTTGACTGTTACTGTTCCTGTCTGTGAGTATCTTAGCTGGGTGTAACATATGTTCTATTATTTTATATTCTGCAAGAATTTGGGTATTAACTTATTTGCAGTAACTATTTAACAGGCCTCCCAAAACCCAGCTTTGATTTGATTCGTCATGCTTTAGTCTCAAAAAAAACCTAAGCTATGTAAAAAACATAATTTTCTTGAACCTTTTAAAAAAGAATATTAAATAGCTGAGAAGATATATCGCATGTCAGGATTCGATCAATTAATTTTGTATTCAGCATGAAGCCTTTTTTAAGTCAATAAATCAAAATTTGTCTTAAGGAAAATCTATTTTTATCCATAGTGCCCTATCATATCTTGTATGTCGCTATACGTTCATTAATATTGAAGACACTGTGTATCTTCCCTATCTACCCTTTTAGTAGTCGCCTTGTTTATTTTTTCTATCTGAATATATTCGTTATATCCTCCCCTTTAATTTGCTATGTCGCATGTTAGGATTCAATCAGTTGTTTATTTTGTACTCAGCCTGAGGCATTTTTCTATTCTATCCTATCTCGTATGTCGCTATATTAATATTGAAAATACTGTGTAGTGCCCTTTCATTTAACGTATTCTTTCTGTCTCAACAGCATTTTTACACCTTTTACTTAATTATATTTAATTTTGGTAAATGTTGGTAGTTCAGATTTCTTTCCTAGGTGGCGTAGTTACCTTACTGGACAAACAGTGTGACATCCTAGCCTTTTAGATCGATATATTCTTTCAATTGTAAATGTATGTAAAAATTTGAGTTTAACTAACTACGTTGTGAACGTAGTGATCCTACAGTGGGATTTTTAGTCTATATGACATTTTTTCATTTCATTATTTTGTTATTAATAAGTTGTGATTGTGGAAATATATATATATATATATATATATATATATATATATATATATATATATATATATATATTCTAACTTGTATTCATAGTTCGCTACTTGTGTTTTTTATAATCTTGTTTTTATTATAACTGCTATCGTAAAATTGAAATACTCAAAATATAATTTATAATTCGAATGTATTATTATTTTTTCATCTATAGAAATTGGTTTCCTCATTAGCTCTTCGTTTTATGAGATTTCTCACCAGTAACAGTGAATACAGCGTGATTTTCTAATGAATACAAAAAATTAAATATTCGATTAATACAAACTGATAGATTCAACATAATACATTTTGAAGGACAATCAGTAATCATTATTTGGGAAACTATCGATAATTGTCGAAAACTTCAAATTAAGGAAAGTATTCATTATTCCGAAAATCTCATTAAATTTTAGGTCGCCACAAGTCATACTTTTCCTATTTATTTTCGAGCAGTGTATTAAAAATTATATTGAGCAGTGTAACAAAAACTGGAATTTATCTGCGCGTGGAACTCATGCGCGTGAAAAAAATGGAACATGAAGAACAAAGGACTGGCGGCAGAGTGAACCTACTGATTCTTTTTAAGCAATATACTGTGACTATACTAAGGGACTTGATAATTTTGAGACATGATTAATAAATTGTTATAATAGACGAAAACTTGTTATAATAGACGAAATAAATAATAAAGCCGGTACTTACTAATACTACCATCCCACCAGGAGTACTATTATTTTAATTCGTTAGTGTAGAGACGGCGACATTGGTTCGTTACTAATTGATTTTTAAGTACTTCCTTTTTATTTTAAGGTTTCATTTGACATACTTCGTAAAACAGGTACAACCTTTACGATTCACAAAGAATTTATTGGACGTGAGTATTTTGTAGGTTTGGCCTGTACATGTTCCTTTTTTGTAGGTAGTAGTTGAATTTATAAATTAATAAAGTCTTAGGCAGAAGTAACGAATTATTTTTAATTTTTACTATTACTTGTTATTTTTAGTTTTAATTTTTGAAGTCTAGATAAGAATAAGTACAGTCTGTCCCAAACCCTTCTTTCAGTGCGTCACTAATTTTGGCGTCATATAGGATCTTAATAGTTAAATTTGACAGTTGCAGGATCGTAATCTCTCTTTTTCTAATTGAAAATAATTTATTAATTTTAATATTAGTCTTTGTTCTTTCTCGATATATCTCGGCATATTTAAAATATGTTTATGACAATAAATACAAAATTAAATTTTCACTGTAAAATGCCTGATAATACTAACCTGGAATGACAGTTATCATTTTATCAGTTGACATTGTGAAAGTACTGTCACGATCGAGACAATCTGCGTCAAATTATATTTATGCGCATCATTGATTGGATATTTATTTAGCGTATTCTAAACTCCAACCAATTATACATCCGTAAGTAGAATTAGCTTGACGATAAATACTTTTCTGAGTTGTATGTATAATAATCACAGACTCACGTTTTTTTCTGTCACTTCTAGCTTAATGTGTTAGAGAGAATTCGATCAACTATGACGCACTGAAAGAACGGTTTGGGATGAACTATAATAGAGTACACATACCTATATAGGGGAGAGTGACCCAAAATGATCCACATAAGATAAAAAATCTAAATAATGCTTAATTACAGGCCAAAAGTTCGGAACATTATTTTTAGACTCACCAACTATTCTGTTTACAATTATGCAATTAATATTAAATGTTAAAATATTTCAAATGTTTGGAAAAGGATCATTTTATCCAACCGGGTGGGGCAAAATGATCCCCTACCTTTTTTTGGAAAAACAGGTACTTATTTGTTATTGGAAATAAAGTGAAATAAATTGGTAAACGTCATTTCAGGAAAAAAATAATATAGGTACCTATATTTAGTTTAAAAATAAAACTATATTACTAATAATAATACTAATTAATAATAACTAAACATAGATTAGGTAGTACAATAATTACAACTTTCTAACGTTTTTTTTTAGTTTAGTAGTACGAAGTTTTTTAGCCTGTAAAAATCTGATATTATCGGGGAATCGATAGCTTAGAAACTCGTATTTAAATACATCTGTTCACCTTGCTGATATAATCCCAAAGTTTTTTTTTATTGTATAATAACTTTTGCTTAGCCAATTAGCCAGACTAATTACTTGTGGTAAGTTAGGTTATCTTTTTTATATATAACAAATTTACTGACATATTACATTCTAAATATTAATTATGTTAACAAACATTTTTCTCTTAAATCTAAATATTATTTTTTTGTTTATTCTTTTTTTAAATTTTTTTTCTATTTTTATGAAAAAGAAAATGTACTATACATAAAATCTGTGACACATAAAATAAAATCCTCCTATATAGAACAACATCTACAGTGTTCGCTGATTTTTAAAAACTATTTGATACTGTAGAACATTGGGCTTGTCGTTTGTTTCCCGTGGAATGGAAAATTCTAGCAGACGTTTCTTTAAATGATGCTTCTTTTCTTTTTTCATGATAATTATTAGATATATTACATCGGATTTTTTTGCAGATATATTGACACATGTAATGATTTTGCTTAAATAAAATTTACATTCTGAATATTCTATATTTTGGGAGTAAACTATTTTCTCTTTTTAATTACAATCATTGTGATTAAATCTCAAGACATAAATTACTCAGTGTGTAACTGCCACAAAAAAATAGTTTTAGAACCATTTTAGAATTCGTATCGATCGATTTAATAAGTGTTTTATTGATAAATGAAAAATGTAGTACGTATAAATTTTTACTTGTCTGGAACACTCATCTTTAAGAGGCAGTTTTCGTGGTAAGGACGCTGTTGGAAAGAATAACATTTAGAACAGGGTTGGCCTTCAAAAGGTACACAATTATTTTAGGATGATATCATTACTAAATAATTACGATGATTTATAAACATTACATAATATACGGTAATTGCTTATGGAATAAAAGCACAGATGAACTTTGCATATTTCACATTCACCTTTTGATTTTCCTTTACATCTCTTCACTTTATATCTTTTTCTATTGACTTCGTTGTACATTATACATTGTGTTTAGGTTCAAAGCACTTTGTTTAAGATGGTTATTCTGGAGTTAAACTTCTAGGCCAACTTCTGTTTATGTTCTTTGTAGGATACTAATGTGAGTGAGTTGTTCTGTGTAAGGACGTGAAAGTTGTTCTTGTTTTTACTTTGATTGGATAGAGCTCCAATAAGGAATCCTGAAAATCTGCTCCCCCGATATGTTTATTGTATTTTCACTTTATGTAATGGTTCAGATCCACAGCAATCTGACGTTAATGTTACAAATGTGTTGTCAAACCACTGAACTACGTGCATGCTAGTATTTTCATAATTTGTTGTATGATCTTGCCAGACTTCCATTTAGAAGGTTTTTATTTGTTTTTTTTGCCAATTTGATTTTTGTCGACAATTACAAGAGACTTTATGATCTTTTTTGTCAAATATAACACCAATAGAATACCTGAGAAGCAATTATCATAATAGTGCTTATAGTTTTTATTGGTTGAAACTTCGCTACTCATTCGTACATAAATATTAATATTAAGATCCGGTTATATGTGTACACAAATATCTGACAATTCGAGAGATAATAGAAGTATTATAGCATCCCCTTATAAATAATTAAACGTATAAATAAATGATTATTGGAAGAAACTAATTAATTATTATTAAAAACAATATTAATGCCTCGCAGAGGAAGTTATTTACTAAAATTTAAAATATGGAAATTTATTAAAAATAGAAGTGATATTTAACAACAAATAATATAGTTAAGATCGAACGACCGGTTCCAAGCCTCTGGTAGGTACGGAACTGGAGGAATTCTCAACTATTCCAATTCCAACTAATGAACGGAATGGTAAACAAAAATATTCCATTTGTACAGACTTTCTAGCTTTTATTTTGCGCACTTAGGAATTATTTACCAATCATCCCCTTTGTGCAAAATATCCGTAACTCTTACCTTTCTACAATAAATACCAAGCTTACCTTTATGTGGATTCCCTCTTACATTGGTAAATCTGACAAAGAACTCGCAGAGTAGCATGATAAAAAAGCTTCAACAGTTACTGTTGCAGTTTCGCAAATGTATATAAACTTTTATAAAATATTATCAGACTTTGTGTTAGTTTTGATTCTCTCCATATATTTAGCCAAGATTCCGTGTACAAAATACATCCTCTATAGAACAATGAACGGTTGTTTAATACATTCTTAAAGACAGAGGACGGTTATTTTTATTGTATGTTATGAAAGCATGATAGAAAAATGTATGGAATTTTGTTAAAAGTGCAGATCGTTGAGTATTTATCGCCAAAACCGTTTGCTTGTACAAAACAAGTCTGAGCCCAATTGCTGTGTCAGTCAGTTACCACCAGACAGTCAGTTACCATCAAGCATTCAGTCTCCATCAGTTGTTCCATCTAGTAGGGGTGGAGGCTGCTCCATCATCAATATTTTTTGTGGTTCCTGTACGTCGTTGAAGACGTCTTTTTCGATAGCGGTTGGTGCTATCATTTGATTGATCAAGTACGTTAACTTGGTGCTAAATAATTTCATAGTGTGTTGCGATTTTGAACCTTTTAATTGAACTTTATTTTGAACATTTCACTTTCTTGCTTTTATACATTTTATACTTTTTTTTTACATTTTCCTTGTTGCTAATTGTTATTAATATGTGTATAAATATTGCATTTGAATTGCATATAGTAGGTATAATATAATTTTGTCGATTGTATTTTATTTAACATAATTATATTTCGTTGTATTATATTTAAGTAGAAATCAGCTGTTAAAGTCATTATTCTTTCTTGTATCATATTTAGCATACTCAAAACAGCTGTGCTTTTTACGGAAAGTCCTTTATCTTTTGTATATTCATCTTAATATTGGTTGTCGTATCGGTTTCGTATCATATAAGATTTTAATTTGTAGCTCTTTATATTTATAGGATTATATTTGAATGTATCTATGTATATTTGTCTCTTGCTTTTATTTCTTTCTAAATAGAGTTTATATAGTCTACTCGTTTTTTATTTTTCTATGGCAATATACATACCCAACGCGAATGGGGGAAACCAGCGAGTTCTAGATTGAACATATAGACATTCTTCTTCCTTGCTGAGGACCTCAATTGTTATATAGAGGTCTTCGTATGCGCAGAAAGCAACAGCTATCACATTAACAACTCACATCCAAATTTGTAAAGATTCACCAGGAGATTATGGCAAACCCACTGGAGCTCCTTAAATAGGGGAGAGTCCTACAGTACCGTCACCTTAAGGTATATCAACAAAAAAAATCAAAATGCTAAAAGGTACATGTTTAATACTTCCTGTCATGTATGAAAGGACTATTATGCTGATAATGAAAGTAATAAACAATCATAATGTTTCAAAATAATCACTTTATTAATGAAAATTAAAGATAAGGAAAAATCAAACTTTATAAAATTGGCCTCCAGTACCGGCCAGTAAATATATTACCAATTAAACGATACAGAAATCAGAAATATATTGTTTGGATAGCTCTGATATGTTCGCACAAGCCTCATGAACCCAAATATTACAGTTTCCACACTGTATCCAATCCTCTTCATGAGATTCAGTGCACAAAGGACAAACTGTCTCTTCTTCAATCGGTCTGCTAGGAGGGGGTAGGTTTTCATCTTTATTTTTCCTACTTTTCTTACTAACATATCTTCCTGACAACAAGCTTTTACCTTTTTGAACATATTTTCCTGAGACCTTATTTTTTTTGTTAACGTCATTTTCCACAAGTAAATTCTTCCCTCGTTTAAGTGATTCGACGCTTGTTTTGCCTGCTTTTTTCTCTTCTAGCATTTTTTTATATGGAGAACCAGTTATAATTTCGCTTTTTTCAGCTTTACGACTCCGGGCAGTTGCTCTTCTTTTAGAAGCATCAGGAACCGGTGAGAGTTCTGTAAGTGCAGCTTTAAAATTGTCTGTGGATAGGTCAATTGTAGCTTCTTCTTGAGATTCTAATTGCCGCAAAAAAGCAATTTGTGATTCTCCATTAGCAAGAGTAGTTTGATTGTCGGAATGCACAGAATTTGTAATATGGGCTACGAGATCAGGAGCAGGAGTAGTAGATGTTGGTTCTAGCAGTTGGGAAGATGAAGGCAACGGTTCTGATGTTGAAGGTGTTGCTTCTAGCAGTTGGAAAGATGAAGGCAATGATTCTGACGTTGATTGTTGTTCTGTAATGTTGGTTATGTTAGAACAAATAAAGTCCAAATCATTAAAGACATTTTTATCAAAGGGGTGTATGCCTGTGCAACGAAAGCCACTAACTGCGATTTCCATTCGAGAAACTCGATTAAAAGCTGAAGCAACTAAGCCAGCAATCTCGTATTCATTGATTCTAATACCGGGATTTAATCTCATCCACAAGTCACATGCATTATTATAAGCATATTTAAATGGCTTCATGAACGTACGATCTAGTGGCTGTAGCTTATGCGTCGTATGTGGTGGGGTGCTAAGCATATGGATGTTATTTTTCCGGGCAAATTCAATAACATCTAAGTCCTTATGACTCGCATGTCCATCTAAAATCAGGAGAACTGGATTCTCGGCTGTAGGATTAGAATACTGCACAAAATGATGCATCCATTTTAAAAATAATTCGGCATTCATCCAGCCGTTTGGCTGAGCTTCGCCTACGCTCTCATTTGGGGCGTTAAGCATTAGTCTTTCATTCATTCGGACTCGTGGAAATATAAAATATGGTGGAACAAATTGACCTCCAGCGCTCATTGCAAAAAGCACCGTCACGTTCTTTCCACGTTCTGCTGAAGTCAGTTTTCCTACTTGTTTTTGGTTTTTAGTAGCTAAAACTT
This sequence comes from Diabrotica undecimpunctata, assembly GCF_040954645.1. Taxonomy (NCBI): domain Eukaryota; kingdom Metazoa; phylum Arthropoda; class Insecta; order Coleoptera; family Chrysomelidae; genus Diabrotica; species Diabrotica undecimpunctata. The sequence goes on from NC_092804.1 coordinate 8,743,609, forward strand.
TGGCATGTTTTTGGACAATGCTGACACCAGTCTCGTCGCAATTCCATATTTTATAAGGAGTGAATTTAAACCTCTGTATCAAAGTCTCTAAACCATCAAAGAAACGCTCAACCTGAGGTCTGTTAAATCCTACTGCTCTCATTAAGCTCGTTGATTCAGCACTCCGCAATGATAAATCACTATGTCTTTTCATAAAAGAATAATAACAGTTTTTCCCTGTCATTTCTTTTTCTTTATTAAACTGGTGAGGTAACTTCAACTTCTCTGCCAGTTAAAAAGCAAGACGTAAAAATTCTTGCCTGTTTAAAGGCATTAGTCTATTGGCCAAGTCTTTAACATGTGTCGCCAATGTTTCTTCATGTTCAGGTGAAAAAGTATTGTGAAAACGACCCATAACTGGCTCAATGGATATCTCTTTATTATTTTTAATAGCACTTACTCTGTCATTCAATGTAGTTCGTGGTATCTGATAGCGTTCGGCAGCTTGGCGTGCACTCATCTCATTATTCAGTACCTTTTCCACGGCTTTTCGCATGTTCGCAGGATCCCAGCTGCCCTTTTTTTGCCTCACATGAACATTATTTTTATCACTTGGCATTTTTGCGTACCTGTAAGTAAAAGAAATCTTTTAAAAACGAACTTTATTATTGGCCGGTACTGCAGGACAATGCAGTGGCCGGTACTGGAGGAAACGAAAAAAAAAAAAAAATAAGTTTGTTTACAGGTAAAAACAAACGCACAAATATTGATTTAAAGTATACTTTTTTATAGTTATATAAGTACACTATACATACCAGGAGTTATTTGTTTTAAACTGGATCTTTAAATGTTGAAAATCACCAACAGAATTTTAAATATGCAGTGTACGTCTATGATGCCCAACACAAATCTTTGCACTGACAAGAATCCTGTCGCGACAAGTTGACACCGCGCTGGGCTTGTACTTATAGGAGTGTCTAGCATTAATACCGATAATCATCACCGTACCATCTATTATAGGTTTGTAGAACTTTCAACTGGCCGGTACTGTATGCCGGCCGGTACGGTGGGACTCTCCCCTACATCCTTACATGAAATCTAACCTTCATTATATAAGCCATTATATACTGACCCGACTAGACTATCTAGACAAGACCTCACAATTATAGAAAGAATCCGTATAGACCTCACCAAACTAACACACAGCTTCCTGATGACATCAGATGTCCGGCCAATCTGTCAAACACGCCAGTGCCAACTAACAGTGAAACACATTCTTACCAAATGTCATTAATGCAGTGAAGTAAGATATCAGCTAAATCTTAAACCGTAGTTTTATATGACCTAACTTATTAATGCTATTATACCTTTTGTAATTTTGTTTGTAATCACCTCATGCGGGTGGTCATAGTTGTAAATAGATTGTAAATGTAAATAAAAATAAATTATTTAAAACAAATATAAAAACATTTAAAATGAACTATTCTAAAAATTGTAAAATTAATTTGTGCACCGAAAACTGAAATTAGAGCAAAATCATTATTTATTTTCAAATCGTTCTAAATCTTTAATATTGAGTTCAAAGTTGGGCCTTGAGATTATCAAAATCTCAAAATTTTAAATCGATTCATACAAAATCTATACCCATGTGAAAATTTGGTATTAATCAAATAAATACGGAACAGAGTTTTTACTCGTTTTACAGTAAAACCGAATTTATTGAGAATACTAGTCACACCAATAACAAATAACTTAAATGTTATTCGATAAAACGTTAAACCAATTAAGAAAGACAGGTGTAACTTATTTACTGCGAAGCAGGTTTTTTATTCCTCTTACAGGTAAAACCAAATTTACGTGTTTACATTTTTATTGGTGAATCGATAGTTTTGGGTAGAAATGTCTGTTACTGGTCAGACCACTGTCGAATAACTGCTTAATTTGGTGTTTTTTAAGTTGTCTGATTAACGCTTGAATATTATTCGATAAAACTGTAAACCAATAAGGAAAGAAAGAGCATATAACTATAACTACTCATACAAAGTAGGTTTTTTATTCCTCTTACAAGTAAAACCCAATTTACGTGTTTACATTTTTATTGGCTAATCGATAGTTTTGGGTAGGACCTGTCTGTTACTGGTCAGACCACTGTCGAATAACTACCTAATCAGAGTCTGTATATATTCTGCTACTTAATTTGGTGTTTTTTTGATATTGTGTGAGTAATGCTTAAATATTATTCGATAAAACTTTAAACCAATAAAGAAAGAAATGGAGTGGAATTTAGTTACATTAAGTAAATGCCAAACAGGTTTTTATTTATTTTAGCAATTAAACTAGATGTGATTATACAAAGTGATAGTTTATTTTTTCATTACTTTGAGATATTTCGGACTAGACATGTTTTCTAGGGTCAGTACCCTCCATATTTTTATTCGGACCTGGTGGACAGTGCAGCTTCTAAAGTCCACAGAAGGTCTTGTCTTGAACAGCTATGGCTAGATCGTCTGCATTTAGGATGTGTTTTGAGTAGGCAGATGTATACTGATCATTGTTATCTTCTTCTTCTTCACGTGCCATCTCCTCTAAGAAGGTTGGCAACCATCATGGCAATTCGCACTTTCGACGCTGCTGCTCTAAAGAGATCAACAGAAGTGCAGTTAAACCAAGCTCTCAAATTATTTAACCAGGAGATGCGTCTTCTTCCGCGACTCCTTCTACCCTGTATTCTTCCTTGCATTATTAATTGCAACAAGTTATAACGCTCGCCCCTCATGACATGTCCCAGATATTGCAATTTTCTGACTTTAATTGTATTTAAAACCTCTTTATCTTTTCCCATTCTTCTCAACACCTCGACATGCGTGACTCTATCGACCCAACTTATTCTTAATATCCTTCTGTAGGCCCATAACTCGAAGGCTTCCAATCTGTCCGAAACATCTTTCTTCAAAGTCCAAGCCTCTAACCCATAAAATAATACGGAGAACACGTAGCATCTCAGAAGTCTTATCTTTAAAGAAATTGAAATGTCCCTGCCGCAGAGTACTTTTTTCAGTTTGTTGAAAGAATGTCTTGCCTGTCCTATTCTTGCCTTAATCTCTTCTGCGTATTCATTATTTTCGTTAATTATTGTACCCAGATATTTATATTTTTCAACTTTTTTAATTTGTTCTCCATGTATTGTTATGTTTTCTTGGCGCTGTTGGGTTTTTGTAATTACCATAAATTGTGTCTTGTTTGTGTTTAGGGACAGTCCGTTTTCTTCACTGACTTCTACTACTCTGTCAACCATTTGTTGTAAATCCAAATCCTTAAGACATTCCGCTAATAAAATAGTGTCGTCAGCAAACCGTATATTATTGATTGGTCGGCCATTTACTTTTATTCCCATAGTTAGTTCTTCTAGTGCTTCCTGGATTATTTCCTCTGAATACAAACTAAACAAAGTAGGATACAGGACACAGCCATTGTTATACCTAAATATTAAACAGCACTGGTGCAAGTACATTTACTTGGGATAAACTGAGTTTTTGGTTTCTTCATTTGCTTTTCTACATGTACAGGTGCAATTAACTTTGTCAGATTAATGTCTCTAATGGCTTTGAAGATCTTTGATAAGAGTACCTTATACTTTACGGCGTTTTAAGCTGACAAATCAATTCATGCTACTCTAGTAATTCGTCTTTCTCGTAGCGACTCTCTATGTACTCATTGAGTGCCAATGCTTGTACGATGCAAGATTTTCCGGCCTGATGTAGGATTTTTTTTATTTACAAAATCGCATCAGCCAAATTGGCCATTAGCGAAACAACAGTAGCGAACAATAATTTGTATCACATTTATATGTTTAGATAGCGTTTAGAATGTTAATTGAAGTTAATAAACTTTTTAGGTTAGACATATTGCACTTTAGACCTAAAATATCACTTAGTATGTTGGGTATATTGCAAAACATGCGCTTTGGCGTTATTCAGGACATTTCTCTAATATATGTTTAATTGTTAACTTCTTTTTACATCTTGGTTGTTGTTTGTTGGAAAACACATCGCTAATAGTTTATCGCGTTAATATCTAGATCCAGCTGGAGTCACGTTAATATTACCTGGTCTCTCCGATTTGTTGGTAATGTGAGCCAGGGTTTTATCGATTTTTTACTATCACGTAGCTTGGCCGATGACATTTTCTACTTTTCTTCCCACATATATAGCACTTTACATTTAATATTTGACACATTTCACATCCGCACTCGTAAATGTTTCAGTATTCAGTACACTCCGCACTATCACTAGTTGTAGCTTCTTTTGCAGCGTTGTTTGCCCCTTCATTTCCTTGAATTCCAATAAGGGATGGTATCTAGAAGAATATATTATTTTTTCCATTCAGTTGAGCGGTATGAACTTCTTGTTTTATCTTGATGACCAAAGGATTAGTTGGGTAGACATTGTTCAATTTTTTCAGATGCCAAAAATCATGCCATTTTTTTGCTGTATTACTAACTATCAGTCTACCACAATTTTACAATCATTACCTTAGTCCAACCCTTGATAATACTTTCTACTTCCATTTCCAACCTCCTTCTTTAGAAATACAGACAGTTGTAAGATAGCAAACAAGAAGACACTCTCTTGCCTGCTCCATATCGAGAGGAACAGTCGCTCTCTCTCGACTGCTAAGCTTCGCTAGCAGCAGACGTACTCTCTTCTCTTGCCTGTTGTCTATCGCTGAGAATAGACGCTCTCTCTTGCCTGTTGTCTATCGCTGAGAACAGACGCTCTCTCTTCCCTGTTGACTATCGTTAGTAACAGAGGATACTCTCTACTGTTGACTGCCGCTAACAACAGACATCCTCTCTCTCCCGCTTATAATTACGCGAAAAATACCGCAAATACTGTTTTAAATCGTATACAGACGCAAATGTGCTCTATCTCGTGATCTCAGTGTTAGCACCGCGAGATACGTGTTCAGAAACCGGTACCCATACAGCAGAAGTATTGGTAAGACTTTCTGTAAAACCTTTTTACTACACATCCTAATTTATTTTGAACCAGCCCTATATAATACAGTCCTCATGCACTGAAACTATATTCATAATTTTACATATGTACACCCTTTCTATACAAACATATTGAATTGGCTGTACGGAACTTAAAGAGTCTAATATAATTGGTATAATACATTTGGTATTACTCGATGCGTTGACAGCAAGAGTGACCTGCTATAGAGCATATAGTTCAGCAAAGTAAATGGAGTACTATGAAGGGAGTTGTGTATTTATTTGTTGAAGTTTAGGTTATGACTGCAACACCAGTACCTTCATTTGATTTTGATGCATCTGTATATATATCATCATCATCATTTTGGCTTTACAACCCTGTGTGGGTCCTAGCCTCCCCAAGAATTTTTCTCCAGTCGTCCCTATCCATCGCCTTCCTCCGCCAAGCACGTATTTCCATATTTCTCATATCTTGGTCTATGTTATCTAGGAATCTTGTTCTGGGTCTTCCTCTTCTTTGACCAATAGGTCTATCAAGGAGCGTTTTTCTAGCTGGGTCGGTTTGCTCCATCCGCATTACATGGCCTACCCACCTCAGATGTCCTATCTTTATGTGTTTTACGATATCTGGTTCCTGGTATATCCTATAGAGTTCGAAGTTGTATCGTCTTCTCCAGACACCATTCTCATTTACCGCTCCATAGATGCGCCTTAGGATTTTTCTTTCGAAACATCCTAACATGTTTTCATTGCTTTTTGTTAAAGTCCAGGTTTCTGAACCATATGTTAGGACTGGGCGTATTATTGTTTTGTAGAGTTTTACTTTTGTATTTCTTGATATAACTGTAGATTTAAAAAGGAGATTAAGCCCAAAATAGCATCTATTAGCCGTGCAAATTCTGCGGTTTATCTCTGCGGTAGTGTCATTTTCAGTATTGACGAGCGTTCCCAGGTATACAAATTCGTTAACTGCTTCGAGGACGTCATTTTCTATAACAAGTGGCCATATTGTTTGTGGTTGCGTACCTATTTTCATGTATTTTGTTTTGTTGGTGTTTATTATTAAACTCATTTTTGTAGCCGCTTCCTTTAATGCTACGTACGCCTCTCGTGCTGCGTTTTCCGTTCTCCCAACAATATTGATATCATCAGCATATGCTAAGATTTGCACAGATTTGTTATATATTGAACCGGTAGTTGTGATTTGTGACGTACGTATTACTTTTTCCAGAGCTAGATTGAATAGTATACAGGAGAGTGGGTCTCCCTGACGTAGCCCGTTATTTGTTTTAAAAGGTTCAGAGAGTTCCCCCTGGATTCGTACTTTGCATTCAACTTTTTCAAGGGTTAGTTTGGTTAAACTTACCAACTGATTTGGTACTCCTAGGTCTATCATTGCTCTAAACAATTCTCTTCTATTTACAGAGTCGTAGGCTGCCTTGTAGTCTATAAATATGTGGTGCGTGTTTACACCGTATTCCAGTGTTTTCTCTAGAATTTATCTTAGGGTTGAAATCTGATAAATTGTTGATTTACCACCTCTGAAACCAGCCTGGTATTGTCCTATTATTCGCTCTGAATATGGTGCCATACGATGGCATAGTATATTGGAGAATATTTTATACGCTGCATTTAGGAGCGTAATTCCTCGATAGTTAGAGCATTCAAAGATATCACCCTTTTTGTGTATGGTGCAAAGTATTCCAATATTCCAATCATTGGGAAGGGACTTTTGTATCCATATTTCTTTAATAAGCTGCTGTAGGGCTATTATGATATCGTGGCCACCTTCTTTATATAATTCCACTGGGAGATTATCTATTCCGGGTGATTTGTTTCTGGCTAGTTTGTTTACAGCGTCTTTAACTTCCAGGATCGTTGGTGGATCCTCCTCCCTCTCGTCTGCTCCGCTTATCTCGCAGCTTTCGTCTTCCGGGTTTTCTTCTTCCTCTATATTAAGTATCTGGTTAAAATATTCCATCCATCCGTTCCATATATCCATATATCCGTTAAGAGATCGCCATTTAAACTTCTACATTGATTTGTGTTTGCCTTAAATTCTTTTCTGTTGATGTTAACTTTCTTATAGAATGTTCTGAATTCTTTCTCTCTGTTGAGGTTTTCTATATATTGAAGTTCCTTTTTTAAGTGGTTTCGTTTCTTCATTCTGTGTATTTTCTTTTCTTCTCTTCTCTTTGTCTGGTAATTCTCTATACTTGTTCTAGTTCGGCGGGTAAGCATTTTTGCATAGGCTTCATTTTTTTTCTGTGTTGCGTCTTTGCATTCATCGTCAAACCAGTGATTTTTTCGGGTACAAGTTTCTGTTCCTATTTCATCCTGTGCTGCTGACTCAATATCTTCCCTTATCCTGTTTCAGAATTAGTCTATATCTCTCTGGTCTTCTTCGCGTAGACTTTGATTCCTTAACCTATTGGTAACATTTTCCCAGTACTGTTTTGCAACAGTTGCATCTCTCAGCTTCTGTACATTCCATTTCTTTCTATTTATTTCTTTTTCTTTGTTGGAGTTTGAAATTCTAGCCCTTAGTGTTGAGATCACTAAACAATGGTCTGAGTCTATGTTTGCGCCTCTATAACTTCTGCAGTTTATTATGTCCGTTCCGTGTCTTGAATCTATTAAGATGTGATCAATCTGACTAGTTGTTCTTAAGTGTTCTGTATATATATTATGTGTATAATTCTTGTAGTTGTGAAATATATCATTGAAGACGGATTTGATTAACTATGGGGTTGTTGAATATTTGTCGAAAGAAATGAGGCGGGTTAGGCACTGAGGGTTCTTTATTTGCCATAGAGGAATGTAGGACGATTGGGAGGGAAAGCATTCTGGGAACGTGTAGTTTAATTGATTTAAGTAGCTTCTAATCCTTGCGTAGAAGGGTTTGGCCGTTCTTGGCTTATTTATAAAGAGATTTGGAAACTTTTCTATAAAACAGTTTTGGATAGTAGGCTTTGTTGAGTTAGATCTGATTTTTG